>NC_071570.1:57065103-57396584 GCF_026979565.1 Vidua chalybeata
AAAGTTATTTCCTAACACAGAGGAAAAGCAACACCATCTGTAGCTGTATTACTTCTACTATTGCAAAAGAAAGTGCAATATGCACTGTCCGTGAGGTGTGAGCACAGCAAAACCAAATTCCAGCTCTTACGCAATTTAATTATTTTGGACTTGAGTAAAAAAAAAAAAATTATCTTGATTAGCTGTGTGATTTTAATAGCACTGTTTATATAGCTCTGTAGATAAGAATGTTAGGTACAATACCCTATCTGTTGCTGTAACCAGACTTTACTACTGTTTTATTTTCTACCAGAAACAAGACATACTTCAAGATAACCTAGACCGTGCGTAGTTTATGAATAATGTAAAAAATACTGTTTTCAGCAATATTCAGGGATTCCATATAACAGCACAACTCTAACATCTCAGTTACATATGATGCAGAATTTTAAACCAATTTTTCTATATGCACATAAACTATCAGGTAGTTTTTATCTTAGGAAAATTCAGCCCACTGAAAGACAGAGAAACAAAATAAATAAAAAATTAGCAGGTTGAGCTGTAATCCAGATCTGAAACATATATGTACTCCTGGGTTTGGTCTGATCGTTGCTGCTTGTTATTCCTTAAATCATTATTTCCCCCTTTGCCCAGCGGACTTCAGATGCATGCAGATGGTCTGGTTTCAGCACTTGCTGGAACATTCACAATACCCCCACCTGTTGGGGAAACCCATGAATGATACTCTAGCGCGTGCTTCTACCATGTGGTTAATAAATTATAGAAGTTAACAACTATAAGTTAACAAATTATAAAAACATGTCATTGTCACCTGATAATTTTACTAGGAGATCACTCAATGGCATTTGCACCATGCTTTGCATCCAGCACTTCATTCTATTCTTCTCCTCACCCCCCATGCTGCCCTCCTTTCCTTTTTCTAGACCTTCCTGTTAAAACATCTGTTCTCCTGCTATTGGTGGTCTGAGGGCTGTCCATACTTTCATTTCCAAAAGATAAAAGCAAAATATGACAATTCTGGTGCTGAATGAACCCACACCACACTGTTGGTGTGGCCCTTCAGAGTGAGCAAAATCTAGGGCTTCACCACAAACTAAGATGTATAAAAGTGTGTCTGAAGACCTCCTTTTGACAATGAATCAGCCAAATGAGCAGCAGTATGGGGTAACAAAGGAATTCACAACAAGCCTACCAAGTGAGGGATCGGAAAAAGCAGCATGATGGGTGACAGATCCTGGATTCCATATGGATGCAGTTAAACTTCCCCAATAGACAGTCCTCATCCCAGCTCTTCTCCCCAGTAGAAAATGTAGAGGGCAGGAAGATACATGCACAAAAGGCTCCATAAAGTTGAATCTGCTTTATATTGAACATAATTTTGCTACAACATTTGACAGTCCCATCTCTGCAATACCCATGACCACATTTATAAATACTCAGAGCTGACAGCACAAAAAGACAACATGATAGTAACCACCCTGCAAACTGTCAAGACAACATGCAGTGTGCATCTTCCAAACTGCTGTTCTTGACACAAACATGCTGGTATTTTAAGCTTCCAAATAGTGACAACAGTTGTTTTTAAGCTATTATGGACTCTACTCAAAAGCTCCTGTGGTTAAAAGATGAGTAAACTCCTTCAGTTAGCCTCAAAATGAAGCTTTCTTCTTAAATTTTAGCTGCATCTCTCATTAACTGTTGGATTATCAGTCTCAGCACAGGCCTGATGGGATGGTGGCCTAGACTGATCCCTACCTTTCAACCTCACAATAATCATTATTTGTTACAGAACAGCACATTACCAGGGTACAAGACTCTAAGCTCAGAAAGAGTTTCACTGGTGTATCTTTTTTCTTTCAAGATCAGTCTGAAAATTCCCACACAAAACAACACTGTATCTTCTGAGATGTGAATTCTGATGTAATTCTGATTTCTTGTCTGTACATATCATGTTGCCAAAACCCACTAATAATAAGTGGTCTTATTGTAGTCACACAGATATTGTGCACTGAGAGTAGCTAACTTATCCAGAAGTTAGCAGCTAGTGAAGACAAGTTTTCAGTGCATAAACAAGCATAAAACAATTTCTCAAGAGTGAACATATCAAATAACATTCAATGGCTTGGTTGTTATTGCCATGGCTTAGCCCCAGCTGGCAACTGATCCCCACAACGCCATTTGCTCATTCCTACCTGAGGGCAGAGGAGAGAACTGGAAGGTCAAAAGTGAGAAAACTCATGGGTTGAGATACAGACAGTTTAATAGGCAAAGCAAAAGCTGCACACACAAAGCAAAGCAGAACAATGCACCACTTCCCATGGGCAGGGAGGTAGGTGTTCAGCCATCTCCAAGACAGCTGGGTAACAGTGGTTGGGAAGTAACAGGTAACAGTGTCTTGGGAAGGCAGATGTTATTGCTCTGAATATCCCTCTCTTCCCTCCTCTTCCCCCAGCTTTATATGCAGAGCCCAACACCATATGGTCTGAAATATCCCTCTGGTCAGTTTGGGCCAGTTGTCAAGTTATGTCCTGTCCCAACTTCTTGTGCAGCCCTGAACCACTTGCTGGTGGGGTGGGTGAGGAGCTGAAGAGGCCTTGGCTCTGTGCAAGTAGTAAGGAAAATACCCCTGTACTTTCCAGCAGAAATCCAAAACACTGCCCCATACTAAGTACTGTGAAGAGAATTAACTCTACCACAGCCAAAACCAGCAGAGCTATCCACAAAGAGGAGGTATCACAGTAACAGGCCCCAGCTAGGGTAATAATTGGTATAGACTCTATGTATTTATAGAAGGTTGATGAGTTTCTTCTATTAAGAAACTTATTGGTTTTTTATATCCTAGTTTGCTACAGGTGGACTTACTTGGTTTTTTACTTAAAATATTATCACCATTGGCTAATTAAGAAACCACCCTTTGGTAAATAAATTTTTGTAACACATTTTACATGTTCACAATACCAGGTGTAGCAAGTTAAGATAAGAATTGTTTCTTATTCTTTTCTCTGATCTCCTTACAGCCTTTCTCAGAATGATGTATTCTGGGAAAGCTGTATTTCTCTCTGTGGCCAGAGAGCTGCTGCCACAAGGAGATAATCAGTGACAGTTGCTGGTGGTTTGGGAATTTCATACAGGTTGTGGTGGAAGTTAAAAAGGGCCTTTTTGAGGGCCTTGTACAAAATCATGCAACATGTACTGACACTGGCTTATAGCATTGTTTCTTCAAATAGTAAATATTTCACTCACTATTTTCACTTTTTAAAGTGAACTTTTTTAAGGTCTTGTAACAGGACCACACACAAACTGCTCCTGCCAACAGTGCTATGCCAAGCAAAGAGCAGCACTGGAGAAAATGTGACCTGCATGAACGGAGGTAGGAAAATGCAATTATCTGGTCTGGTGAAGAGTACAGCAGATCAGAGCTAGTTCTGTAGTTTGGTCACACAGGAAAATAAGCTTCCCAGCAGTAGTTTATGGTATAATTCTTATGAGATATTTGCGTTACTATATGATGTTGCAGCCTTTGCAAAAATAAAAGCAAGGTCTAAGAAATCTGAGGGCAGAGCACCAAAAACATAGATTTGAAAAAATCCCTGCACTGTAAACAGAAATCACACCACAATGTCACAGTTTCCCCAGACAAATAGAGGGAGTCAGTGTGCTACAGAACCTGCTGACAGCACCACCACAGGCCATGAGAAGAGACACTACACCAGATCTGCTCTCAGAAAGACAGAAGTGGTATTGCTGGATGCCTGTGCATCAAAACACAGTGCTACAACAATTTTAGTTGAAAAGGGATATCAATTACAATCAGAAAATCTAGTATCACATAGCTAAAACTCAAAAAGAGCTCAAAACCAAGGTGCCTGAACTAGTGCTAAATACAGTACATTTTAAACAGTGCCACTGGAGTGTATGGCAAATAATGGCTTTTTTTTTTTTTTTAAGCTGAAAGAACCGGAAACTGAAAATTATCTTAAAAAAAGGAAAGTCTCTGTTCATATAAAAGTGGTGTACATGTGGGAAAACACATGTGTCTCAGTTTGGGAGGACTGTGTCCAAGTATTTTGCTAATGCGTACAATCAAACTATGCCCTTTTTCTCCAATACATCAAAGATATTAATATGCAAACAGTTAAAACACCACTTACATATCAAATGAAGATCTTATCTAGAAAAATTCAAATTAAAAAACCTTTAAAAATACCTATTGAATAATCTCCTTTTAGTACAAATTCAATTAAGAGATTAAAAGAGAGATTTAAATGGATATTAAACCTAAGCAGGGTTTGCTCTTTAAAATTGAGTTTAGCTATAGTTCACATTCACAAACCAGATGTACCTAATTATATAGTATTCCTTCAAATAACCATATTGATTCCTGCTTGTTCCAAATTGGCTTTAAATCAGTTTATTATTTGCATAAAGCTTAGACTGAAGCGTGAAGAATCTAGAGGAACACTTGCAAGAGCTGGTTTTTTGGGTTTTTTTTTTGGGTTTTTTTTGGTTTTTTTTCCCCAAAATATTAACTATGTTGAACAAGTGCTGGAATTTCAATACCTAAAGAAACTCAGGAATTCATAATTCATGGAAGTCTTTCAGCACTTGCTTTCTCTAGTTTTCATAACTAAGTCATACTTGAGAAAACAGCGCTTCAAACCGGTCTAAGTGAGAGTGTCTGTCTACCAGAGCATCACCATCTCCCTCTTCTTCCTCTCCATGTACCATGCCAGCATAGGCATGTGGTGTCCTTTTACAGGATACATATAGCTAACCTTTAATTTTTTTTTTTTCTTTTTGGCTGGGAGAATTTAAACCACAAGTAGACCTCCTTTTTTTTTTTTGCAGCTAAAATTAAGTATTTGTCTCAAAAAGAAGGTCTTGGATGATTTCTAATCTAGTTATAACCACTGAAAATCCATACCTTGCTCATTTTTCCTTCTATTAAGCAAGCTTACGTTAGTGAGCAATGTTCATGCAAATTTCACATGTAAACTCTGGTTAGCATTTGACATTGCATTAAAAATTCAGTATTGGACTTCTACTGATTGCTCTCAGATCCAATTAAAAAAAAAACAAACCAACAAAACACATCAGAATTTTGCTGGACTCCAAATGAAGCATGTCTAACTTCTCAACAATTTTATCCACTTTACAGGAAACTCATACTTCAGCCCTTAGAATGCTTTAGCAACAATAACAACAGAATTTGCACTCTGGTGCTCAGTCAAACTGTATACCACTTCAAAGGGTTATTGCAAGACTTTCAGGAACTATTTCAAGTATTCAGTTTCAAAAAAAAAAAAAAAAAAGTGGATAACAAGATCTGAACAAGACTTCTTACTCTTGTTGCTCAATATCTTGTTTACAGAAAGCTGAATTATGGCACATACTTAAGATGATTTACTTGTTCAGGCAGATGGTCTGTCAGGGCTGTGCTTCTGCAATTCTTCCAAAAAGCTTAGGACTTTTAAGTGTTTCCAAAATCTGAAAAATCTGAGACTCAGTACGGACAATAGCTACTATCTTTGTCCACTAGAAAATAAATGGGACAAGAGAAAGAACAAAGACTGCCACTGACTCTGCACACAAGGAATGTGGCACTTGGATCAGAAATCTCATGTAACAAACTTCTGAGAGTTGCACTGAAGTCAGGTCTCTTAGACCCACTGCCCCCCTCTGTGCATCCCACATCCATCTCACTTGGACATGTCAGTGATTGATGTAGGTCATGGAGCATTTGCTAGTGGTTTTGGCCAATGCCACGAGGTGGCAACAGCACCCTGATTAAAAAAGAGCAGGGATTCTTGAATGAGTTTTGCTCATCTAGGGAACAGAGCAGGAAAGCACTGGCTAAAATTTCAAGCAAGAGGCTTCCCATAAGCCCTGCAATAGCATTTTATACTGCAACACACAGAAAGGCTGCAGTTGTGTTTTGTACATGCTGGTATGGCAAATCTGAAGAACTAAATGTTTCTGAAGCAGTGGACATCACCTGAAATCCCTTGGCAAAAACCAGGTAGCAGTACAAAATACCTATCATTTTTTCCCAATCCAAAACTCAGATTAATTTGAAAAAAACTTAGTTGCATCTAGAGGATAGCTACAGTACCATGGCAATATAGCACATGATCTAGTGGTAACAGCTTGGCTCCATGAATTTGAAACCACACTAATATTTGAAGTATCACTTCAAAGTATGGATACAATTGTGCTACTCATGAGGCTCACTCCTTGCTCCCAGCTTCTGTCTGCAATGACTTAGTTCAGACCTGCTCTGCCCTCTATGTTTTTCCCTTCCCTATCCTGCCTTTCCAGAAATGGGATAGTGTAACCTTCTCTTTTTTTCCATTGGAGGGGATGTGTTGTGTTACCTGTAACTCAAGTTCCCAGCTGCAAAATCAGTGCCAGCATTTCCTCTTATAAGACATGCAGGATTTGTTTTGCATGCAGAAGTGGTGGATTATCGGGGGGCACAGTGTTGAATTAAAATGCCCATCAAAAACCAGGAATGCCATGTATAAAGATTGCACATGTAACGTCAACTAGGTCTGAAAAACATCCCCAAGTATTAAGCTTTTCTTCATCTTACCTCCATGAAAAGACACTGTCTCATTAATTTTGTAAGAATTCAGATATTCAAAAGATGTTTTTCTTTTGAAAATTAAGAGCAACTCAAATGGTGGCAAAAGTATAAAGGATGTATAAAGGACGTATAAAGGATGGCATATCTAAAATTAGGTAATAGTTGTTGTTTCTCTGTCCACTGTAAGACTGCAGTTATCTGGGGCATTCCCCTTCAATATTTCTTACTATGCAGCTAATTTATAGTAACAGAGATGCCATCAGAAAAATTAGGATATTCTAGTTTAATCAGTGTTGGGTAGAGGCAATTGCCTACCATGTTTTTAGATGGGTATGAAAACAAAAATTACTAAATCTCTCTTTTCTATTTCCTGGCTGCCTTAGAGCATTTAATCCTAAATGTATGGCAAATGCATTTGAATTTCTTATGAAAAAAGATTAAGCAGGGACTGCCACCACTTAAAACATTCCCTTTACTCAAAACAATGCTAAGCAAATAAGATTTTCCCCAAAATCTTGATCTGTATTTTAAACCAATGTAGAGTTATCAAGTTCTTCATCTCTGTAAGTGAAATTGAAAAAGCAAATCTCCATTACCCAAGACCAGAAATGACACGCTTGTCTTAACTGTGAAACTAAGAGAATAGTACTAAGGAACACATTAACTGAAAGCACTAAAATAGCATCTGTTTAGCACAAAGCTCATATGTTCCCTTGGCTATATAGCTGTTCCATTCAAACCAGATTTTTATAACCAAACACTCTTACTTGATCTCAATGCAGTTGTCTGTGTGTAGAAAACAGTAGCAAGTCCAGTTGATGAATAGAAAAGCAGAGATGAAATGTGGCATTATGAGGCCAGGCTACAAATATATTTGACTCAAAGCTAATGCAATGCCTTCCCAAAACAGATAATTTCAACATCCACATAACATAGCTTGTTTTTAACGTCAGGAAAAAGCCAGCAGGAACCTACCTGACAGTAAACAGTGAGCATGTTTGGGCAACATAATACTAAGGCCATCATGTTTCCCCATTTCCCCGAGAGTTTGCTTTCATAATCTTCTGTGGTTTTTACTCCACAGTTTATACTGTAAATGCAGACTGACCTTCAAGCTTGTGAGCAATTCTTGACAGCTCTTCAATAGTCACTGCACAAATAATCTAATTTCTTTTCAAAATTTCTCTGGAATTTAAACACAGCAGACTCCATATATAGATACCTGGAAATCTAGAAGTAAGTATATCAGTCTATCAAACAACGTGAATCAGGGGTTAAGAAGTGAAAACCCTGCAAAAATCATAGGCATGACGAAATAAAAACAAGAGCAGTCTTGGCCCTAATGACTGCAAGAAAGAAACAAAAATTCCAATTTGTCATAGTGGGTTTCTAATATTTATTCCAATATTTATCAGAAATAGGTGAAATGCAAACATTTAATAGTGAATGAATGGGCAAATACTGGAAAAAAAATTGACTACTACACCAAAATATGCAAGTATTTAAGACAAATAAAGAAATATATCTAAATATGAAACATCAAGAAAATGAATGTCATTTTAAAAAAAAAATTACTACTCAAAACTGGTATTTTGTGATGACTGATGATAAACATTGTAACTTTGTCTTAGATTTGTGAACTTGATACATTTTTTTATTTCTCTAGTTTTTAAGAAGCATGCAAGTACATTCATAAAATGTTGCATTTTAAACTCATAAGGTGTAACAAATGTCAGCAGCCCCTGTATAGCTCTGGGCAACAAAGATTCTGCAGAGCCTTCCCTGACCACGGACACATGGAGCAGCTCAGGGTATGCACTGTCTATTTCTTCCAGATCCTATGAAATGTGGTATCTATGAACATCTATCCTTTGCACATGAATGCCAACTCTTTCTCTTAAATGTAGATGTAAAATTCTTCACAGAACTAGATGTACACAGGGCCAATGTGACAACAACAACCAGAAAACACTCAGTTAATCATGTTTGTGCAACAAAGATCTGAAAGAAAGTAACATATTTGATGACCACAGAGATTTATGCTCATCTTATCTGATCTCCAATTCAAATCTACTTATGCCTTCTCACCAATTGGTTTCTAAATGAAATCAAAGCTGAACAGGGTTAGAAATGTTTGACATTGGCAGAGACTTGAAGTAAGAAAAATTTTTTATCACCTTGAAGCTCTTTCTAACATCATTATATAAATAAATGAACAAATCTCACAGATTATATTTACTCCAAATTCATGTATTAACAGTCTCCATTCACAGAAAGGACTTGTTTCAGAGGTCCAGGACATTAAATTTTTGGGGGACACAGGTACTACCTTTCCTCTCTCCAGACAGGAACTAGGACTTCATGCATGTCAGCTTCTACTATCACCAGGAAGTCCTTGCCCAGCCTACTGGTGGTTGTGAATTCCATGTAAACTGATCAGCTCTTTTTGAGGGTGCTGACGTCTGATCCAGGGTGTGTGCTGAAGTCCCGTGGTGAATAAGACAGCAGTTCTTTCCTCCCCAAATTTTTTATGGCAAAACCCTCATGTATAAAGCTACAGATTTTCCATTTCACATACTATGGGTTTCATAGAGTAAAAACACTGTAACTACAAATGTCTGCTCTAAAATTGGCTGCACAGGTAAGTTAATTTTTCACAGATGGTTTATACTAAAACTCAAACTAGATATAAATGTTATTTTGACTAAACAAGACAAATGAAACTGAATCTTTTGCATCTCAGCAGAACTACCAACCCCAACAAATAAATAGCATCTGTTTATGCACTGAACCAGAGATAAGCTGTTGATCAAAGAGTCTGATAAACCTCCAGGGAAGGAAAATGGTTAGCAACATTATGAAAGATAAAGTCCAGGTAGTGACAAAAACCATCCACAGTTAACATCTGTGAAGGTACCCATAAGCCTCCTTTTTAACTGTATTTGTGATACCTCATAGTCTCTTAAAATGAAATACGTATTTCTATTTTTATATACGTGATTACTAGTGATTACAACGTTTTTGGGGACCAGTTTCATTACAAAAATTAAGTAATTTAGTTTTAGGCCAAACACTTGAATATATTCAGCACCCCATCACAACCCTGTGCTATCATTCTGGTCTGCATAAACCTTGATTTACTATAAAATAAGACAGCAGTATTAAACAACTCCCCACCTGGTTGGCTGTTCAGAAATAGTCCTAAAACATGCACACTTCATCCATAAAACCAAGTGCTTTCAAATGCCACTCTGCTGTATTCCTAAATGTTTATGTTATCAGTAACCAATTTCTTGGTTGACAGAGATACTGTCTACTCACATTATAACTAAGCATGACTGGAACTGCAGGGGCAGACGTGCTCACGTTTCCTCCCTCTAGGAGGACACAAGTAGCTGGATCATGCTGCTGCACTCTTGGTTTCTTCACAATCTTTAAATATCAAAATCAGTTGACAGCACTCAGGCAGAACGACAGAGGACAGTGAATACAGATATGGAATGCATCTGGAGTTATCTGTAGTTATCAATAAATAGCCCTCACATCTCCTTCAGGTAAGTGCTCATTCATGCTCCCAGCCTTCTACTCCAGAGGAAAAAGGTTGCTCAGGGCTGCAGCCTTGAAAGACTCTTTAGCAAAATACATCAATGCCTATTTGAGGCCTGTCTAAGGTGCCCCATGAAACACTATCCCTGAAAACAAGAAAATACCAAGGAACTCAACTGAGGCCTGACAGGAAGTCATGGGGTGGCATGTGTTGGCTACCCCTGTGTTTAAAACTGACAAGCAAATCTCATGAGGCTGAGAGACCCCCACATTAATGAGGCTAAAACCAACTAGCTGATAAGGGTAAGCACTGGGGAAGGGAAGCTGTCCCAGCATTCCCAGGACTTCTGAGTATTTCTGTATATGAGGCAGAAATACTCAGTAGGAACTCGTACCTCAGACTGAGAAGGGGAGAAGGCACCCAGTTGTGGTGCTAGGAATCCATGGGCTCAGAAACTGAAAAGCCATTACTTATTATAGTCAAAAAGAAAGGTAAAGCTTAGGAGTACTTATTTCAAGTCCTTTTTTTTTCAACTTTTGTGCTGGGTCTCTCACTAGTAGCCCAGATGTTTAACGAAACTGAGTTGTCTTGTAAGACAACCTCCCAAAAGTCATTGTCTTCCCTACGAAGGATAAAGATCTCGCTGTTCTGTTTATGTGATACATTATGATTGCTAACTGTCAACACTGAAGCATGACAGTTGTTCTTTCAGTTTGGAAAACACTAGACATCCCTCCACACTGCATGGAGCTGCTGTGCAGGGGTACACAGAAATGCTGTGCTGAGGAAAGCAGCTTCAACATAATCCTAATCTGGATGGGTCAATCCTCTACAAAACTTTGTCTTGCCTTGCAGCATCCAAAAAGAATTCAGAATTCTCAGAACATCAATCCCAGCTTTTGTCAGGGACTTCTGATGCCCTGCATCATTTTATGGAGAACATGGCATGAGATACTATGTCAGCTGATGACATCACACACTCCACTATATCAAAAACATGAGGAGGGATGTTCATCATGATATAGCTGCAACTAAATGGAAATTTTACAATCTGTGTCCAAATGCAGAGCAGAAGAAGGAAGAAACCACATCCTTTCTGGCAGGAGTCCAAAGATGTGGTGGTGAGATGCAGTTGGAGGCAAAGACATAAAGACAGTCTCTATAAGCAACAGCACTGCTTCCTTTTGTGAATATATATGGACGAGTACAACTGGTCATAACATTAAATAAGAGATGCAGTGTTTGCTAAATTCTGGCTTAGTTTCTTTCAAAGACAGTACAGAAAATGAAGGGGAACTCCTCAAGGGCACAGTTCTATCTTCACTGTTGTGACTCCAGCACCTCTTGTAGGGAAAATTCAAAGCACGGTGATCTTCTGGAATAGTATTGGAGTCAGCTTAAATATTGTAATACTAGACAAAAGTTATTTGAAATACTTATGGACTAGCACTTAATAATTTGTTTTAATTTACAGTAGTTAAGGGATATAAAAATAGGAGTTATCTGTTTATATTGTACAAGTAAATCTGAAATTAGAAAAAAGTTAGATTAATTTATAAGGCAATCAAAATATCTATTTTTGTTCTTTTATGTCAATGAAAAAAATAAATCCCTAAACAATCTACTCTTCAAGCATCTCTTAAAGAAGCTGGGAAAAATCCTGAACAGTAAAATCATACATTTATGTCTCCAGCACTCTGGTTCAGCAGATAATTAAATACAAATGTAATAGGGAAGAAAACCACAGCATCTTGGCTTCTGTGAATTGTCCTGTTTTGTTGAAATACCTCTGTCACAATAAATGCTATTTTAAATCACCTTTTGTACTGTGGATTTTAGAGAAGCAAAGAACTACAGCAAAAACTCAGTATTCAGTCTAGTCAGCTTAAGAAATACTATCATTTTAGCTTTCCCATGTATTTTGAAAAGGGGACTGAAGATCAGGATTTAAGACTACCAGCTTTCATCCCTTAGTTAATATTTCAAGTATGTTGAACAATCTCAGTCCTTCCTTCACATGTACTGACTGAATTTCCACTTGTACTGAAAAGCTACACAGAAACAATTAAACAACTGCTAAGGAAGAATATTTTTTAAAACTCTGTATGTTTGCTAGTAGAAACACAAAAATACTTTGACATGCACATGTATGTCAGCTACAAATGTATTTAGTCAGATGTTTATGGAGCAAAGGATTTTCTAATACACAACAGCCAAGGCAAACGTGTGTGGCTTGCAGATGCTATGTCGGCCCTTCTCATATATATCCTGCAATGCAAACCTGCCACTGCTGACCCTGAGAGACACATATTCATAAGAGTTAACTACAAAATTCTTCATTAGATACACCAATATAAATGGCTAAGATTAATGGAAAAAACCTTCAGTGTCTTCTATCTTTTGTTTTCCATACATCCATTGTATTTAGGCACTGCTGGGTCAAATTCCCCTGCACTGCAGGGTAAATCTCTCACTTCACTGTGACAAGTGGCACAATAAATGCCACACACTACAGTGGCCCAACATACATGTAATGGATCATAAGCCTTCATGAAAGGCAGTTTATTCAGGTATACAAGTTAATGCTTGAGAAACAAAGCTAAGTTCTATCAAGTACTGAATGCTCAAAACCCCCCCATACTTCAAAAACTGACATAAAGAGGATGAAACACCCTTCCTAAAAATATCTCAGAATCCACACTACAGAATTCTCACAAAATTCTTATACGCAGATGATGATGATGATGATATGGATTTAAAGCTGAATAATTTACATCTGTAATTTAGGAAAACTTCAAAATAGCAAACAATAAGGGGAATGTGAGAGGTAAATAAGTGATCTGACCAACTATTACTGCCTCTTGGTTTACAGCAGCACTCCATGTAATGGCATGCTTTTTAAAGAGAGAGTAAAGAAATTGAAACGTTATTCAGAAATGGCTATATCAAAAGGAGGTCACATGAAAACAACCTATATTTTCCAATTCAGACATCATATAAAAAACCCATATATATACATATATATATATATATAGTGAACAACAGGTGACTATTAATGCCTAATTGGACAGCAGATTTGCTAAAGGAAAAATTATAGCATGGAGTTCTGGAAGGGGGAAATATCAGACTAAAAGAAGCTTTTTTCTACAATTTGGGTAAGCCTGAATCTTTCCATGTATCTAAAAAAAACCTGCAGAAACAAAACTTGGCTCAAAAGAACGTGGGCATTTGTGAAATGTCTCCCACAAAGCTGAGAGGTGTCCTGAACAGAGAAAGACAAAACACACGGGAAAAAAGGAATAAATCGGGGTAGGGTTTCAGTGAGATGATACACAGACCAGTGTACCTAAGCACAAAGTCAGACTGAGACACTTTTATGAACACAAACTTTTAAGCATTGCCTCCAAATGAAGTGGCTGCACAATTCCCAACCCTCAGACATGTTACATCCAGTCTGTCCCTTCCTTTCACCCATTCTGAGAGCTCCCTGTGGTAGCAAAAGCATCTGTTTAGCTACACAACACATAAGATTGAAAAACTAATTCACAAAAAAGACTGCTGGGGGGAAAATAAAAAAGTCTTACTGATCTCATGATTGAGTTCCTCATTCTGACGAACATGAACGTTTCTGCTGACACAAGGAAGGAAACAATACAAGCATGGGAACAGGACAGCATGACATTTTTGGCAACAGAAGGGCTGTGAAATCAGTGCCAACTGACTTGAATCGTTCAGCAGAGAGGATATCATCCACTGGAAACAAAAGGAAAAGGTCCTGTGCCACAAGATCATGAGCAATCAACCAATCTGTCACTATTCTGAAAAAGATAAGACAACAATGGTGAGACACACAAGACACTCATCTCCATATAAAGGATGATACAGACACTTGGTATGTGGCTAAACAATAAAGCACAGCTTCAACTCTTCTACAGAAACTCACTAAAGTTATAAAATGTGTGGGCTTAAGGATCTCTTGCTTTTTATCCTGTACCCAAAGTCATGCATCATAATCCTTTAACCATTTAGAGACCACATAGGTCAAAAAATTGTTCTCGTCATATCTTTCCTTTTCTGAGACTGAAAATTTATTAGCTCACTGTATTTCCTTCAGTTATGCAGCCCTTTACTGCATATACTGGTGTATATCTGTCATGCATAAATCTGTGCTACTTGATTACACAGAGGGTCCTGCATTTGAAACAACACTCACACAACACACTTTTAAAAAAGTACTTCCGTTGTGTATTTCTCAGCCCAATTTCCCATTACCTTCAGTCAGGCATTACACACATTTTGTAACAGGGGACATTAGCAGCTCTCAAACCCTTTTCCTAGATGCACCACATTTGTTTCTCTCTATCCACCCTTCACCTAACCTGACAGATTTTGACCATTTCAAGACCCAAGTTCAGGCTACCATGATAACGTCCCCAGGATGGATGTCATTGTATCAGACTTGCCTGTCAGCATTGGTGGTTGATTCCATTTATTTCATCAACCACCTCTTTCATTGCATGGCACACAATTCGCATGGTGGAGAAGATAACTCCAAAACCACTCCCAAAATGCTCCCAGCACAATATTCACCCTACAGTTTCCTTTGAGGCTCACATACCCACAATCTCAACACCTACTGGTGCTTGAAATGCTGCATGCCTCATACAAACATCACTGAGCTTCTCTCCTTCTGGGTATTTATCTTATTAAACTGAGCTTTCTTCATCCTCAGGTCAACTCTAGATGAGCAGCTACCTCAGTAGTGTGTGCTGAGAGCAGTGCTTAACCTTCACCTGAAACAAGGATAACTTCAAGTTACCAGGGTTTTTCCACCCTGGCTCTTAAAACCTCTAATGGCTGAATCCTGACAATGTTTGCTAAGGAATTGTACAGTTTCTCACATGCAGAAAGTGAAGGAACCGAACCCACCACATCTCCTTCTGCTTCAGTTACCACTTCACAGCTTTAATTGTGTACCAGGACCTCACCAGGTCCTCCCAGGACCTTACAGCCCCACATGCCCTTGAGCTCCAAAAGTGTCTGCTACACCATCACAAACACTGCTCAGAGCAGCTGTCACAGCTAAGCGTGAAGAAAAACATCTTTCCACAGGTTTGCTAATAATATGCGTAAGAAACTGCTAGTAATGCAGCCACATAGCCTGCTTGTTGATGACTAGTCTTAGAACCTTAAAATCATTCAGATTGTAAAAGATCAATGAACCCAACCTTCTTCCAAGCTGTACCAGAAATGCTGCCACAATACCAGAGTTAATGCCAGTGTGCATCTATGCCTGTGGCAGCATAAAAACGCTTGGCAGAGGAGTCCACCTGTCTCTCTCCAGCAAGAACAGAAGAGAAATACCATGAACAGTGATTCCAGCAGAGACTCCACCTAGAGATGTTATTTATGGCAGATGTGTATGTATGTATGCAAAGAAAATCATGTACTTGTCTGCACTGTTCAGGAAAGCAGGATTCAAACCAGGGGAATTGCAAAGGAGGAATGTAGCAGTCAAGGGAAGGGAATGCACAGCAGGCAGAAGAGTTTGATATATTTCCTCTTTCAACCAGCATGCTCATCAGAGAAGACCTCAGGCTATGAAAATATCCAGGGTCTGAATAGCAGGTAATGGAAAGAATTATTTTAACTCACAAGATGATATGAAAACATGCGAGAACAGACCAGCCACAAGACAAGTAAAACTGTACTGGAAGCCTCCAACACTGGAGCAAATCCCCCAGCAACCTCTGTAAAGAGTGAAAGTGCCTGTGCAGAGTTAAAATTAGGTTCAACCACAACATGAGATGCAAATGCTTGCTATATGGGCACCTGTGATTCAGAAGGCAGGCTTTTTCCAGCTATTTTTTCTAAAGCACAACCACCATCTTTGGCCTAATTAAATTGGTATGAGTGCACACAGGACCCGGACAAAAGCTATAAAGCTCTTTCTTACAAACCTTATCTTATCAAAAAGAATTAGGGGATGTCTTAATTAAAGGTAAAAATTCCATCAAGTGATTTCATGCTACCAGCATAAACATTTGCAAAAAATACTTAGTGATTGTCCCCAGGTTATAAGAGGTGAAACACCAGAAAAGATTTTCTAAGAGTCAAAGTCAATACCATTCAATATTAATTGAAGAATAGCAGTGAAATTTAGGTCCAGAAACATTAAAATTGTACAGTCAGCAAAACCAGGAAATTGCCTGTAATGAGTTTGATTCTGATTAATTTGATATTATGAATATAATTTTAAGTTAAATTTCTTTAAATCCATTTTCCTACTCAAAACAAAGAATCATTTAGCAAAGTCATAGACACTTCTCACCTCCTGCCATGTTAAAAATTATTTTAAAAGGCTTAAAATATCATATATTTAGTTTCTTTCAGGAAAGAAGCTTGAGAAGTGAGGGGTTTTTTTATAGTACTTATTTGGAAAACAGTGGAAGACAAGAATTTGAATGAAAGCAGCTGATGACTGCAGCATGAGAGTTGGTTTCAGTCTGTGACTGAAAAGGCTTTTGCTGGTTTTAACATGCACCCTCTGAAGCAGTCTTTCAACAGCTCCAGTTTCCTGGCTTCCAGACTTCTTTCCAATAAGGAAAGAAGTATCAGTCACTGAGGGACTGGTCTCCTTGCACAGTCTCTACAACAAATACATTCATTACTTTGCAAGTGGGCTAACACAGCTGCACATCCTGGAATGTGGTTGCAACTCGTCATCTTTACCAGCAAGTAATGTTAGCAAAATTCAATGCTTTTGAAACAGCAACAACAACAAACATCTTATCCAAAGGACACTCTAAAATTTCCTTATTATATGGCTATTGACAAGGTACAATTTATTACAGCTATCTGGTACTTGATGTGTAGTTAACACAAGGAGGTGCTCTAATGCTATTCTGAGATAGTGCTAGAATTCCATTCTAAGCTACACAAATAAGTTTTCAGCAGAGCAACAAATTTCCATAATTTTACCTCTGAAAAACAGGTTCCCAATCTGCATATGCTACCCAAGCAAGCATGTAAGGGCTGAAAGTGCTCGCTTCCCATAGCTGACAAACAAAACAGGGGTTCTCACAAGACAGAAGAGGTGCATTTTCTTTACACATAAACAGAAATTATACGGGAAAAAAAAACCCACAAAACACCAAAATAAATAATACTCATAAAAATACAGAAACAATCAAAAAATATATTTTCTGAATGTAGCAGAGAAAAAACGCAGTTCCTCTAAAGATGCAGTACCCTGTACTAAACTACTTTTTTTATTATCTCTATAGATGACACATTTCTATGTTAATCATCTAGAAATCTGATGGAGATTTCATTTTTTTCCAGAAATTCTTAAAAACTTTCATGACACCAGAATTATCTGGAAGTTTCATAGCTAAATGTTACATTAATTAAGCTTCATGCAAACACTGAATTCTGTTGCATTAGCTAAGAACATCTCTTTTCGGAAATGCGACTCTTTCAGTTGCAGGTCATTTTAACAGGGAAAAATCACAAATATAATAAAATATTTCTTGAAACTTCTAACTGTGAGGGAGTCAAAGCCATGGAAGCTGTCACCTAGCACAGATACATAGGTACTTTCACTGTTCTCACTCTACTAGTCTTTCCTAGAGGATTAAGGCCATGCATTGTTTTTCATAACATTAGGGCAAATTTTCCCTGAAAAGAATAGACTGGAAGAACATAAAGCAGAATAATTTGTAGTTTTCATTATAGGGCTTTCCCTTCTTTCTTTCTACAACCAGCTATTGCCTATCTGTAATGTTCTAGCTGCACAGATTATTGACAGAGTTGTGAGATGTAAATAGAATCAAGTGCATGCAACAGAAGCTAAACCAAAAATTGGGAAAATTGGATATAAGCTGGGAATGTGCCCTTGCAGCCCAGAAAAGCATCAAAAAGCATAAAAAGCAGTATGGCTAAAAGGTCCAGGGAGATGACCCTGTCCTTCTACTCCCACCTGGAGTGCTGCATCCAGCTCCGGGACCCCCAGCACAAGAAGGATGTGAACCTGCTGAAGAGAGTCCAGAGGAGGCCAAAGATGATCTAAGGACTGGAGCACCTCTCCTATGCAGACAGGCTGAGAGGTGGGGGTGTTCTTCCCAGAGAAAATTTTTCTGAGTTTTCAATACTTAAAGGGGATTAAAAGAAAGAGGAGGAAAGACGATTTACTGGAGTCCATAGTGACAAGACAAGGGGTTTTTAACTGAAAGAGGGTAGTTTTATACTAGGCATAGGGAAGAAATATTTTACCATGAGGCTGAGGCTCTGGAATACACTGCCCAGAAAAGTCACGGATGCCTCATTCCTGAAATGTTTAAATCCAGGCTGGAGGGGCTTCAAGCTGTCTAGTGAAACATGTCCTTGATGACTATGGGGGCCAGGGTTAGGCCTAATCTACCTTTGAAGGTCCCTTCTAATCCAGGTCATTCTATGATTCTGAAAAAATGGGAGCATATAGTCAAGAAAATAAGGAGAATACCAGCATGCTGAAATTACACCCAGCATTTTCCAAGTAAATACAGGCATAAAGGTTGCTTAGAAAATATTTAAAGATCTATGAATGAAAATGTAGGTCTGAATATTTTGAGCTACTTTCTTCAGTGCAAGAGTAATACATTGAAAGAACAAGGGAAAAATTAGGTTTTGAGAAGAAATTTAGTTTGTGGTCCCAAGCACAAAAAAGTTTTCATCATAGCAGTTTCTGTATGTTATTCTTACAGAGGAAAACATTGTTCAGACCTACTACACTTCCTTGATGTACATGTAACTATATGCAGCTGAATTTTACAGAGAAATTTAGAGAAATATGTATGGATTTGTCACTCTGGAAAAAAAAAAAAAAAAAAAAGAAGAGATATGAATTGTAGGCAGAAAAACAACTTTTAAAGCACATGGCACTTAATGAATCAAATCAATAAACATTATGAGTAGATGTCTGAGAAATATTCCTGTGTATAACAAAATTTAGCTTGGTATGAATTACCTCCTAAACTGTGTAAAAAATCTGATCTTATGTAAGAAAACTATATTGTATAATACTAATATTACCAATTACTGAAAATTCCTCACCTGAATAATGGCAAAACACAAAAGAAATTACATTATTCTCTTTGACAGTTTGGAAGGAAGCTTTATCCCAAAAAGAAATATGAACTCTTCCAATCATGTAAAGCAAAAGGAATTTAAAATGTCACAGAGAAAAGTTTCCTCCAACAGATTCTTTTCAGCTTGGTGTCAAAACTAACAATATCTGGAGCACATTTACCCTGGATCACACAACCAGCTTTACAGTCACCAGCATTAATTCACTTACACACCTCCACTGTCAATAAGAGATCTTGTGTACTCAAAGAGGAACCCATTTCCCTTTAGTGATGATTATTTTTTACTGGGACATCTTGGACTGCCTTTACCTGACACGAGTCAAATATCCCCAAGGGGTTTTCAGGAGGAGAAGAGCATGGGAAAGAAGAATTAAGTAGAAGCTCTGCATAGAAGGAGCACATAAAAAAAGAGGAGCTGCAAAATTTGCTAGTCAGACTAAACATTCACATGTACCTGTATAGTGCCAGAGGTACTACAAGAAGAATGGATGTAAAGCTAATCTGTTTCCTTCCTTTAGAGCACTCTAAAGAAGAGGGTACTAAAGGAGCAGGCAGGTTATTAACTGAAGTCTTTCCACAGTTTTTGAATTTCATCTTCTTATTTCACTTATGTTAGAGTAACTTCATTAGTTTATCTTCCCACCTTCTCTCAGCAGTTAGACTAGACTGTAAAAACATCATTGCTCTAACATTTTGTCTAAACTACATGGACTTGTGAATCTTCTCAGGATTCCCATTTTAAGTAACAGAACCACTCTGTCAATGTCTGTTTATAGATAAAAACTAAATTATGCATAAATAACACAACTTGAAATAATTTCAAGGGAAGGGGAAAAATTATGGTTTTGAAGCATTTGCCTTTTATTCCCTTGAAGGAATCTTGCATTGAAAGTTTCAAGATTCAGATCCAAAATAGAAGCTAGTTTTGCTTTAAGTTGGCACACACTGAGTATTACAGAACAACTGCTGCACAATAACTGCATTTGCACTGACAGCTCTTTCCCATTTCAAACCGCACTGTATTCAGCCAAAATTTTCAGACACAGGAGCACAACCTTTGAGATACAGTCACCTAAGTGCTGTGCTCTGCTGCAGACTTCCAGACTTCCACAACTTGCTCTGAGGCCACTGATGGAGAATAGAGCAGATAATGTTATAATGTGCTTTTTAAATGAGAAGTCTAGCAGGATGTAACAGTTTTTTGCATGTTTTATTTTGGAGAAAGTTACTCTTTCTATTGTACTTTCCTTCAGTACAGAGGGTTGAGAAAGGGATGGGGGCTGTCCAGAGAACAGGATTTCCCAGCTCTGACTACTGAAGGGCCTCTGCTAGCAGGATGCACAGCTTTCCACAAGGAGCACTCACTCAAGAGCCTGAACACCACAATTCAATATGGTCTTGTTTAAGGTATAAACAAGCTTAAGGCATGTTATTTTCAGGGTTACACTGCAGAAACACTAAGCACCTTAACAAATTGCCTCCAAATTAGGCAGGCCCAGTAGTGCTGCCCTTGAGGGAACTTCAGTTGAATTTACCTGAGCAGAACAAATTAGGTGATGCTCACAGCTCTTCACACTGCCAGTGTGACACCAACTGACCAACTGTTTATTTGCCTCCGTAGCCAGCACAACCCCACGAGATCCGTACTAGGTCACCCACCTACTGCAGGGGACACAAACACTCCTGTCTGGCTCCATACCACTGCTTTAAACCATCTACCTGCATATTCAAAACCACTTGTACAGCAAATACTGCTAGCAAACCTGCACAAAAGCATTTGGTCACAATCAGCATACTTTCTGCACCACTGACCAGTGTGGTGTTTTGCAGACCAATGCAACACAAATTCATTGTTTGGATTACACAGATTTTTCTACAATTCAGATATTAATCACATTTCTACTATTATTCAGCTCTACCTGTAAGTTCTAATAAATTTTCAAAAGCTCCAAACTTCATGGAGAACAAATTAAGTAAATATGCCTGGAAATAATCAATTGAATTCACAAAAGTAGTAGATAAGACCTTGATATGAAATGCATAGCAATACAAGGGTATCATACAAACAATTTCTAGAATGAGATCTTCAAACAAGAAGAAATTCCACTACTCAATATGTTGTCAAATACAGGATTAAAAAAAAAAATGGTCTGGCACTTATACAAAACTATTAAGATTCCTACATTACAAGATCTGTATTGTTTCATTATTTCATCAGAGAGGTGGGTAAAGCATCCTGTAATTTATACACAGTAACTACAAATACTACTCAGTATACAAGAAAATAAAACTGTAGTCAAACAGAGAAAGACTTCTCCTCAGTGAAGTCTTCCAGTGAAACCACTGGAAATCACAGAAGATAGAATCATAATATGTTTAGGGCTGCAATGGACCTTAAGGATCAGCTAGTCCCACCCCCCACTGTCATGGGTATGGACGCCTCCCATTAGACCAGGTTGCTCAAGGCCTTTATCCAAACTGGCCTTGAATGCTTCCAGGGATGAGACAACCCACAACTGCCCTGGGCAACTTGTTCCAGTGTCTCACCACCCTCACAGTAAAGAATTTATTCCCAATATCTAACCTACACTTCCCCTCTTTCAGTTTGTACCCATTACTCCTTGTCATGCCACTGCAGTTCCTGATGAAGAGTCCCTCTCCAGCTTCCCTGCAGGCCCCTTCAGATCCTGCAAGGTTGCCATGAGGTCTCCACACAACCTTCCCTTCCCCAGGCTGGACAGCCCCTGTCTCAGCCTGGCTTTGTAGGGAACGTGCTCCTGTCCCTTTCATGTCCCTCCTCTGGACTTGCTCCTACAGTTCCATGTCCTCCTTATGTTGGGGACACCAGAACTGGGCACAGCACTGCAGTGGGGTCTCACCAGAGCAGAGCAGAGAAGAGGAGCAGAATCCCCTCCCTTGCCCTGCTGGCCACACTGCTTTTGGTGCAGCCCAGGACACGTGTGGCTCTGTGGGCTGTGAGCACACACTGCTGGCTCATTTTCCATCAGCCATCCCCACCAAGTCCTGCCCCACAGGGCTGCTCCCAATGAAGAGAAAACTCTTCTACACTCATCCTGACTCCATTTAAGACTTCAGGAGAAGATATCCCTACAAATGAACTTCATATATTTTATACAATTTCTTCTATTAACTTATAAGCAGTTGCAAGGGGAGGAGGGATATCCAACCAGTGCAGATCTGCCCTTTAGCTCAAATGTAGGACAGTCAATTTGTACCATGAGGTTAACAAAATTAAAAAGCACAGCATCTTGATTTTGTTATACAAACATTTAAAGTACAGCACAAACACAACAAGTCCTTGAGCTTTCCTCTTCCCTGTTTCACTGTAATCCTAGCCATAATAAAACATCTAAACATAAAGGTTATCAACTACTTTCTTCTAACTTGACTTTTGGACAGCTAAGAGAGCTTCAAGACTCCTACAACATGCTCAGATTTGTCTCTCTTGCTCTATCCTCATGTCCTCCTTCTTGTATCTTTTACAAAAAACTTACACTTTTTAATCTCTTAAAAAACATAATTAATTTTCATATGCCCCTAAACCCCACTTAGCTGCCTACAAAATCATTCCAGTCATGCCAAAAACATAACAGAGCTGAAAGTTCCAGCAACACTACAAATAAGATCCCCTCTAGACTACTTGAGACATAGATTTTATGTCTGGAATCCCAAACACTACAAGCTAGAGGCAGCAAAATGTTTTTCTCCATATCAAAGACGTAAACAATGTTTCCTCAGAAGAGGATTTTTAAAATAAAACAGTCCTGCAGTTAGTCTTAAAGACAGTACTATATACATCAGGATTAAACAAAATCTCAGTATCAACAGTTACTGACAAGAAAACATCAAGATGAGCTAGAATTGAAAAAAATTGCTAAACAATTGTTCATTTTTGTTTCACCTTATAAAGCATAAAGTAAAAAATTCATTTGAAGTGCAGCTGATAAAATGAAGATTTTGTGTTCTGAATAGATGAAGAAGGATGTGGAATGAGCTGAAGGTGGGCAAAGGTTCTTCCACATAGCCTGAAAGTTACTTTAATACAGGGAAATGGGCTAAGCATATATACAAAACAAATAACCTTCTGCTGAGAAGTGTAAGTATATCATAAACAAACACATATCTAATTATGAATACTCCAAACCAACTGAATAATCAGGGCTTAATTACAGGCCATTTAACTAGGCTTACCTTATCTAGCTTTTTTATGAATGCACATACCTACCACTCAGAAAGAACCATCTGCAGCAGATGAGTCAGAAAGGCACAGGTACCTTCTAACACCAAACTACTATTTCTCTACATTCTGAAACCACAGTATGTAAACACGCAAAAAAACCCCATCTCCCAAATATTTTGCAAAAGATGGGAGGTATGGTTTTGTTACTGATTTCATACTAGTTAACCATGATATATAGATCTAAAACACATTTCATATAAAATGGTGATGCTTTATTAATAGCAATTAACACAGCAGCAACTTCTTCTCTTTTCCCCAAGGCAGAGTAGCACCAAAACCCCCTTCATAACTGTTAACATAGCACTATATGTTGGTTTTGCATGGCCAGGTTTTGGTATTGGGGGCTACAGGGGTGGCTTCTGTAAGAAGCTGCAGCGTCTCCCATGTCTGGCAGAGCCAATGCCCACTGGCACCAGGATGGATGTGCTGCTGGCCAAGGCTGGGCCAATCAGGAATGATGGTAACACCCCTGTGATAACATACTTAAGAAGGAGAAAAAGGTTATTGGCCCAATGAAAATGCACTCAGAGAAGAGAGGAGTGAGAACATGTTAGAGAAACAACTCTGCAGACACCAAGGTCAGTGAAGGAGGGGCAAGAGATCATCCAGGCACCAGAACTGAGATTTCCTTGGAATCCGTGGTGCAGCCCATGGAGAGGCAGCTGTGGCCCTGCAGCCATGGAGGTCCACAGGGATGCAGAGGTTCACCCATAGTCCATGGAGAACCCCCGCTGGAGAGGGTATGTGTAAAAAGGCTGTGAACCCATGGGAGGCCTGTGCTGAAGTAGGCTCCTGGCAAGGACCTGCAGGCCCGTGGAGAGAGGAGCCCATGCTGGAGCAGGTTTCCTGGTAGGACGTGTGACCCTTTGGGGGACCCATGCTGGAACAGGACTGACCCCACAGAAGAGTGACCCACACTGCAGCATCCTAGGTAGAACTGTTGCCTGTGGAATGGACTCAAGCTGGAGAAATTCCTGGAGAACTGTCTCCTGTGGGAGGGTCCCCATGCTGGAGCAGGACTCCTCTCCCTGAGCAGTGGCAGAAATGCACAATGAACTGGCCATAAACTCCATTCCCCATCTCCCTGCACTGCTGGGGAAAAGGTGAAGCTGGGAAGGAGGGACGGGTGGGGGGAAGGTGTTTTTAACACTTATTTTTCTTCTCATTATCCTGTGATACTATTTGGCAGATGATCTCTCCTGGTCCTTATCTCAATCCTTGAACGTTTTTTTCTATTTTCTCTGCCTTCCAGTTACCAGGATGAATGATAGAGCAGATTTGATGGGTGCCTGGCAGCCAGCCAAGGTCAGCCCTCGACACACTGGAATGCTTTCAGGAAGTCAAGTGGCAGTTACTTACTTCGGACTTAAAAATCTGAATCATATTTTAGAGCATTTCACTATTTATAGCTGCTGGGGATAAGCCTTCTGCTATACAGTGTATGATTTACGGATAAAAAGAATTTGCTGCAAAATCATCTTTCGAAATTGTAACACAGCAGAAGATTCATGGGCCCAGACATAGCCTTTACTTTTATACTTTCCAATATAAAGCTTAACATTTTCAGAGCCCATGTCCATAAGAAACCAGCAGAGATTATTTTATCCCCATCCCATCAACAGTATTCCAGTGGTAGCAATGACCCAGCTATGTCTCAGATTTCTGCAGAACTGGCAAAAGCAGGAAATTACACTTTTGTTTCTTTCAGAACTGAGTGAGAGCAGCAATATATTCAGGCTGGAAGTGCTAGTTAGAACATACACCCAACAGACTTCTGACAGAGAATGCTCCTCATCACCTGAAGCCCAATTTTTAATACTCTTTTTTTTTCAGAATTTTACAATTAACTTCCAGAACTTCAGCTGTACTTGCAGGTAAAGTTCTTTATGTAAGTATAATATTCTGCAGTAATGCCAACATACTTTAGATAGCCCAGTACTATGCATCGAATTGGAAGTGGGCAACATTGGAGTATAGGAATTGGGTTGAAAATAACTTCAGCTAGAAGCTAAAGAGAAATTCCTCTTCATGGAATCACAGTGGTTACACACCTCATATTGCACAATCAATAATTTAAATGTGGTAACATTTTGTTTGATAAATTTCAATTTGGCATGTATTTGGATAAAATTATTATCCCTTTCTTAAACACTTTTCTACCTAACAGGCACTTTTTTTTTGCCTCTCTGGATAACTTATTATTACTTAAAATACCTTTCAAGACAACCAAATTACAACACTATCTGTGTATCATATATATGCTGGAGAGGACAATCAGTCACAGGTAACTAATGGATTTTATTTCCACCACCATAGAGGTATTCCAGCTCCAAAGTTCAAGAGACAAACACCTTAACAGATAATGACATGCAGGTATATGCTTTCTCTGTTTGCAGCTTGTTTTTCTGCTTCTCATTACCTTAAAGTTTAGTATATTCTTTCCTTTTACAAGTATTTAGTATGTAGAGGAATAACATGGACTATAGTTACATGTTTTTCTTCAGTTCAGTTATTTACAGTTCACCCTGAATATAACTGAGCCCCAGTAACTTCTGCAGACAAAACACCAAACAAGGAAAAAATATATTTCTGTAAAAATACTCGGTTAGCTGGAAATTTAGTTTACAAGTACCAAAGACACTAAAAGACGCAAGCATGTAAAATCTTCAACTATAGAAGCCAGTTCGGTTTAAAACAGTCTGCTTTGCTCTTTGCCATTTCCTGAATTCCTCTCAAGACCTCCCTAGCAAGGGCACACTATTCAGGCATGCTCCAGTAAGGCTCCAGTACTACAGCAAAAAAGAATCCATTAATTGAGAAAACAGAGAGAGCCCAGCCCACTGCTCATGCACACACACCTCCTTCAGATGATTTAACAGTCATCATTCAGGGTCAGATATGTATCCAAATAACTACCATTAGCCACAGCTGCACCCAGCCTGATTTCCATAGGGCAACACTACTGCACTCCCACATTCTTCACTGCATTATTCCATAAAGAGGAGAAAATGCCGGGTTTTAATGTGTCCTTTTTTGTTGGTCCCACTATTGTCAGCATACAACTCATCAATGCCAGCTAAGGGTATTATCATCAAAAAGTCACGTAACACCTTTTCACCTTTTAAGTCCCTGTAAGGTTTGCTCAAGAGCTGAGACATTTACTATTAATAATCTGTATTTCCAAATAAAAATGTATTGAAATTAAGGGGCAGCTTTAACTCCTTTTTCATTTAAAAACTACGCATTTTGTTTAATACCCCATCTCACACACCTGCCTTACTACCGAGATTCCAGGAACCACCACATTGAAATGAAGAAAGAAATGATGTTTCGGCTGGAAGTGACAGTCAATGATCAGTTCAGACAACAGTACCTGAAACACAGGATTAACAGCTTCCAACATAAACCCTGTATTCCACACTCTTCCCCTTCTATGAGGCTTGTTAGAGATGCTTAGGAAACAGCCAAGTGCTGCCACTGCTCTGCAAATTATACACCTCAGTCTCAGAGCACAAAGCTCGCTTCTCAGTGGGGGGTGAGGTCAATCTCTAAGTTAAGAAAGGAAATTCTGGTTTGAGCAAAACATTACTTGAGAAAGAGAATGTAAAACTGCTGTGTGAAACCTCTTGTGTACATGCCTAACTGAAAAATACCATCTTAACTTTCACTTGAACACATGTAACATTTACTTTGGGTCTTATGATCTGATGACATTGGAGGTATAAGAGGAAAAAAAACCCAAGTAATTTCAAACCATACTCACTTTCAGTGATTGCAAAGCCAATATAAAATAAAGAGGCCTAGAATTTTCACTGCATTACATTTGAAGAATGTTGTAAACATTTTAATCACAAATAGAATTGACAACATGGCTGTGAGTAGATGGACACTAAAAAACCCCCAGACCAGCCCAAAAAACTCCCCAAATTACTTCAACATTAAATCATAGCTCCTGGAGCATCACAGTTTGTGTATTGATACTTCAAAGAAAAACAAGAGCACTAGAATCTGTCAAGTTGAGATACATATTACTGAAATTTGTCTTGACACTTTTCCAAGGTATATTGTGTACAAAGTATACTTTCCCCAGAAGAAAATTCTTCCTATATACTTAATTTTCAGTAAATTTTTGTTTTGTTCATCAGTTCAATCTGATTCACAAAATGTGACAAACACAGTGTAAGAAATTTGTCAGTGGGAGAAAATGAAAGTAGTTTAAATGATCAGTCTAATACAAGGAAAAATATAGAAAATTACAAGAAACCTACCTACAAAGGCAGTGGGGAAAGAAAGACAAAAAGAAAAGAAGCACAGTACCATCTATTTGCCTTATAATTTATCTTAATGATGTAAAGCTCTAATCAGATTTACCCAGAACATGGTTACAGCTGCTAGAAAGTAATAAATACAGAAAAAAACTATGAAAAGGTACTACCAACCTTTTAGATTAAGTAGGTAATTTTAAAGGATATATACAATGGCAAGACTATGACAAATACCATTTGGTGACTTTTTTCTCCTTTTCATTTTTGTAATATTCATGTACAAAGATTAACAAAAAACATAAAGGTGAATTCTAGCCCAAAACCTCTATTATGAGGTAAACTCAAGAACAAACATCTGCAACTTGGAAGAAAATTTGTGTTAAAATGTAACTTATCTCAAACCAGCCACTGTTTATAAACTGCTATTACAGTATTAGTTTTGTATTAAACTAATCTGTAAGGATGCATCATCTGCTTTAATGCTAATTAGGCATTTTACTGTCCATCACTTGGACGACTTGCCTTCTTGTACCAAAATACGAACGACCGAAGTTGAGATTATCCGCTCAGCCTTTTCAAGCAGCAAGTATTATTCTTTACCTAGCAGCAACTATTTAAAGAAAACTCAAAACATATAAATAAAGCCATGGAGCACACTGAAATCTAGGTTTAGTCAGACTAGGCAAGTTACTGTTTAACGGAAATGAGCAGCTTCCTGTTCAGGGCAAACAGCGAGCAACTTCCATTTCAAGCTGCAGTATTTTGTGTTCCTGCAAAGATCTGCACCATAACTTCTATTTCAATAGTATTCCAGGTGAAATTTGCTTTCAGGTGAAGTAGAGACATTAAATGTACTAGAACGTTTTAGCTCAAGTACTAAATGCAAACATACTAGAACATTTCAGTTCCTTGTTCCTGCTTCTAAGAATGTTCCAAGTACACAAAGTTTTGTCTTCCAAATACAGGGACCTCTTTCCACCACAACACTCCAGATTTTTTTTTTTTTTTTTTTTTTTTTTTGGCTCCACTGTCGATGTTCTTTCAAAGCAAATTTCCTAGTTAGAGCTTACAAAAGATAAACAGAGCTGGCAGCACTCAACCCAACCAGTGAGTGTGAAAAGGACTGCTGGGAGAAGTTTTGACCAGGCTGTTTTTAACATGAGTGGTTTCACTGACCAGTTACACAAAAAACTTGCAAAGGAGCGTAACTGAAACAAGACACGTGCAGAGAGGGGGAAGCATCACCTGAACCGTGTTTTGCTTCACCCGTGCTCAGGTAAAGCGAACATGTACCTCTAGGGACACGCAGAGGTGTGGAAGGTCTGACCATTCACGTTTCTAAAAAGGAAGATTCCACACTGAACTGTGATCTCTCTTATTTAATTAGCAGTATGTAAATAAGATACAACTAAGTCTACAGGCAGAACTTCAGGATTTTTCCTAGTAGTACTTCAAAGCCAAACTGGCACGTCTCAGAAGAGTTTCTTTTACCACCACCGTGCAGACTTCAGCTGCATCACCACGCTTGCCTCTTCCTCAAGAGCTACAGGTCAGTCCTGCGCGCCCCGGCACAGGCGGACGCGGGGCACGGCTCACTCTGGGTGAAAGCAGAAACCTTCCTGGGAAAACAGCGAAAAGCTAGCCCAGGAGGAGCGGAGGAGTTTCGCTGTCCCCGAGGGTGCAGAGCAGAGCAGCCTTCACTCAAGCATATCGGCGGTGAGGAAACTCTCCCAGCGTGGTTCCGGGCGCCTCCCACCTGGAGCACGGCACCGGGACCAGCCGGGGCAGGAGGCGGCAGCGCCCCGGCCCCAGACCCAGTGCTGCATTTTGCGCCCCGGGCTGAGCCCAGCGTTCTGCCGGGATCGCCGCCGGGTCGCCAGCCCCGCCGCTCGGCGCGCAGGGCAGAGGCCGGGGCCGCTTGGCGCGGCGGGACCGGGACGGGGCCGGGGATGGGGCCGGGGCCGCGGCCCCGCGGAGCGGCGCGGAGCGCAGCGGTTGCACTCACTGTGTCTGCGCGGCGGTGGCGGCGGCGGCGGTGCCGAACGGAGCGGGCGGCGGTGGCGGCGGCGGCGACTCGGGGCTCCCCGCCGGGACCGGGGCGGAACAAGCTCCCGGCCCGGCCCTGCCTTGCGCGCGCCCCGGGCCGGGGCGGGGCCGCCCGAGCTCCGCGCTGCCTCTCGCACAAGCGGCAGCTAAAACCCTAAATACAATCGTTTGTGTCTACCGCGCTGCATGCAGAGGCGGTTTAATTTTTGGCAGCACCTTGCTGCGAGCCTGACGAGATTCATGCTCTACTCATGTCCATTGTGTGACTCGCATAGGAGCTGCTAGGAGTTAAAGAACAAGTCTTGAACAGTATTAAGGCCAGAGAGGAGGGGAATTTGTGCCAGGAAGGTGGTAATTTCAGGCCTGGCAGGGGCAAGCTCTGGTTAGCAGAACCCGGTCCGTACATCTCCACTGGGACAGACTGTGAAAAGCAGCAGCTCACACACCTATCGACGAAGAAAAAACATCCCAAGTTACGGGACAGCCAGCCTTTGCAACCACCAACAGGCTCCAGAGCTCCCCTGTGAATACCAGCCCTGTGGGCTGTATAAAGGCAATACTGCTCAATGACCTAGGCGGAGGTTAACAAAGCTTGGAAAGAAGGATGTACTACTGATAGTGGATACAAAAAAAGCCAAATTCAGAGACCACAAGGACATCAGGCAGAACTGCCAAGATAAGGAAGACACCAATAAATCCAATTCAGCAACTGTGTGATCCAAGAAATCCACTGACTCAAAAAGAGAGAAAGAATTAGCATAGGAAACAACGGAATCATTAACCAATAGAAGATAGGAGACTAACTAGAAAAATATGCAACTTTGTTTGCTAAAACAACTTTGTTTGCTATTCCTTTATTTGCTAAAACACCTAGTGAAAAATTTTCATAGTCAGTGAACTGCCATAGTCAGTGAAAAATTTTCATAGTCTGTTTCATCTTGTGTACCCAGCACCTCTTCCTGCACAGAACTTAACAAAAGAAGAATGAGTTAGGTCCCCTCAACCCACTGAGAAGCCGAGGATGAATAAGGACCAACAGGACACTGCTGGATACATGGGTGGTGACTGTCTTCTGCTGGCGCTCTCTCTCTCTCTTTCCCCTACACACTAAAACCTACAAATAAAGTCAGTGTTGTTGAACTGGCATTTCATCTCGTTTGCTCCTTAATTTGGGCATCCCTCACTAATCAGATCATAATAAGTGCATTCATACTTGTACGTCTACTAGAGGTGGCAACATAGAGGTGGATAAAGCTCCCCAAGACCTTCACAGGTTTTCAAGCTTAAATGAAACAGAAAAGGGGATTCAAAAGTTAAGTTGTGGCAGACAACAGAAAGTTGCCTCATTACACTGCAAAATAAGAAAACTGAGCAAAACAAACTTACTTATACATAAGAAAAAAAAAAACAAACAAAAAAACCCCCCAAAAAAAACCCAAAAAACACAAACCCCCAGCAACCAGTCCACCTCCCAAACACGAAAAAGTTAGAAAAAGGAAAGATAAAGCATGAGACCATAAGGCATTAAAAAAAATCAAAATCATGCATATTTTAGAGCTAAAATGGGAGGAATAAGAAACGCCACAAAACTTGGTAAATCAGTATCTTTATTTTATAGAAACTAGTTTGATCAATGTGCTGAACCTGCCATTAGTGATGGTTTTGCTATTTTTAGTAAAAATAAACATTTGAAAATAATTACCTTGGAGAATATATAATCTCCAAGCTTATTTCCCCTTAATCACTGTTGCTTTTTTAATAACTATTGCATCTAATCTAACACTGGGTGCTCTTAATAGGAAGGGGGTACCAAGTGTAGGATATCTCCATAGTTTATTTCCTGCAACTGGTTCTGAGGTTCCTAAAATGCAGAAGAACATAGACAACCTCACCCTGCACCACCTTGGCACGGTACAAAATCTGCATCTCTTTCATCTTTCTCCATCAACATCCTGCAATGTCAGCTGTCAACTGAGAATTTTCTTGTGTAAAGTCACACAGCAAGCCAGTTTAAGTACCTAGATGGCCAGAGTTTCAGCTTTCACAAGTTACTGAAGTAATCATGAGGAACTTGGCTTATGTGTCTAAGGTAATGGAATCAGTTAGCAACACAAGAATGGCACACTGACAGTATTATGTACTGCTACAAACATAAGTCACAGCTCCCACTCTGTGATATTTAAAAGGGACATTATCAACTACAAGCTAAATTATTTTGTCTGGACAAAAAAGTATTTTTGATTAAACACTGTCAAAAGCAAATTTTATGTTCAATTTGTGCACATGGCTACTGTAAGTACTGGGACCTCTGTAGGCACTAGTACCCTTAAGTTTGAGTAACTTGCAATGCAACAGGGGAAGAACATTAATTGCTGGAGGACAAAAGTCAGTGGAAGTTAAGGGCAATAGCCAGAGGGTTCTGACTGCAGTTCTTCTCCAATGACTAGATTAAAAGTTGAGAGTGTCCCTTTAAAAGTTTCACATACAACAGAATTTAACTAATTTTTACTCCATCATTACAAGAAAGCTACTGATAATTTGTCTTACAATAGTTAAACATCAATGAACAATATGTAAGTGAACAACTGTTTTGTAAATGAAATAGCAGCAACATGGAACTGTAGAAGGTTGAGTTTCTGCAGGATTTATTGGAAAGATTATAAAGGTGGCAAATATTTGTGGCAAATACATTGTCATTTTACATAATTTAGTTTCAGGAATAGCTTATGGTAATTATAAACATTATTGAAAATGCTTGGTCAAGGTCAGTACTTTTCTGGTATAAGCTAAATTTGCCAGGATTTCTCAAGGTGCAGCTTTACTCAGAAAAATGACAACATTGTATGTCATGGAAAATTGCATTTAAACTCTGCTCAGTTTGCAGATGGTATGACAGCTTTTTGTGATTGCCAGTACAACAGATTTGAGCTTGAAGTATTAAAGCTAATGAATATAAATATTTAAGGACAAAACCTTAAGGACATAATTATATAACACTGCCATGATTTTTGCACATGTAACTTTGTAAGTTCAGTGGGTGTATAAAACTGACACATTTATATAAAGCAGCTACAAAGTCACGGTTTCAGCTGATTCTAAAGCCGTGTGCTATTGTTTATCCCCGTTTTCCTTCTTCCAGAAGAATAAAGAGTATTAGAAACTCAGCCACTGAGCGGGTAACTCATACTCATTGGGCAACTCTATTTTGTAAGGTGGTGTCACTTTTAGTCATTTTTCTGGTCCATCACTGTACTTAAACTGTTTTGAAATCACATTCAATTTCGATCTCTAAGTGTTAGGAAGAACAATTACAAGTGAATCACTGAACAGCTGTACCAGTTTGAAATGCTGTCACGTGTTTCTTCATGGCAAAACATTCACATTCTTTTATTGCACAATTTGAAAATTCAGGTTATGTGCATAAAAACCTTCATAGGGTTCACACTGCAACTTGCAAAACATACATTTTAAATGACCGTAATACATTTTACAAAATCTTTTTAAACTACTTTATATTCTTAAGATAAAAGCATCCTGAGAATGTTACATAGTTCATTTTACAAGCCCTTCATTTCTGCTATGCTTTATGTATCCCCATAGTTCCTAATTTGACAGGTTTTTTTTACAGTTAATATCTTGGTGCTATATTTCACAAAATATCTTTTAGCAAAAAGTACACCACTGGCATTCAAGTAATCCAGCCTCACATCTAATTTACAAATTAAACCTTTGTCAACTCTCAAGTAAAGAAAAGTAAACCAAAATACATACATAAACAATTTAGCTGACTTAAAAAAAAATTAAAGGCCTTGTGCATGAATAATTTGGTCAAACATTTAAGCTATGCAGTTCAATATTTTGGCAAAAAAAAAAAAAGCCCTCTACATCTATCCTTCTCAGTTTGTTTTCTTTCATCTGACACCAGATGTAAACATAAACATCAAGAAAGAAAGACTGACAGTGTAGAAGTACTTTGCTGTTGAACTACTTTTTCTTTTTTTAAACTACTTTGAAAAAACAGACTAACAAGAATATAAGTGCTAAGAATGGACTATATTTGGGCTAAATCAAAGTCTTACTGTAAAAAAATGTAAAAATAAATTAGGTTAGGTTTTTCTTTTATTTCCTCTACAGACATCTAAATAAATAATCTTTGAAGAAATTCTAGCGCCATATCCTAGAGCAGTATCTTCCTGTACCTTTTGATCAAGTCTAAGGCTTCACACGTAATCTTGACTATTTTACTAGGAAGATATCCATTCATATTTATATTTTATTTTTGTAAAGGGAGTGTTCAGGGTTAAAAATATATTTATTTTTAAAGCCTGCCATCCTGATGGCAGTGATTCAAGGTATAGAACAGAAGACAAGTTACAGAACATCCTTCAGTTTCTTATACCTTAGATGAGAGGAAGGATATCAGGCAAGTTAAGAGAGGTAAACAGCCTGGATTTCAGGAATGGAGAGAAAAAGTAGCTCATTATATGAATATCTGCTTGACCAGGAATATTCACTCCTGGAGACTTTGTTTCTCTTCTGCACATAGGTATACATTTTTATTGTTGGCTGACTAAACAATTTGAGAAGAGAGACAGTTATGGCTGCCACAGTGGAAGAACATTACCTAAGGTTTCCATCAGGACCGACATGCTTTTACAAGGTGACAAGGTATTTAATATAAGCAGAGGTCATGCCCAGATGGTACACTCCAGATGAGAGTGTAATTACCTCAAAAGGAAGAGTAATCCACTTCAGCAACATCTTTATAAATTATAACTATGTAATTTCGGGTAATATTTAGCTTTTATTTTAGGCAATGATCAAAATCTGAAGGACCTTTTAATATTTAAGGCATTAGTGCATCTGGGACTAAAAGCTCCAGGATATTAATAAATAGGGGGTTGGGGACAGACAGGGAGAAAGGAAAAAATCCACAACATCTTTGTATCACAAGCTATCATTGTGCATCTGCTTTGTTGGTTAGTTCCAGGAAAAATGTTTTCAAGGATAGCAGAAGGGGAATGTTATTCACTATTCTGAGAAAAACATTAGATCATAAACTTCACGTCATTTTTTAACATATCCTTTAAAGGACTAAACCTATCAGGCAAAATTCTCATCTTTACTGTTCCATCAGCACCACAGGAGAATATGTGATTTGCTGGTCCTGTTTCAATTTGCATAACTCCTGTCCCAATGTTTCTGAAGAGAGACTGCCGAGCATGCTCATTGATGAAAGTGTGAAGAAGATTAAATGCAGACAGACTCCATACCTGGAAAAGCATCAAAACATCCACCTCTTATAAGGAAAATTACCATGATCTTAAAACCATCAACAGTGAATTGTGCAGAACTGCACTACAATTTGTATTTACTTTTCTGACATTAACTGTAAAAGAAGAATATGTAGCAATCTGTAATGACACATTTATAGAATACTAGTACTCATTTACTATAATAAGCAATATAGAGACACTAAGGTATCACTAATTAAAAGGAGGACTGCATTAAGAAGAGGTTAAGACTGACATTTCATAATTAAATTCATAAATGTGAAAGTCAGAGTTGAGAACAAATGCAGTACATATGACATCTGATTGTTCCACACCCATACAAGATTCCTTCTGAATGTACACAGTACCTCTGCTCCCTCCCCCTCATTAATACCTTTATATTGCCTTCAGCAGATCCTGTGACAAAATACTCTTCTGTAGGATCAACAGCAATTGCTTTGACTGGAGAATCATGACTCTGGAGTAACTGCTGCTGCTGCTTTAGGCGAAGATCAATTACACAGGTAAAGCCTTTTCTGCCTCCAGATATCAACAGCTGGTGTTTTGGAGCATATGCTAGCACAGTTGCTCCACTATCATGACAGATAAAAGCTGAAAGCCAAAGGAAAGTAATTCAAATAAAACACTGTACTAACTTGCATTTTCTATCAACCTCTAATAGTTCAAGACAGTAACAACAGTGACTTCGATGCTGTATTCCAGCTGACCGCAACTAGCCCACTTATTGCAATACCAATTTACATGTAAACCCAGGTTCCCATCAGACATTCTGAAGCTGCAGTATTCTCAAATTAAGCAATTAAAATCTGTATTAACAAAAAATTATATCCTTATTTCTATCCCTGTGTAACCACAAACTATTAATCCTTGACCAGAAACAGATTATTTTAATAATCTACTATTAAAGTAACAGATTTGTTATTTTAAGTAATATAATTTGTTTTTTTAAGTCATATAATGCCCATCAAAAATTCTTCCTAAACTACTTGCACAAATATCTTGCAAGTTTCCACTGGTCATTTTACTGCTAATTTGCTGCTTCTTACATTTATTTGGATGTCCACTCCCCTAAATGAGTGGGAAAAGCAAATGAAAATTACAGTTATCCAAACACAGCTTGGTATGCTGTACTTGTAGTTCAAAGGGCCTATGAATTTACATTTAGAAATTCCATATGTCTCTCACATACACTCAGGCATTCACCATACTTTAAGTACAAGGAGTTCACAACTCTCTGATCTCAATTCTGTATTTCAGATATTGAAATGCACTTCTTGTATTACTTGTAACAAAGTATTAGTAATAGAACTAATGAAACAGAGCTAAATATTTTTTGCACCCCCAAAATCCAACTTAGAGGAATAACTGTTCTGAAGCAGAAGCTACCCAGAGCCTTTTAAAAAAGAACAGAAATGTCTGGCTTGCACTTGTGGTCCAAGGACAGAAGGCATGCAAAGGAAGGGGCTCATGTCCATGAAATCAATCATCCATATAGAACACCAAGTAATTTATCAAGAATCTGGTTTTATACTCCCACTGGTGCACTCACACAGAATGGTGAAAGATGTTTTACTGCCAATGTTAAAATTACTTCCCTAAGTAATTTTCTTCCATAAAGACAGACTCAAAAATACACTTTTTTATACTATGGTCAAACATTTTGGTTGTTGTATTTTACTTACCATGCACCAAGCTGTTTGTAGGAGAAACCAGAGTATCCCAAAGACAAATATTTCTGTAGAAAAAAACATGGCTTAATTCAGCAAGAGATGTTCTAAGGTATTTTGAACTCCTGAAAAGTCATCTGTACCTTAAAAAGGTTGTTTCAGGCATAAAGCACTGTAAATAGACTCTCAATGATGATATCTGAGCAGACCCCAAATTACTTCCATAGTTTATCATACACTGCAAGAACATGCCTTCTACACAAGTATTCTACAACTGGCTATCTCCATAAAGCATTAATGTTAACATCTTTTGTAGTTTAATTCACAGGAATGTTAGCAGGTTTTGGTATTTTTTGATCAATACTTACTTATGAAAACAAATGAAAAATAAAGAGCTATGCAAATTCCCTAGAGCTATGCAAATTCCCTAGAGTTTAAAAATAATTTACAACAGGTCCAAGTGTGTAGGACAGAACAGAATAGTTCAGCTGGATGGGGCCTAGAAGGATCATGTAATCCACCTACCTGGCACCTTCAGGGCTGACCAGAAGTTAAAGCATGTAATTAAGGGAATTGTTCAAATGCCTCAAATTCTGACAGGCTTTGGGGACTGACCTCAAGGAAGCGTATTCCAGTGTCGGAACCTCTTGGTAATAAAATGTTTCTTGATGTCCAGTCTCATGCCAGACCTTCCCTGGCACAGCTTTAACCATTCCCACATACCCCTCTCTGGATTCCCACCTAAATCACTCAGGACCTCTCTTTCTACTTCTCCTCTTCATAGGGAACATGAGCAGGATATTTATGCTTCCCCATGAAACCTCCCTTAATAGGCACATGAGTTTAGCTGCAAACATTGCTTCTGTCCCTCTCCTGCCAAGAAAGAAATCAAGCAGAAGTACTCTTAAACTGCTTTAAGAAGAATCATAAAAAAAAAAGTGGGGGAGAGAAAATATAGCACCACTTCACTTTTATGAAGTATCGCAATAGATCTTACCTGTTGTCAGAAGAAAATCCTGCTGTAGCTATCAAAGACGATGAACTGATGAAAACAAAGTCATTCGCTGTTTTGTTATGACATTGCCATGTCTGAAAAATTGCAATTTGAAATTATTAATTGAAAAGGAATCTATTTTGTGCAAGCAGGTAATATTAAACTTCCTTGACAAGAAAAGGTATTTCATAAGAAATTTAAAGAACATAAGATACAAAGGTATTGGTATGCCTGTAAGACTTAATTTTTCATGGAAATATACTCTGCAGCCCTATGTAACTGTCTATTAACAGACAAGTGACAACTATTGACAAGTCTTAATGAATATTAAATTAATTTCTGAGCTCATGTTACATTTTCCACTCTCCACTTAACAAGTATTATTAGAGTGTAAGAACTTGTCATACAGACGACAGGATGGCAGCAATTCATAACTTAATCTTGGTTAATACTGGCTAACATCACAATCCTTGCCCTCTCCTAGCTATTCTGAAGGGAGAAAGAAGTTAGGGAACACAATGCAAGTTTATGGAAACTAATTTATTATTCAGCTTACCAAATATGGCTTAGGTGAAGTTCCAGTAAGTGGACAACATTTCCAATTTGTCTGATATAAACTTATATATCCATCAGCATCAACAATTCCAAACTGAAAGAAAATATACAGAAATAGTAAATACATAAGTATGTATTGCAGAGAAAACACCCACAATTTTGAGAAAATACTTTAAATTAGAAGCATGTGATGTTTCTGCTTATTTGCAATTATATTGGGGGAGGGGAGAAGAGAAGGCATACAGAAACATTTTGTCAGTTACCTTATTTCCTTGGTAATTGAATCGCATTCGAGTTACCCTTGAGTTGCCACCAGATCGAAAACATGTGATCTGCTGCGCATGACCCCATTCAAACATTCTTACACTTCCATCTTGAGCACCCGTAAGGTCTGCAACAGAAAATACTGACATGACTTTTCACAAGAGTTGTAGCTTTTATAATTTCAAGAAAACTCACACTATCTCAGAATAACTAGTATCAAAATTATGCCATAGTATCTATCTTGGTATAGGAGCAGGACGTACTACTGCAACTCAAAGTTGTGTTGCTCATTATTTGAAGATTTGTATTAAGATGCTCATGAAATATATAGCTATTTACTTGGAGATAATAACACATTTTTTCTACTATCATTTTAGTCACAAATAATAGAGAAATACAGTACTTTTTGCCATTTCTGAAGCTATTCTACATCCCCCAATATTGTTTTTTGAAATGAAAAATAGTTTCAGTAAGTATGGCTTATAAAGAAGTTTCAAAACATATAATAGATTGTTGTGCTAGTATAAAATAGCAACACACTAAGAAACAGATGAGTAAGAAATATATAATCTTTTGATAACCTTTCTGTTTTTTATAAGAACCTGAACTTACAATATGGCAATGTTGGATGAGAAGCCATTCTTCTGACATTATTAATAGCTTTCTTGAGCATCTGTTCAACATACAAAAAAACAGTATTACTGAACAAAAAGTTAACAAACAAGAAAATAATTAGTGATTGCAGATGGTTGTTTCCTACCAAAATTCCTACGAAAACAAGTACAGGGTTTAGGGATTCAGATAGAAGTCTGTGTCTTCCAAGACTAGTGTAGATGTTAACACTTTTGCAGCTTTATACATCTAGATAAATATTAAACTTTTGCTTCAGAAATGTATGGATCCAAATATAAACACTCCTTAGACTGCAGTCTTACCTCTTTTCTTGCCAATTCCTTTCTGATTCCATTAAATTTATTGGAATATTCCTGAATATTGTAAGATAAGCAAGAGAAAGGCAGAAGCATGTAAAGAAAGAGGTAAACAAACTTTAACAGAAGTAAAAAATAGGAAGGAATTATATCTATTTTCAAGTCTAGTTAACTTACTCCCATTGATTGAAAAGTGGCTATTTATGACCATCTAGAGTAAGCAATATGCCGCATAACTGGTATAAAATAAGTAAGTAAATAAATAAATTTTCAAAGGTATTTATAATTTTGCAAATACAGATCCAATGAGTTTTCAGTAGCATGTTTGTTCCTAAGTTCCAAAATCTGCTTTGAGCTAGGCATATCATCCAGATTTTTGTTTTCTCTTATTTTATTATTTCCTACTGGGAAGAACTCAATGTACAAAGAGGACTGGAGACATTAGACAATTATATTTTAACCCCATCTATTTAAACAATATGTTCAACACACAAAAGGAAAAAAGAGTAAGAATTTTTTTAGCAAGGAAATACATCTGTGCCTGTGCTGTGTCTTCCCTTCTTTTCTTTCTCCTAATGTATGTTCAAGTTTCATTTTCATTCATTTACCCCCCAATAGCTCTCAAAAGTATCTGAGACTTCTTTCCTCAGAGAACTGTTGGATTTGGTTTGCTTGTGCATGTATTATTTACCTCAAAATTTGAGAAGGGCAAAATATGTATTTGTGGCAGGTGTTAACTTCAAATAAGAACACATATGGAGTTTTGCTGCCAGGGTACTCATCTTCAACACAGCAGCTTATCACTTACCACCTACCACCAGCAAGCTGGCATTGACCCACTTTCAGATAAACATTTAGGTCAGAAAAGACCTTTAACATCACTGAATCCAACTGTGACTTTCAACTGCTGTAAATTTTGTACCGTATTTTAACGCTGCTTTATCATGGGGCAGTAGATAGTGATGAGGTATTTCAATTATGCTATTCTCCCCTAGGCTCCAATTTCATCAGGGTGTCAACTCGAAGGAGGCAGAAATTACAAATTTTCATGTGCTTCATATTCCTAAATACGATCAATAGAATTTAAAAGAAATATCCTCTAAACTATCAGTTTGCAAACAAAAATGAGGAAAAGTACTCGAAAGAGAAATAATTTACTTTCTTGTAAAAATTTCCGTGGGTTTGGATTTGTGGAATAACCACAATCCTCTGAATTACATTTTGGAAGCAGATTTAGATCTTTCAATTCTCAAAGTTTTATCACTGTTGAAGAGAAAGCCTTGTGCCCCCCAGTTATTCAAGTTCATTCCAAAACACTTTCTAAAGATAAAATAGATGATCTTGAAATATGTATTTCCCTTTTTTTTTCTCCAAGTACTTTAAATATCAAGGAGAAAGCCAAATGGATTGGTAAAACTATATATACATTTTAAAATTCAGGACAATAGAGAATGACATTCTTCAAACATTTACAGAGTGGTATGCATTTATAATTGCAATACATTACTCTCTAAACTCACAACTTATTTTCTGTATGCAAATGGAAGAACAATAATTCATGGTCACTCTATTTCTTCACTAAAATGAAGGGCTGTATTGAGTTTTACAGCTACTAACTTTTACCCAGAAGTTAATGGAAGTCATCTTCCTCCATTCAACAAATAAGCATACATCATGATCCCCTAACCCCTCCTGGATTATGCTTTAGAAAAATGCAAATTTACAGAAATGTGCCTTTGAAGGGCTACACTAAAAGAACTCTTTGGTATGGTTTCTCCAATTTAGAAGAGAAGTACAATTATAAAATGCAAATATTTCCATTATTAATGTAACTGACATTTGACACTGCTAGCTCTCAGTCTGCCCTTAGAACAGCTGACGGCTGTAACACTGGTTACTTTGCTAGACAGTTGGGTGCTTTGTCCCTTAATGTACATTAAGACTCAAAAATGAAAATGCACTTTTAACTCCACTCCACTCATTGTTAAAACTGTTAAATATTGGTGTCAGTCACACTGACTTGTATGACAAGCTGTTGGTAACACTGCCTGAGTTTCAGAGCTGTAGGTACATACTATTTCCTTCAGTACTCTCTTACAAACACCTCCTGTAAGGACTGTGTAAACAAACTGTGCTGAAGTGTCTGACCCTCCTTACTTACCTTGTATGAGCTGCATAACAGGGAAGAGTGACAGAAAAACCTTACAGCTAATAAAACTGTAACTGCCTGAGTGTCCCTTGCTGATGAAAGTGAAGCAAAGACAATGAGATTGAAAAGCTGGTAATGGTACAAAACAGTGGGCTACAACTACTAAATGGGCTGCACATTATGGAAAAGCAAAGATGACATCAAGAAATCAGCAGTATCTGAAGGAACAAAGTAGCAAATAGTAGAAAAAGAAAGGTCCTAGTGAAGCTGCTTTTCTTCCAGGCTCCAGTTCTTCCACAGCAACACTATTTCCTCTGGAGATTCCCTATTTTTAATTTCATTTACTTTGTCCTTCTTTAGGTACCTCTGTCTTCCCTCCCTATTGGGCAGGTGCTGTTTTATGCTGTGGTGGGTTGTCGGCCACAGTCAAACAATATGCCAGAGAAAATTCAGGTCCAAAGTTTAACAGCAGAAGCATTCAACACAAGTACAGCCAAATATATTTAGGAAGAAAGTTTTACAGCATGCAAAATAAAAGGCCATGTAAATACCATTTGCATTAATATATTATTTAATTACTTAAGGCTGAGAAATATACAAACACAAAAATTTTGTATGTACTTATATATATATTTGTAAAATGAAAGTAAGAAGAGAAAATGGCAAAGGCATTCATGAATACTTGCACAAGAGACCTTATTGTAATAGCAGAGCTGCAGCACTGGCACCTAGGATCAGTAGTTCCTAAAGTGAAGGCAGATGTGTAGGTACTGGCACAATACCCACTTCTATACGTGGAAAACATTATCAATCTTCTAATGCTTATTGCTCATTTACTCCTCCTATTCGTCAGCTATTTTCAAGTCAACAACAATATTAATTAACATATGCTAATTTAATTTTGCCACCAGTTATAAACTTGCTTTGAATTGTTAAATGACACCAAGTACAGTCAAGACTTAATGCATTTGGTTATTTAGGAAAACTCCACTTTATGCATTCCATGTGCAGAAGGACAGAGATACTGGTGTCTTGTACGACCATCACAGTTCACTTAAGTGTCTCCAAATAAGCATCTCTCAGCCAGCTAATCAACAGATCTGCATCTATGCTCCACAGGAACTAAGATAAGAATGTCAACGGCCAGGCTACAATTATCATTTCATCTGAATTAAGTCTAACCTAATAGCCTTTTGCTCAGGGCCAAGCTTCATTCCAGACACAAGATCTATTTCTGAAGCTCAGAATGAAGCTGAAGATTATGCTTAAAATAAAAGCTACCACAAAATTTCATGTAAATATTTCTACCCAATCCTTATGATTTATATTCTGAAACCTGCTAAATACACACTTTTTATATAGACCATTTGGCTCCAAGTCATTAAAGAAGAATTCATAATCTAACTTCTTACCCAAATCCTGATTCTTTGCTTTTAGATAATGCTTTTTAAAAAAGCATATAAGACTTGACTGAAAGCTTTGCTTGTTTAGTTGTCCCTTAAATTCTGTGCAGCATTTTAACCTATTAAGTTAATTGTTACAAAAAAAATCCAGCTTACCTCGGTTACACAGAAACGTTATATTTAGTTATATAAAGGTTATATATATTTAGGTAATATTTATATTCTACTGCAAAATATAACAAACAAGATTGAACAGATAATAGAAGGGAAGTAGATAGAATATATAAAGCTGATCTTTGACAAGCAACTTACCACAGATGCACCCCTGCCAGTTTGTGTACTACCAAGCCAAGGCATATTGATAGGTGTGCCAGGATTACTGTGAGTATAAGGAGTGCTTCCCTGAACATTTACCAGATCATCATGAGCATGTATAACTAGGAAATCATCAGCCCTAGAAATGAAGAAAGCATTTCAAATTAAGATTCAGAACAGCAACAGTAACAGCAACAGTAAATACCATGTTTTGTTACTCTGATTTAAGCACAGTCAAGTGTGATACTGAAAATAAAGAACATATACCCTTTATTTTCTATTTCCATATCATCATCAACCCAGGTGTAGATTTGCGTAGCTAAAATTGCAGAAACATCCAATTCTTGAATATCATGACTTGATGCTATTGCAATGCAGTTCTGATTTGCCTGAAAAAAATAACATACAGAAAGACTGATGTAAATGGAAACCCTAAAAATGGACTTATTCTATTTTTTCTGATTATAGCACTGTTGCTCACAAAAATATACACTTAATTTACAAACCTCAAACATTTACATCTACAAATCTATATGTATTTATACTTTACATTTCCCTTTCTAAACTTATTTGCATCGGGGATAGTATCATCCATTATTTGCATCTTGTACCTCTCAAGCAGCTCAATTATCTCCTTGCTTTTCTCAGAGGATAAGCAATGGGTAACTATACTACAAGGCTAGCAAGCAGGCTCCCCTCCTCCAGTTCTGAAGGGTTACATGGCTGAACAGAGAAGAAAAGATTACTTCCTGTTTGACAGAAAAGGACAAATACTCCTACACATAAGCCTTAAAAAAAAAAAGCAGAAGCCACCTCTCCCTTCAATCAATCCATTGCACAATAGAAAAAGAAAAAATTTGTAGTAGAACTGTTCATGAAAAGGTAACTTTGAAGTGCTTTAGAGAAGGGACCGCTAAAAATTGTAGCTGCTAAAAACAGCAGGATGGCTAGCAAAGCCTATTTCATCCAGTCACAATGTGCCTGTGTATCAGGTGGAAAACACAGCAATTAGATTATTCTATCTCCTTTATACTCACCTTATTGACTGCAAAAGCAGTAATGATGTCTGACTCTTTATGGATTATTCTCGCCTTGCCACCAGGGTATCCTGTATCTGTTTCTATCTGTATTTAAAAAACAAAGCATAGTTAAATGCAAACTTCCATGCAGTACCACTTCTTATGCAAAGTACAGAGACCAAACAATGTTACGTGTGAAATTTTTTTCCCCTTAATTTTAATTCAAAGAAAACTCAACAAATGTAGCCTGTAACAATTATGCTAAACCTGGTTTGTGTAATAACATAGCTTCCCATTACCATGTTAAGGTTACTACAGCAACAGAGAAAATGTAATTTGTCACGCAAGCCACAGTACTGTGTTCATTTTCAAGTTTTTCAGGGGTGCTGAAAACCAGCAAGGCTACATGCAGCACACTGTTGATTTTGAATGTTGTATTTTGCTCTCAAAAAAGTTTGCTAAGTCTATGATTGCTCTTAGCAAAGACCTTTTGCCACTGAAATTGATGAAATAGTTCAAAAGAAGGTGCAGGTAAGCTCCTGAACGGGAAAATTAATTTAAACTTCGTCAGTGCATCTAATCACAATTATTGCAATTATATAAATCTGGAATCCTGTACATGTCAGAACCACAAACCTTTTGCTATCACTTTTTTTTCCCCATGTGATCTAATGCTGGATTTGAATATTGTCTATAATTCTGTATTTTAAAAATGCAATCAGGTAAATACCAGCACACAACAAAACTCTAAATTCTACCAGCACTGCAGCAATCCTTTTCAAAATTAAAGAACTCAGCACTGAAAGAATTGATAGGTTACTGACACAGACTGTTACAAAATAATTTTGCAGTAAAAACAATAACACTGCCAAATTAATGGTGACCTAAGAATTCAAACCTGAGTTACAAATGCAATATTTAATTAAAAAAAAAAAACCTAAAGAATTATGTCAAAACTATTTCCAGCCTCTCATCTTCAAATTCTTAATTTTCTGTGCTTTAAAAGATCTAAACAATATTTTATTTGAAAAACAGTATGATTTTTCTGTCAAAGAACTGAAAAAAGTCTTTTACAAAGTCTAAAAAACCAATTGTTATGGACCAAGAAGTAGAATATCTTTTTTAAAGTCAAAATAAAATTGATACTTCATTGATTTCATATATATAACACTGGAGAAAACTGCAGTGGCAAACAGATAAAAAACCACCATTTGTGTCTTATGATGAACAAACCTGCACAAAATTAAATTTTTTTCTCCAGCCAGTTCCAATTACTACTTGCTAATACTCCATTATCACATAATTAATATTAACAAGGTAGCCCAAGCCACAGAGTGTTCCCTTTTCTGTCTTCACTCTAATTTTGTAAAAGAAAGGAATATGGTATTCATTTGAGTACCTAAGCATTGTAGTCTATCTATTTAGTATGTCACACCAATCTTAAGTATTAGTGAAAGCTTTCAGTAGCAAACTCCTATCATGCTAACAAACTGCTCAAAGTGCAGCTCACCACCTTCACTAAAAACAGCTACTGCAGCTCATACTGATCAAAGGTTCTATATGTACCATGTATCATACTACTACTGAATTTTTGTCACTTGGGCAAATCTCAACTTCAGCTCTTCACTTGGCCAAGCTACAGAAGTTGATAATAGCTATTGTTTGTACCTAGCTGATGCAGCTAAGATGATTTCACATAAACTAAAGATAAGTTTCACATAAACTCTGAAACAGTTTAACTCAATCCCTTGCATTTTTTATATTTTTAAGTTTCTTTGCTATGTGAGCAAAGACTTCTGTTTAAAGTGAGATCAGCACCACTTAGACAAAATAAAAATTCATAATTGTGTTAGGTCTAATAAATTTGAGAATTATTACTGTGTACCTTATTGATGACGGGCTCCTCCACCACAGAATTTTTCATGGTTTCATTGTGCTCCTCTAATGACTTCACCAAGGAAAGAAACACCACAGAACAGAGCATAAAGATCAAACATGCATGTTATCAAGGAAATCCTCAATTCCATGTTGCTTACTCCAACACAGGACAACAGAAATACAACAGCATGTCGGCACACGCATGTGCATAATTTATATAGTAAGAATAATTAACAGATTCTAAACTCTGTTTTCTGTACAGAATACACTGATTTACTCTGTACTGTAACAGCACCCAGTCCATCCCAAAAGCCAAATTTCTTAAAAAATAAGCAATCTACACTGACATTTTATCAGCAACAAGATAGAAAATAAAGCAAATTACTCTGTTTAAGGCTGTGAGCCTACCTTGAAACATATAAAGCACATCTAAAATTTTCCAAAATACCTGTCCATACAGCATAACATGGCTGTGTTAACGTAAGATATGATCAGAAGTGGCAAAATGGAACAATTTTTAATGGCAAAAAGGAACAATTTTCCTTTTAACTGCACTCCGCAGTGAACACAATTAGCCAACATTACCCAAACAAGCTAATATTCTAGCTGTGACAGGACAAATGTTAGGTCATGCAGAAATCTCCTCTGCCACAGCTTTACTAATCATGAATATTCTTTCTCCTGCATATTTAGTTTGTTCACATCTGCTTATTTCTCCTCCATTTCTGCTATGCTACAGTTTTTCTGTTATACCAGCAATTCTTTCAAAATTATGAGCATGGGTAAGTAAGAAAAAGAAGTAAAGAGAGAGACAAAAATCCAAAAGCTCATTACAGAACCAAAATTTTAAAACATTTAACTGCATCCAGAACAGGAATCCAACTAGACACTGTGACAAATGTTCATGGACAGAAACAGTAATTGCTGCATGAGCATTTTTCTTATTAAAAGTGAATTATAACATGGTAGATCATGACCACTGGATAAAAGCCAGGATGAGTATGGTAGGGACAAACTAAAACTTCAGTACTTTGGCTCATTAGATTACTGGCTTTAATCTTTGAAACAGTCCACTTTGCCCTTCTTTTGAGGCAGCTTTTATACTGATCTTAAAGAAGAGACTGACTGTAGCAACACTGTGCTAGTTGTCATTTTACAGTCAAAGTCTGATTATTTTTGTATTTTATGAAACAATGGACAAGTATTTTTTTGTATGAAATACAGTAGATTTGGAGCCGTTGACAAGTACATTAACCCTTCATGCACCAGAAGTAAACAAGCCAGCCAAGTAACTAAAAAGACAGTTGACAGATTGACCTGCTGTATTTTCTGCATTTTATATACCATACTGACCTCATTTAGGTATCGTTTCTTCGTAAAAATATTTCTAATAAAAGTTTCCTGGATTTCTTCCTGTTTGACCAAGTACTGCCAGAGCCTCTTCACAGACAGTGCAGCATGACTGCTAGAGCTACAGAACAAAGTTGAATAAATACATCATGCTGAATACATCAAAGTTGAATAAATACAACATACAAGAGTGCAGTATTTTATATTCTAATCAAACTATAGTCAGAAGAAATGCTGAAGCAAAACTACAGAGCTATAGACAGTATACTAAGGCCAATCTGGAAGCACTTTTATACCCTCTTCCTGAAAAACCTACACATGAAAGGAGGTACAAAAGAAAGAAACAGAGTATGTAGAATGTTCTCCTATCTTGGTACAAGTGAGAAAATCTCTTTAAGAGATTACACAATGGTAAGAGCAGCATACAGATTATTTATTAGTCCAGCTCATTCTTTACAATATGAATAATTTCTGTTAAGTCCTGAAGAGTGATCCTTTCACATGGACAATGAATGACTAACACTTCCTCCTAGAAACACATCAGCTGTGTAACTTCTTTGAAACACCCATGATTTTTTAGTAACAAAATTGGAAGGCTTGTAGAATCAGATTAGAATTCAAATGTTTGTGCTTATCCCTAGAAATGGCACACTCAAGCAAAAATTATAAATACCGATATAGCTGCTATATATAGCTGCTTAAGACAAGCCAAAATCCATCAAACTCTGAATTGCTTTAAATCATAGTTTTAAAATAATGTCAGAACAGATACCTGTTAAACTGGTCCCTTTTAATCAACCTGAGTTACTGAAAGTGTGACCATGATGAAATATTTTACAAGAAAAAGCCAGATTTTCTGTATTGTGAAATCTACAAGTGACAGTAACATTAAAAAGGCAGAAATCTATATAGAAATTACACTTTGAGAGACTGAGAACACTTTTCTGGCTGAACATGCAATTATGTTAAGTCATACCTATGCAAATATTAAAAATAATAAGAATTTCTTCTCTGAATTTAGGTAACAATACTGATAAGACTGTGAGGTAATTTTATTACATCTAAAGGTGGGGCAATTATTTAATTCACTGTCACTAATCCATAATTATCTCTCAAGGCGAATGTTTTATTCTTTATTTTATTGTCAAGCATACTTTTTCCAGAGACACTCAAAATCCATGTTAGGCTTAAGTAGAAGAATTTTAAAAAATTAGAAACTGTGGTACATTTTTCCTGCTCTTGCTTCAAATCAGAGATGCATGAAATCTGACATGTACCCTTTGTTTCACATAGCTATTGAAGTTGCAGTCTATCACATGCACTAACAACCTAACACTTGATTTATATCAAAGATATTACAGGCAGTGTTTACAGAAATTAGACTCACGTGAAAGGAGTGTTTGTAGGCTCGAGTAAAGTTTTGTGGCGGAGCAATGCAGGACCAGCAGCAACGGCATCTTCAGAAGCATGAACTGAAATATAATGTTGAGGTGGACCTCCATACAGCTCAAGATGCCGGAGAAGAACTTGTTCCCAGCGCTGTAAAGTTTTCAAAACTGCATGGCATATTGGGGAGCTAACTGGAAGCTCTAGAAAGACAAGTAAATAATAATAAAACTCCTCCCCTTTCCGTTATAACCTTGATAAAGATAATTCCAGCAGGTGAAAGTTGAAGTTTATTTCAAATGTCTCCACAAGTAAGCTTTGTTCAAACCTCAAGTCAATATTTGCAAGTATAAGAAAATGAACTGCTTAGGGCTATTTTTGCTAAAAAAGGGAACAGATTTCTCCAGTATTGGAGAGATTATTACGAAACAGATCCTCCTGGAAGATATCAAGGAACATGGATGACAAGCAGGTGTTAAGAGAAAGATGACACACCTCATAAAGGGCAAATTGTGCCAAACTAATCTATTAGTAGCATTCTGTTGTGAACTGACTGCAGTGGAGGGCAAGGAAAGAGCAACTGATGTCTTAAGCTTTTAACTTCTGTAAGGACTCTGACGGTGTTCCACACAACATCTTTGCCTCCGCACTGGAGCAAAAAGAATGGACTATTAGACAGCTAAGGAACCAGCTGAACAACATCACCCAAAGAGTTACACTCTATGGTTCAACATCCAAATGGAGATCAGTAACAAGCCGTCCCTCAGGGATGCATGCTGAGATTGGTACTGTTCCATCTCTCCAATAATGACACAGGCAGGGGTAGTGAGAGGCACCTGCAGGCAGCTGGCAGAGAACACCACGGTGAGTGGTGCAGTTGAGTTCTTGGATGGAAGGGATGCCACCCACAGGGACCCTGGCAGGCCTGAGGAATGGGCCCATGTGACCCTCACAAGCTTCAGCAAGGACAAGTGCACCTGGGTCAGGGCAATCACCAGTACCAAAACTGAGTGATGAACAGACTGAGACCAGCTCTGTGGAGAAGGACTTAGGTATACCAGTGGATGGAAAACTGAGCATGATTCCGCTCACAGACCAGAAAGCCCACTGCACACTGGGCTGAATCAAAAGAGCAGCCAGTAGGGTGAGGGAGGGTATTTGGCCCCTCCAATTTGTGCTTGTGACACTCTACCTGGGATACCATATTCATGTACGGAGACCCCTCTACAGGAATGACAGAACTTGTAGAGAGGGTCCAAAGAAGGCGACAAAAACTGGTCAGAGGGCTGAAACGCCTCTTCTGTGAAGACAGGCTGTGAGTGCTGTGGTTGTTCAGGCTGGACTGGAGAAGGCTCCAGGGACATAATACAGCAACCTTTCAATATTTAAAGTAGACTTACAGGAAAGACATAAAGAGACTCTTTACCAAGGCCTGCAGTGATAGGGGAAGGAGTAATGTTTTCACACCAAGCCAAGTAGATTTTGATCAGATAAGAAAAAGACATTATTATGATAAGGGTGGTGAAACACTGGAACTGGTTGCCAGAGAGGTTGTGGATGCCCCTGACGTGGGAGGTCATGTCAGATGAGGCTCTGAGCAACACCATCAAGTAAAAGATGCCCCTGTCCATAATGTGGTGGGCTGGGTTGGACCTACCTGACTGTTAAAGATCTCTTCCAAAACCAAACAATTCTAAACAAGGAGTAGGAATGATATTACTTCAGTTACAAAAAAATTATAGTGTTTCCACCAGGAAATAAATATTGCAAACATTCTTACATGACTAAGCAAAGACAACATAAGTATGCAGAGACCTGAGCATTCTTTTTCACCCATTCATCTTAGCCACCCACCACGTCATTTCATAAATATACCTGCTCTATGATAAACAGTATCAGAACATTTATTCCCATATCACTAAAAAAACTAAGAACTTTTGAACTAAAAGCTACAACATATGCATATTATTCAACACATTGCTGGTTTTAATGTGCTGATTAGGTATGAAGAGACAACTCTGCTGCTTATTACCTGAAAGATCATGTCCAGCCAAAGGGTAGAAAATCTTCAAATTGTGAAGTACCAGCTGAACCATTGCCAATCTCATCAGTGACCAACTAACAAGAAAGCACTAGTAAGTGATTTACTAATAGGAAAATCATTTTCTTACTTATTCAATATTAGGTTTTAAATTTAGAGCTTCAAATCGTCATTATAAACTACTGAAAACTCCAAACCATACTTTAGAATATTATAGGTACTTTGAATTCAAAAATTACTACACCACATACTAATAAAATGAATAAAATAATTATTGTGAAAAATTAACTACTAAGTCTAGGTAATACATGGAAAATCCAGTAATTGGTATATTATCTCAAAAATAGAAAAGCAGAAATGCAAGTCTAGACATAGAAAAATATCTTGCATTCTAAAGAGCTATTTACCTGTAAGAATTTGAATTAGAATGCTCTTGGTTATGTGAATTTGATGCAAACATATCTCCATCATTGTCTTCATCATCTTCATCACTTTCCTGACTCTCTTCTGAATCATATTCCACTCTACTTTGCGATGGAAGAAATGGCTAAAAATTTCAACAAAATTCTGTAAATATCTTCTAGCCAACATCTCATTCTAAATTACCTTTTAAAAATTCAATCATTACAATGCTTAAAGCTTTTTATAAAAAGTAGATATATCATCTTACTCAGTTTAGTAACATTTAGAGTTTGTACCTCATGAGAAGGGTAAACATACATCAGTTAACACCTTAACTATTATTTACATTACTGAAAAATTCTGATGCTGAAAATAAAAGCACTGTTTTTGAATTCTTATTTTATTTTCATGCCAGATATACCAAATCAAGTATGGGACACACGAGCCTGTCAGAGAGAAGCCAAAACCACTAGGGTGTATTCTCTTCCATTTTTCCAAGAACTCAGAGAAATACTATCCTCTCTCTACAGTGTTCCATATTTATGATCAGCCCATTATCATTGCCTCACTGTGCTATTCAGTATTTGCATTTTCTTTTTTGTCCTTGCTCCTAAAATACGCTTGTTTATTTTGCTTATGTAACACTTGATAGAGAAATGTGTGTACAACTCCACAGAAGTATGTAACTTTCTAGAATGATCTGTCACAATGGACTTAACAAGGCAACATAATTTGACTTCCAGTGGGTATGCATAAGCATTTCACCCAGTTGAAATAACTGATAAATACTTCTCACATTTCCTTGTTCCTCTAAATACCTGACTCATAATTATATACACATTTGTACTCTGTAACTATAAAAATCAACATGATTTGTTCATACCGTTATCTGGAAATAAATTAATTGAATAACAACAGTTTTCAAGAAAGCTGTTTCAAAAATATGTATAGGCTTTTTTTAGAAAAAGCTAAACATAAGCAATAAAAACAAGCAGATTCTATCACATCAGTACCTAGAATAATGACTAAGAAGAGAAAAACTACCAATCCAGAAGTGATTGAAGACACTTAATTGTCAAAACAGCAAAAAATTACCTTTGCAATGAAATAATCCCAGATGCTAAGCTCAGGAGGGATAAATCTTTCTTTATAAGATGATTGTTGGTCTAGCAATGGCAATGCAGGCAACTGAGAACTCTCTTTTGGAGAGATTTTTGATGAAAGCCTGTAATGTTTTTGCTGTTTCTCTCCATCATCTATGGGAGAAAAAAATAGAATATGTTGCTTTAAACCTTCTGCTCTACCTCCCTATTGCTTTTAATAAACGGATTCGTAATGAAAAGTAAAAATTTCCATCATGACAAGTTTTCAGAATTTTATCTTAGCATTTATGTAACAACTAAACACAGAAAATGTTAATCCTCAAATACATAAAACTAATATATAACTAGAACTCCAGAATATAAAAACTCCCTGCACAAATAGTACATCCCTAACTGTATTAGATCTCCCCTTAAAAGGTGACAAATATTATTACTCAAGCCAACGATCTTGCAAAACGAAATTACTTTAATAAGAACTACTGAATACTTATTATGTTAGCTTTTAAGACAAGCCAGGAGACTTGTTTTTCAGTATATATATTGCAAATACGTAAGCTTGCCATTCCTGCTTCAACTTGTAACTCCATGTGTCCCTCTAGTAGAGATCTGTATTTTTTTTTATAAGTGGTACAATTCCGCTAAATCTCCATGCCCTGACAATACATTTCCTCAGCAAATATAAAAGATAACATCTTAACTAACACAATCTAATATACAACTTACTAAATGGGGAAAGATTAATTATTTGCAGTAACACCCTAATTCCTAGGAGTAGAGAGGTCCCCTCTCTTGCCCCACATTGACTTTTTCTAAACTTTGAACATCAATGGAAGGTTTTACTTCCATTCTTGATTATTACAGAACTGAAGGAAATAGCTCATTCAAGATTGCAGGAATATCTTAACATATTTGTATCCCCTTATACCTGAAATACTTCTGGATCTTGTTAGGAATCATACTCCAATATAGCCTTTTATTAGTAGAGGAGGAATGATACCAATTTTCACTTGTCTCCAATTGTCAAGTGTTCTGACTCTCCAGAACACATCAGAAGTGAAAGTGACGAGGGAGAAAAGAAATTATATTTGGACATTTGTTGGCCATCTTTCATAACAGAGAAAATGAACTTGAATCAATTTCCTACTTGATTGTAAAAGGTGGAGCTTGTGTTTGTATTTTGTTGTTGTATGGTTGGGATTTTTAAAGATTTTTTTATTCTGTTTTCAAATAGATACATGGAATGTACAGAGATCAGTTTCTACAGTGAAACCTAGGAGTGGGTTCAAGACTTAGGTAAAACAAAGAAAGCTTAAATACGCAGATAAAAAGGAAGTTGATTTTTTGAACTTCATTTTGGAGTCCACAGAACTTGGAACGCTGATTTAGCTGAGTCAGTTTTCTTAAGCAGAGGGGAGTATGGGCTGCCTTATGACATAACAGCAGTAGTAAGTATGAGCCAAGAAAGCAATTCTGTAGGCTTAAAGGACCTCACCTGAGGGACAGATACCTCCATCACTGAGTTCAAGCACCAACACGTTGGGCGAGACCAGTTCCAAGAATGAACTAACATGAATATCACAAATGCAAATAGCTTCTTTACTGTTTTAACTTTCCTATTCTCTTCTGCTACCAAGGGCCCACAAAACTAACAACCACGGAAGCTTCCAAAATTACCTTCTCCTGTTAATAATGCTGAGCATGGCAAAAGAAGAGCCAGCACACCCATCTGTTCCTGGAGTAAACTACCATTAAGTATTTCCTATACCCTTATTTTATTAGTGTTTTATCCACAGGAGACTTTCTGAGTCTTGATAGTGCCTGAAAGACTACTGTCCTTCAAAACTCTTACAGGTATTCCAATCACTTGAAAACAGAAGGTCTAACAGTCTGAACAAAAGAAAAACAGTGGTAATTTACAAACACTTATTTCCATATGTAAGACTTACTTGCTCATAATACAAACTGAGCCAACTGTACAATTTTAACTCTAGGCCATTAAGATTTAAATACATGGTTTTTTAAAAAAGAACTTCCAGGATTTCCATATGTCACCATTTTTTATTTGTTTTCTTTAATGGACAAATTCGCTGTACTCACACTATTCAATGGAATTCATTACTTCTGGTCATTTCTGGACCAAGAATAAACATGTTATTCCAGGATTCAGAAGGATTTTTAACTACATATGAAGACAAACATTATCAGCACAAGCAGCTGAACTACTACGCTGGTTGAGGCTGGGGTAGAGTTAGTTTTCTTCACAAGTGATTATTGTGAGGCTGTGTCTTGGATTTGTGCTGAACACAGGGTTGACAACACAGAGATGTTTTGTTATTGTTGAGCAGGGCTTACACAGAGCCAAGGCCTTTTCTGCTTTTGTACTTCCACCCTGGCGAGGGAGGTGGGGGTGCTTGGGAGGCTATACAGCCAGGACAGGTGACCCAACTGACCAAAGGGATATTCCAGAGCATCTGACATCATGGTCAGTACATAAAGGAGGGGGGGAAGGAGGAGGAAGGGGGAAAACATTTGGAGGCATGGTGTTTGTCCTCCCAAGTCACCACTGCACATGATGGGGCCCTGCTCTCCTAGAGCTGGCTGAACATCTGCCAGCCTATGGGAAGCAGTGAATTAATTCTTTGTTTCTCTTCGGCTGTGTGCACAGCTTTTGCTATTAAATTGTCTTGACCTGAACACACAAGTTTTCTCTATCTTTTACCCTTCCTATTTACCTGGTCCTGCCAGTGGGGGAATGAGTGAGTGAGTGGCTGCCTGGGGCTTGGCTGATGGCTGGGGTTAAACCACAATAGCCACAAAACAATTTATATATAGAATCTAATAAAAGATGAAGACATCCCGTCTTTAATCTTGAAAGAGGAATATCATAACAGTATGTGTCACACTTCTATACTGTATAATAATTTTTTTTCCTGTTAGAGATAGTACTTGAAGTCCACTTACCTGTACTAAAAGTCAAAACCACAATAACTGCAGTACAATGCATTTTCATTTCGTTATTCAAAGCTTATCAGTGAAGGAGCATGCACATGCATCACTATGAATTTTTAGCTAATTTTTAGCAACTACTTAAAAAAAAAAAAAAGAAATTCACTAGGCATGAAACAAGGAGCAAGTGTTGCATGATACAGAAATGAGCAAGTACAAGGCCTGCAGGTTGTTTTTCTAAGCAGAATTCAAAAGGTAAGTTTTATTTAAAAAAATTTTTTATTAGAAGTTTTTACTTTTTTATTTAAAAAGTACTTTAATCCTTTCTGTTGGATCACTCTTTGTATTTTTAAGACTATTGCAGGCTAGCCATTGGAAGAAATTCAGTATGTAAGGTAAATGAAAGAACAACCACCTAAGTGGTTTGACAAACACCACTCATGCAGCTTTCTTTTTATACATTCTAAAAGAAATTAATGACATAAAAATGTTGTTAAAGTTCTGACTGTCATTTGGGATTTCAAATTACTGATTACACACACTTTCAAAAAATGATGTTATTTCCCAAGAATATTGGAGTATTTCCAATAGACAAGGAAAATCCTTTAATTTCTGTCGTGTTCTAAGACATGCAATGATAATCAAAAGATATGTTGCCTTCCACTTCCCCAGGAAGAAGTAAAAGGCAGATTGCTCTCAACTTCCCTTCATCTGCTCTTGCAGCATGGAATAACTGAATATATGAAATGAAACTATGGATTTCTAACTGTTAAAACAAAGGTCAAATTCTTCCTTAAGAACCTTCCAGATGATACAGAACTTAAGATCTCTATATAGATTTAAATTATAAAACAGTTTGCTTAGGTAGTTTTCAAGCATAACATGGCAAATGTGATTCTGAAAAAAACCTAATATAATCAACAAGGTTCTTTTTTTTTCCCTCTTGGAAAACAAAACATCACGTGCTAGTTCTGTTTGCCAAAATCATTTGCTGCAACTGCAAAAACAAGAAACATGGCTGAAAGGCATACTGAACTGAAAAGCTTTCAAACTTATGTGACAGAGGCTCTAAAACAAGCTTTTCATTAAAAATATTCCTAACAGAGGTTAAGACTTTATAAGACTACCAGATACTGGTTTTTGGTTCCTGTTTTTACCATTTGAATCTAAGAGAAAGATCATATTTACTTGAGTGAAATTTTACATTCAAAGCTACTACATGCTCTAAAGCAAAGAGCAGAAAGGGAAATAACTTTATTGACCAATGCTGTACATAGTTATGATCTCTTAGAAGAAGTTTCAAACTTGGAGATCAACACCCACATTCACATATGTACTAAAGGATTGGAGGGGAGGCAAGGAGGAGAAGACATGCATAGTCTTATTGTATTAGAATTATTAGTGTTCAGAATTTTTAGCTATTGATCTCCATTTGAGAGTGGAAGCATTTCACAAAAACCTAAAAGTAAATGTAAGGGAGAAGAGTCTAGTTACGCATAACAAAATGGTAAAATACAGAAAAAATCTAAATAATATTACAGAAGGATATAGCATACTTGACTGGAACAAGCATTCCAGTCACTTCTCAGTATTTGTTTCTGGGTATCAGAAACAGTAAAGGCACAAAAATATAGTTGACTTTAATCCTAATCCCTCTGCTTCACTGGAGGTCTATTTTTTTTCCCTCTCTGCTCCCACCATTTTTTTCAATATCACCGAGAAAGGACTTTGGAGAAATACCTTTCCCACAAATTTGCTTTACATAAACACACATGAAAAACAAGTAATAACCCACTGAATCCTAGAATTACACAGGTTGAAAGACAACCAGTCCAACCCCTTGCTCAGAACAGGGCTGACTTAATTGATGACCTAGTTTGTTCAAGTTTTCAAGTAACTCCAAAGATGGAGATCCCACACCACCTCTAGGCCCCTTTCTCAGTGATTATCCCTAAAAACTAGTATTAAAAAATGTTTCTTCTTCCCTTCAATTTTTAAGTAGACCTTCGGGATTCTTCCAGCAACAGTTTTATTAAACCTGTAATCAGTCAGGCAGCATTCCTCCTTCAGAAAAACATGCAGCAGATAGGCTATATGTAGTAAGCATTTCAGAATACACTTCTTTGCAAAAATACTTTACATTTTAAACCAGTGGTAGCAGTAGTATTAACACAGCTTAGCATAGAGTTACCAACACCTATTTAGCAGAATTGCCAACAAAAGCCAGTTAAGGTTTCTGACAATTCTGTGACAGGAAATGTATTTACCTTACTAAACTGATAGAGAGAAATGTTTATACTCAGTACCACTGAGAAAGCTAATCAGAATAAGAGCTCACTTTTGGGTAAAGATCTCTGAAAACATTTTTCTGTAAGTCTGATGAAGATATTTAAACAGACCACATTTACAGTTTTCCATAAATGGAAGGCATTTTGATATGTAGCATACATCTGAATATTAGTAATATTTTTTTTAAATATAAAGTTACATTTTGTCTCTCTACATATATATTCAGATGTGATTAGAAAGTCATCAGAGTTTAATTAAATTTGTCCTTAAAAAATCTTCTCTTAAAAACTTAGTTAATTGTACCATTTTTGCTGATGGTTTTATAGAAGTCAAACTAAATCAAAAAGCACATAACCCTATGAAAAATAAAAGCATTACAGGAATTTTTTCTGGACCTAAGGATAGTTTATCACTAACTGAATTTAAAACTTGAAGACTGTTTGCTTTTCTAAAGGGTTCTTAGAGTATCAACAAGACACCTTTCACTTGTAATGTCTGGAATGAACACTTAGAAATCCACAAGCACAATAATGCTTATATTCAAAAAGCAAAATAAGCAGCTCTCCAAAAAAGATATGAAACACTTCTGATCTTTTCAAACCATGGTCAAAGTATTTAATATTTATTTCAAATGAAGAGCCATAAGAATACTACAGTGCTGACAATTTTCTTTTTTTAAAAAAGCCCAATTTCTGTGCTTCTTTAATTATAAAATTTTACTTTAAATTTTGATATAATGGCTTACAAACAGAAGTTTTTCTGTCTTTTTGCATATGCAAAACACCAACAAAACAAAAACAACAAAAAAAAACCCCACACAAAAACAAAAAACAAAAACAAAAAAAAAAAAACCCAAAAAAACACCCCAAAAAAACCCAAACAAACAAAAAAAAAAAAAAAAAAAAAAACAAAAACCCACACATAGCAAACTGCATGTAGAGGTCTAGTACTAAATCTAGTATCTTGCCTGAACGTTTGGTAGGATTATGAGTATTGAAGGAGGGAAGAGATTTGGAAAACCCCACACATTCCATGGAGAACACTACTACCTGATGTGGGCTAGGCATTGGGAGATGCCTACCTGTCAAAAAGAGAAAACATACTGTATTTGGTATTTGTAAAATGGGAATATATTCCAGTTCGAAGAGAACTGGAAAGCATTAAAATAAACACAAACTAGGCTGTAATAGTATGGGAAACTCTCTAAGATCAGCTTAACTCACTCATATTAGAGCAGCTGTGCTACTTGAAAACCTTATTTCAGTAGCATTCACTTCTGTTTCACTCTTCTACACGATATCTACACGAATAATTTCAGATCCTTGTTTTTCTATGCAAATCCAAAACCATACTGAATTCTTATTGAACACAAGCTACTTAAAGTAATTCAGCTTTCAGCAGTCACATAATTTTCTTAAAAATTCCAGAAGACAAATATACATAAAACAAGAGAACTGACCAGTTTTTGTCTTTAATTGCTTCTGTCCTCTGCTGGGCGTATGAGCTCCTCCTCCAAAGACAGCAGACCACATTTTGTTGTTAAGTGGATGAGCCATAATTCTATACAACTCATTGCTAGAATGTGTTGCAAGGCCATGGATGAACAGGCTGAGATAGACCGCAGTTAGAATTTCACAAAGTAGAACTGTGAGACCTGGCTGGGCATCCTCGCCAGCAGCATTCAAGAGACGTATTAGAGCCGTCATTCCTGTTTATATAAAATAAACATAATCTCTAAGAAAGCACAAATGTGTGTGCGAACATACTCCAGATTATCATGGGTATTTTGTCTGGTAACCTATGTTACTTAGTAATGTTTAGTGTAGAAAAATTCCAAGTTCTACACATTGAAACCTAAGTTGAAAACTTCAGGAGAAAGAGGCAAGCTCTTAATTTTTAACAATTTATTAGTTTTTTAGCTTCCTGTTTTGGACTAATGGTTAAAGAAATGTATAACACCTTTTCAATTAATATAACTACATTATAATCCTGAAAGCTGATATTCTATCTTCTCACTTTACAGTGGTAAAACCAATAAGAAATCATGGGCATCAACTTGCATTACACATTGTTTGGCAAGTGCTCTTTCACCCAAGTACTAAATATCTTGTAATATTTTTATGCTCCCACAAAAAGGTGTAGTTTCAGATGTGGCTTTAATGTGACACTTTGTACACACAAGTAAAAATGCACATAGTCATGGCCAAAGAATTCTGCTTTTTGTCATGCTCTCCAATTTGCACACGTATGTGCATGTGAATCTATTAAAAAATAGAAGTCAGTTCAAGGTGATGCTATGAATAAGAGCAACTGCTAACAATTCTTGCCCCACTCATGAGAAATTTAACCCTGTGATTAATTAAATAACAAGAAAACAGATGACAAGCTAGTTTCTCTGTAAAATCTCTAGATTCAGTAACAATGTTTGGCAGAAAAGAAAAAATGGCATAGCATCAAAAACAAAGACTTCTTCAGGTTCTCCATGAAGATTTTAAAGAGAAATTTTCTGATTTAAGAAACAATTCTCATAATAAGTAAGCACATTTCTTGACTATGCTTACATTAAAGTCAGTACTGTAAACTGAAGCCCATACCTAAATGCATTACATTGATAACATTCCCTCTAATGTAGCTCCCTAGCGTAGTTTCACCAGCATAGATCTCAGCATATATTACCTGAAATCTGACATTAACTTTACAGCTTCAAAAAATCAGGATTTATGAGAAATGTCTTATTTTTAATAGTTTCAACGTAGTTCAGAAGTTGTCCATAAGGTAAAATAATTCCTAGCTGGAGCACAAACTAAGACAGCCTTCCCAGTCTGTAGGACTCAAGAAGTAGAATACTGGTGCTCCAGGGGGCACAAGTAGAGCACAGGACATGACTTCACCCTACCTCCTGTTTAGATGCTCTCTCTTTACTAGATCCAGCACTAACATTTTTTATTAAGGAAAGCAATATAAACCAACTTGACTTAGTGAATAATCAGAAGTACTAACTTAGCTGTTTTGAAAAAAATAATGCAACATTTTAATCAAAGAACTGAACACATCTGTTGCAAATACTATAAGAAAGTCATAGCCACATGCTCTTACAGTGGATACAAATAACTCAGTTTTCCTTAAGAGGAAAGAAACAAGTCTAGATACCTGGCCACTGAGCAGGTGATGTGTTGGGAGTCACTGTTTCTTCTAAGCTTGCTGTTCTTAAAGAATGACGCTGAGTTAACAGGACTGTCTGGTACACTGTTCCAGTGAACTGATTTGCTTGAAATGAGCTGTGAAACAGAGAAGCAGTAAATATTTATTTTTAAATTAAAAAAATATTTTTTACATTTTAAAATTTTTTTTTAAATTACAACTATTCAGGTGATAGCACTTTCTAGATGTAGGCAAGTGTGATCACTCCTTCTGGTGCACTATCCATTAAAATGACTGCAATGAGACAGCTGTCTAAAAATCACTTTTCATAGACTTTACCTGTAGCTGTCACAGAGACACTGGTAGATGCAAGCGGAGAGCGATGCTGCTAAGGTATGCATTACATATATCTGTAAGACAAAGTTTTACAGAACTCATTACACCCAAAGTGAGCTGTGGTTAGTATCACAGCTTTTAACTCTGCATACAGACGTGTAACAAGCACTGGGCATGAAAGGTCTAAGTCCTTATGCATTTATAAAGCCACCTTTTGCTTCAGAATTTTTATCAGACAAATCAGTTCACACCCTATGAAAAGGATAAGGGAAAACTCACTCGCCTCACCAACACACAATCACAGATCAGCTCCATGTGAAATGTTTTCAATTATTAAACAGCAGCCTATTAAGCCTGTATTCAACAATCCTATGTAATTACACCCTAAAACAGCAGCAGTTTGCTTGATCAGAATACAAAGAATTTATTTCAGAATGAAAACTATAATGCAGCCTAGTTTTTGACCAATTATAGTGCAGCTCTTGGACACACACTCAATTTACTCAGTATCATACTGATCAGTACTTTTAACACAGCTGACACTTTTTTCTTAATATATCACAAAACACTATAAGGTTAAATAATATATCACTAAAACAATATAAGGTTAAAAAGCTAGAGAAGCTGTTAATCAAAAAGGTTCAATTAAAACAAAAACAGTTTATTGTATTTTTTTGTTTGTTCCCTCTAAAACAAAGCTAACTAGGATTAAGCCATCTTTTCAGTATTCTCTAGAAATCCTTAGTAAAAGCAGACATGATCTGGGACCTAACAATACAAAACTTCAGGAAAGACTAAGTTTTATTTCCAGTCAAATGTTAAATACAGGAGAAATCTTACAGAAACTATTTTTAAAAACTACTATACAAACACATACTGTTTCACAAAGAACAGTATGGGTTTATTGAAGTTTGCTAACACTCAGTTTTGTACTTAAACATTTAATTTTATTTATGTCTAAGAATGAAATACAGAATCTGCTATTAGCATAAAAGAAGTAATGAACATACTGTCATAAAGACAAATATGATGCTGATGGTTTAGTATAACATGTTTTCCATTAAAATGTCCTCTTGGACAAACATCCAGTTCTCAGAGAGGCCAATCTACAATAGTTGAACCAGATCCTCAACACCTCAACAATGACTAATGGTCACTGGACATTTAAGCTCAAGATGAGTACTACAGAAAATGATTACGTTTCATAGTTTTACTTTGTCACAGATAGGCACAACACAAAGTTTTCACACTGTCTGAATGAAAAATTTGTGACTTCAGCAAACTAGATGATAAAACAACAAAACCACTTTAAAAAATACATACCTTGCTGTTCTGAGTATCTGGATGAGGTGGCGAATCGAAGTTTATTATAGCATGTAATATATCATGAGTTAAATTGCCAAGATGTAGCAATGGATTAGCCACCACTGTTTTGGCACTAGCTGTGCAAGCAAATAGGAGAGGTATGGAGCTTTGCTCTGCTGGAGGGCTGGAAGGTATCTGTACTGACTGCTCCTAAAATCAAGCAAGAAACACATAGACAAAGCAATATGTTCCTTCTTTAAAGGAACATAACTTTTGAAAGAGGGAAAAAGATTCTATAAAACAACAACAAAAAATAAACAATGAACAAAAAAAAAACTTAAAAACAGATTTAGATTAAAAAAAATGTGTATGCTACAGTAGGAAAATTTTACAAAAAATATTACAAAGCAGAGAAAACAAAACCTAAGCTCCCCCACATACCTGCTGAGATTCCTGCAAGAGCAGAATTAATTCCATTCTGACAGATGCCAAGCCTCCACCATGTGAGCCATGAAGTACACAGTAACTAAGGAACATTCTGAGGAGAGACTGGTATTTCAGAAGCCATTGACGTCTTTTTTGAAAGTCTTCTTTCTGTAGCATAGTTTTTTCCTGGTCAGCTAAGTCTTCAGAGTTTTCATGTAATGTAGCTTCCTCGGGCATCTCTCTAACTCCTGACTGTATCTCTTCTACTTCAACAGCATAATCACAGGTCTTCTGAAGAGCTACCACTTCTCTCTCAAGCCACTGGTAAAGCTGATACCGCAACTTTCCACCATCGACTTCATAGCCAGTGGACAGTGTACGAAGCTCCACAGTAAGGATTTTCAGGCATGCTCTAAACTTCAGCTGTGCTGAAATTATATCTTCTGATGGACTTAGAATATCTTTGTCATCAACTACACTAGAAGATTCTGTGTAGCTAGAACTTGTTTCATGTAATTTTTCAGTTTTCTTCAGAGGTTTTAGCTCTTTCATTACCAGGGAAGAATCTTCACTTTCATCATTTTCATCACTGTCTGACTGTAGTTGCAATTGTTCATCTTGGAATAGAGCACTTGGCTGGCTCCAATCAAAGGAAAGAGTGGAACTTGAATGTTTTCCTGATGAACAATCTGAAGACGAACCTAGACCATTCAACACGGGCTGTGACCAATCAATACTGGAAGCTTGATCTTTTGTTTCATACTCTTTAACTGGAGATAATGGTGAGAAATCTTTACTAGTATCAACTAAACTAGGGGATTTACAGAATAACTTTGACCTCTTGACAACTTTGGGCATCTTTGATAACACTTCTAAGGCCAACATGGGACAACCAGCTTTTAGATGAGCATATGCAGTGGTGAAAAATAGCCCTCTTTCACCTAGGTTGATTTTGTCAGTTAATCCATTTTCTACTGTTAGGCAAATGTGTGTGGAAGATGTATCAGAAGAGCGAAAATGACGTCTCAGCAAGAGGGGATGTGTTCTTAGGTAGTTATAGAAGTTAAACACTGCAGGGTTGCAACTTGATGAGCCATCCCCTTCATCTGAAAAGATATGGCAACATTTTACCATTCTGCATGAAATAACCAATCTGCAAAGTCCTAAGTTCATCAGAAGGCTTTTAGGTCTTAGTATCAATCCTGTTGTCTACTTCATACATCCATTCTACTGTTTACTTCACTGCACCCTCCTTTGCACCTTCATCATTTGAATACCTCCATGGGAAGGACATTGCCAAACCTACTAAAAACAAGCAGAGTGGGGCAGTAGGCATGACTTCTTAAATTAAAACAGCTACCATTTATTTTCCTTGTAGTCAGGCCGGTTTTACTGAAGTCAAACAAGGCCACTTTTCTGTTAATTTTAGATTTCTGCAGTCTCCATGTTCCATGTCTAAGTGACAATAACACAATATCTTCTTTATTACTTAAAGTCTCATTTAAAAAATTGGAATAGTATTTTTTTTTTGTCTACACCTCAAAAGAAATGCAACTTACAATAAAACTAGGAAATCTATAACATTTATACATAATGGTAACAGTATTACATACAAATAAATTAATTACACAGCAGTGCAACACCTATAAATTTCATTTTCATGTCCACAATAAGAAAAACCCTGAAAAGCTATAAGAATCAGCACAGCATGATTCACAGTTTTCAAAGGTCTCAGGATAGCTGAAATAAACCCTTACTCTCTCCTCTATCAGAAGTTACAGCACAACTGGTGACAGTTAACGGAGAGAGCTACATGAAAACACATATTCTAGGTAAGAAAATAAGGCAAGACACCACAAACAAGCCATGAACTGACCACAGAAGAATTAGCAACACTTTAAAATTATTTTACACAGAAAGATGGGATCAAGACAGCAACAACCAAATGCTATATTCCTCATTTGCTCAAAATCATCCTAAAGCATTTAACTTCTACTAAAATCAGTTTCACAAATTAGTTACCCAATTCTAAGTATTTGAGCCTTTATTTATCCCCTTCCAATTTCTCTCCGCAGCCAGGGCTGAAACCAGTTAACTAGCAAGGACTTGAAGCATTTAACTTCAATGAAAACACTACCTTTAGGAAATAAGACAATTAATTCTTAGAAGGCCTATAAAGCCAGCAAGTGAACATAGAATGAATTGCTCTAGGAGACTCACATGCTGTTTCAGGCACCACATGGGCCTCCTCGTACCATTTAAAGTAACAAAATCTATCTCTTGGTAGTCTGCTATTGTAGTCAGCTGTTACCAAGGGCTAAAAGCTACCAAAACACCATGTCTTACAGACTCTCCTATGTAGATGGGCAATCAGAAATTTTGTCTTAGACTGTGATGGAGTCAGATTAATTTAAGAAGTTAATTTGTCTCCATCTTTAGACTGCTTCTGGAAAAACAGCTGTATTACTGCAGGGTCATTCCATTGTCTTGATATTCACATGCCTAAAAAGGATGCATGCTTGGGATACAGGTTAACAATAATACAGTCACCATGTTTGCTATTAAAGTCCACATACATTGCTACAGCAAGTGGTTTACTAACAATGGTGAGGAACTGTGTGGTACTTGGCTTTGTTCAGATGACACTTTAAGAAACTGTGGCTTAAGTGAACAAATATTTTAAATCAACTCAACAGGCCAAATACTTATATTCTTACCTCCTTCATCTTCAACAGAATGTTTAATCAAAGTCTCAAGAGCCTTGCTATAATCTTCCAAAATCCAGTATGCCATACTTCGCAGGAAAGGGTCACATTGTAGGTTTCCCAAGTTCTCTTTTCCAGTAGACACACTTCCCAAAACTCTCTTCTGTAGTATAGATTTGTAAGTACTAGACACTTCAAACTCTGATTCATAGAGTCTTGATATTACAAGAGCCAACTGAATGTCATGCAGTTTTTCAAGGCAGACCTAATTAAAGATAAGAATATTCAAATGATCAAACTTTGTCATTTCTCCTCAGTTTAAAATAATTACAGAGCAAGAAGTGACATAAATTTGCTCAGTAGGTCTACCAACTCCATAGAAAGTGAGCAGGAACTAAGCAGAACAGGTGTAGCTAAGTATCACATGCAAGACTGGATTTGCATTTCTTCAGTTTTAGAATGGCATGACAACAGATCTTTGAAATCAACCAGCTCCAATAGATCATTACCAATGTGCACATGCCACCTCTTACCTCTGGATTCTGGTTGTTTCAGCTACAAAGCTTTACAGACCAAATCCTTCATTACCACAGAGATTAATTTCCTCACAGTTTTGCAATTTAAACAGACCCAGGAAAAAAATTGTGTTTGCTTTGTTTTCTGTAAAGTGATTCTAGGACCTAATCCACATCTCTGCTGAAACACCACATCTGGAACTTCCTAATGAAAAACTATCCTATCTTCCTATTGGACTGGGTAGAAAATCTGGAAGGAAGCAAATTGTAGGTAGGCCCCTTAGTATTAGTGCAGAGAAATTACCCATGTCACTTTTCAATATCAGTAAAATGACAGCTAAAAAGGAATCAGAATGTAAAGAAGGTGGTTTTGTATTTATCATTCATTTGGGGTGGGAAAGAAGAGCAAAAATTGAAAGCATAAGAAGCTTCAGGGGCCATACTAATCAAAACACAAACTGCATTAGTATATTTGTACATTTGGGACAATGCAAGAGTCTTAAACATTAAGCATTTTATTACCTCCACTGCATCTTTTAAGTGTCCTGCCAACAAGAAAAATGCTGCAGAATGCTCAAATCGCTGTTTGCCAAGCAAAGAAAAAGCATTCTTTAAGGCTGCTTTACGCCATCTGTCCTCAGTAAAGTTGTTTCCAAAAAACTGTGTCATTTTAGTATCTTTTTGGGACCTGCATATTAAACATAATTGATAAAAACATTTTACTTTTTATTACTTGCAGTATGGTTCTTAATTTCTGCAGATGTCAGTATAATTTTACACAGATCTTCACATTAGGAAATGCAGAGTCTCTCACTACACTGGGAGCTGAGAAGGCTACTTCTTTAAAAATAGCAGAAACTTAAATAAATACAAAACCTAATGGTATTTTCAATAACCTGATAGAGAAAATCTTTTTTCTTAAGATGAGCTCTTAAGTGACAATGAAAATTAGCTTTCAGAAGGTTTGCAACACTGAATGCTGTATTATGAAACATCAGTTAGGAAGACTTAAGTCAGTCCCCTAATCTAAAGGTAAAATTTTTAACAACAAACATTTATGTATAAGATAGGCATGACATTTCACACACTACACTGCTAGTCCTCAGAAGTAAATCAGAATTAAGCAGTAATTGAAATTACAGGAGATTTGAGACTAAAACTTGCAGCACCTACCTTCAGAAACAGCAACTAAATTTCTTCAGTTTAGGGTTAGAAACTACTCATTCAATGTAATGACTAGTTTAGAAATCAAACCTCAGCTTTCAATGGTAGTATTTGTGCTTCCTTTGGATAACCATCACATTCAACATTTTCCCCCAAAATTATACCAGACAGTGTGAAATTCCATGTAAGAGCTTGAATACCTGTATAATCCCCAGATAACAGCTTTCTTCTTCATTGCAAGGTAAAAAATGGCAGCATCAAGTGGATTGTTGTTTCTCTGGAAAGCTGCTTTAGCCACCTGAGAAGACAGTTCAAAAGCAAAAAAACAACCACAATTTAAATTAATCTTAAATGAGATTCTTGTTTCTTCTGGCATCTCACACCCGATAGTGCTTTGAAGTTCTCTTAAATACAGGATCCCTCCTGTAATTATGAATCTGATATAAGAACATGTGGAGATACAACAACCTGTTTTATATCACTTAGCCCATGATCTTCCAGTTCTAGAAGCTTATTTGCAGATCAAATGGGAATCCATATGTCTGGAAGTAGTTTATAAAATTATAGCAAAATTAATTTACTAGTTGCTCTGTTAATCAAAGGACAGATGGAGTCTTGAAAATCAGGCTGGGACCAGTGATTGCTTTTGGAAGGTGGAAAGGAAAAAGGGTAAGTGGCAGCAAGAATAGTCCAAGACCCGTGTAAAATAATCTTAAACTCAGGCCAAGAATACCTGGAATTTTTTTAATGCAAGGCAGTTAAGTTTCATAAAATGATGATTAATTACTGAATATTTAAAAGTAAGAGTAGAGACATGCATTTTATCACTTCGTGCTTTGTAGTCAAAATATCTTGTGCATGTCATTTTCTAGCTCAACACACTTGGCTTTTCCAAGAGCTTAAAACAAGTGATAATGACGTTAGGTTTACTGTCACATTGTGATGATTAAAATATTTCATATAAAAAACCCAGCAAAATCCTCAAACAAAAAAAAACCACCAAGCCAAAACAAAACAATAGAATGTTTGTTTTATCATGTAAAATAATCAATTTGCAAGACAGATATACATATAATATCTAACCTGTTCCCACATCTGATAGGTTTCTAAGAAGAACCTTTTCCCACAACTTCAATTCTCAATTTTGCTATAAAAAACAACTATATCCTCCACCTGTATCTTGAGCATCCACAATAAACACTGTACAATATTACCTTTAGGATGGAGCATCTAAGAGCAAAAAATGTACTCCACACTGGAATTTGAAGTACTAAAAAAAAAATTAGTTAAATACAGAAGTTCATATTCTTACAGAAAAGTATAGATACAAAAAAATACAGTATGAAACACTCAGAAAAACTTTATTATCTAAAAACTTAAAACTAGATAAATAGAAGGTAAACACTGGAGAACAGCTGTTTAGAAAGATTTTGTTGGGGTTTTTTAAGAATGCTATGTTTACCTTTTCTATGCATTTCCGCAGGCTGTGGATGTTTCGGACCCACCATCCCACACCCATAGCTCTGAGCTCGGACCATGTTGGATCTCCCTTCTGTACTGCAGGGAGCATACTCAGGAGCTCTTCCTCTGCTACAGAATGGAATGCCCAGGCAAAGTGACTAGTAGATAAGCCTATGCAATGACCATTTAAAAAAAAGAAAAAAAGAAAATTCAGAAGATATTCATTAATAAAATAATCCAGAATCTGAAGACAAAGTAATGGGAAAGAGAGAAGCGAAGAAGGTCAAACTGCTTGTTTTGGATTTTTAAGTGCATTGCTGATAAGGCAACAGAAATCTAAGAGTATTTGTTAGGACTGCAAATCAAATCTTACAGAAAAATCATACAACTAGAAGCAATTTTTCATCTGCAAATTCCTTAGGAAAGTTTGTGAAGAACAGTTTTTCTATGAAGCTCAAACATATGGACAGTAAGTGGCACTAGGATTAGCCATGATACAAAGTGCAGTGTACTGATTAAATTTTTCAAAATTTTGAAATATAGGCTCACTGTTTTGACTTGGATTAGAAAATGCACAAGTTTTGGATAATCAGAGCAAAAACACCTTTGGGGATAGAGATACAAAAGAAAACTTGAAAAAAAAAAACTCACAAGGAAGGAAGCAATTACTAAGGAACAACATAGCTGGCTAAGAATAATTACAACTCTGGTGAAGGCCAGATGCTTCTTTGTAGAAAGGCACTTCTGCGTGTGCCCCAGAAGCACTTCCCACTCTCACCAATTTCTGAGCTCACCAGAAATCTCAAGTATCTCAACTAAAATTACTCCATCAGAAAGTTAACTCTGCAATACTCTGCAATACTCTGCTGTGGCAGTTCTGGCAAATTCCAACCTCTGATTCAGCTGAGGGGTGATAAGCCATGAGATTGAAAATGTTATCACAACTGTCATGATTAAAGGAGTAATCACAGACAGTCATTTAGATCTGATTATGACTAATCAAATCCATCTCGTTCTGTCATCTGCAATATCAGGATGGAACTAGTTAAATTATACAAAAATACCTCCTTATATTAAATAGTCAATTGTATAATTACAATTAGTATATAGAAATATATAAAGTCTGAGTAGTAATTTTTCTTTCCAAATATGTACCAAACACCTACACAAATAGGTACAGTTGTTTACTACATTATTCCTGCAGAAAGTTATTGGAACAACATGGTAGTAGAATTTAATTTGGGGAATTTGGGGTATTTAATTTGGGGAAACAAACACTCCCCTACCAACTAAAAACTTGTTAGAAAAAAAATCAGTTCTGAGACCTTTACCAAAACAAGACATTTTCTGCTCTAGCATTCATTCATATTGGACAATATTTTCTTGAAAGACCCCAATAAATTAAATTACTGGTTCTGCAGAGGCACATCAACAGCACAACAGTCATAGGTGCAGCTACATCACTAAAACCCAACTCATCTAAGAAAACACATCAGTCACCTTGGTGAAGCAGCTGGGCTCGATGCACAGGAGGAAGTGCAGTTGTTAGAAAGGTGTGACGCCGGACAGCCAATAAAAATTTTAAACCACACTCATCAAGAGTTTCTCCACCTGGAAATAAATATTTTTACACAGATTTTATAGCCATTAATCCAAGTAAGTACTGTGGGTCTTAACAGAATAAGTATAATTTTGTGACTACTAATACTTTTGAATTTGTAAACAATAGCTTAGTCCATAAATTCCTCCCTTCAAGAAAAGGGAAAGCAGAAAATTTCAAATATAAAAACTGCTGAAATTATTTGTTCTGTTTAATGCAAGAGAAAAAAAAAGTGTTATATATTAAAAAAGCCAAACCAAATTATTTCTCTACACAGTACAACAAATATTTGTCATTCCTATCTCTTCAAAAGTGAATTAAAAATAATTCTAGTATGTGGATGGATGGACTCATAGTGGCATTACCAGGTGGCGAAATAAAATTTTACTTTTATCAAAGCAATAGGTCTTGAAATAATTATACTATGAAATGAAGGCGCATCATCATCTTACAAACTACAAAAATATTCCAAAATAGGCAAAAAGTCCCTGGAAAGGCTGTGAAGCACAGTAGTACAATTAACTTGGAAGAGACAGCTTACCCTGACTTCTGTCTCTGCTTTCTCCAATGTCAGTACTGGTAGTAGCAATTGTATCGGCCAAGGCCATCAATGACATTTGCTCCATCCTAGTCAGACCTGGCAAGCTTGAATGAAGCAAGTGACGAGAAAGAACTTGAGCATGTTCTGGTCCAAAGTAAGTTGGGCTGTATTGAGAAAGATCAATGACTTTTGAACTGTCTTCATCTGCCTCAAACGTGACAAGGTCATCTGTACTTATAACAGTATTTTGGAAGATATTTTCATAACTGTCATTGGGCATATCCTTTTTATTTTGACTATTGTGATTATTGGACTTCTCAGAACAGGAGTAAGATGAATCATCATCCGCAGCAAGAAGAGCATACAGAGGCAATGGTGGAACAGAGTCTATTTCAATATAGTCTGTAGTCTCTGTTTTGCTGAACATTTTGGGATCTCTTGCAGTACTTCCACTAGCACTGATTGTCAGAGATCTGAGCCTCTTGTCATGATTAGGCTCAGACTGATTTATAGCAACAACTTCTCCAGCAATGCACTTCACCAAATGGGACAGAATGGCTTTTGCTCTGCGTACTTTACCAAGATCCATGAGCTCCAACAATTGATATGGATGGTACTGAGGTAAAGTTGGAGATAATATATGAGCTGCTTCAAATAGACCAGAATCTTCCATTTCCATAGACAGATCAGAGGCAGATCTTTTCCCACTAACTTTCTGTGCAAGGCTGGTCATAGATCTGGTCAAAGTTCTCTTTGGTGGATGCAGACTTGAGGCAGCTGACTGGCTTTGTTTCATTAAGCTAGTTAGGCATGGCATGCTTCCACTGTAGGAATCTGTACTAACTAGTTCCTGCTTAGAAGGAGATTGCCACTGGGAATAAACATGCATTTCACAATCCATTCCAACTACCAGAATGCCATCACGCACCCAAGACAAGGATACAGGAAAAGGAGGTGACCCCTCCACAGATGAAACCAAGTCAACACAACGCAGCAAAACAAACCCAGAAAGGGTTGCAGCCTTAGGACTGCTACTGTGGGAGATTGCTACAATCTCATTACCATTTTGTTCTTGCCTCTTCCCAGACATCTGACCAAACATATAAAGTTTTGATCCAATTCCCACTGTCAGAATATGTGAACCATCTTCCCTAGACATCCAATCCAAGTGTACCAAGTGCTTAGTGTTGGGTATAATACACCCACCATGAGACAGAGAAGTATCTTGTTGGTTATCTGCCACTAAATCGCTATCAACACTAACACCAGAGTTCAACATGGTGCCTAGCTCATCTAAATTAAGTGTCTGTTCTAAAATCCAAGAAGAACCCCCTGTAGATTCACATTCAAAAATACTAACGTGCATCACAAAATCTTGAGAAAGATGTCTATTTCTAGATGCTGCCTGCTTGTATGCTACTGCTAATCTGTTTGTGTGTGCACAGCTGACATCAGTTGGCCTCCCTGGAACATTAATAGCACTACTACTAGGAAGACCATCCTCAATCAGTAATGGCCATTCTTCCCATACATATTTAACAACACCGTCAGTGCCATATTGTGGCATGGAAGAAGCTGATGATTCAGTGACAACCCTGCATCTCCAGAATCGAACTTTTCCATCAGAGCAGGAAGTAGCCAACAGGTAAGGTGCACGACAAACAGGATATATGGAAGAAGAACTGAGATGTCCTAAAATGAAAAAAATAAAACATTCTTACTGGAGGAAATACTAAAAAGCAAAATTAGCAACATTTTTATTCAGCCATTATTCTATTTTTCCAAATTAAAAAAAGTATTACTGCTTTCTCACAAAGAGGTCATTTACAGGGCCTCACAAAGAAGACAATATATCAAAAATACCATGAAACCATTTTACCCTTTGACTGCATTTTGTGCTCTAGAGAGGAATCAAATAATATTATTTAAACATGAATACTACTAAATATTCTCTTCTGTCAAACAAATATTTCTCCACTGAAAAATCTAAAACTGTATTTTAGAAAGACTACTGAGGAAAAACTTAACATTTAAGTACAGATCCTAAAAAAATTTTCATGAATCACAAAATTTATGCAAACAAAAATTTGTGTTTCAACTCTATTTTTTGCAAGTATATGGAATACAGTAAATATTATACCTCAAGTAAGACCTTTATTTTAGTGTTAGTTCAAGGATTGAAATATTAAGTTATGGGAAGTACATTTTAGCAAACCTTTTGAATTCACCCACACATACTTGATTCCAACAACAAATCCAAAACTCACTATTACTTTGTTTCTATTTTAAGACCACAGTCAAGAAGGCAGATTCCCTATTTTAGTGTTTTAAAAAAAGATGACAAACCTGCTGATGGCTTTACACTTATTATTTCTACTCCATCTGGCATGCTCAGCTCTTGACTATACACCATTTTGGAAGACAGAGTAAGCCAGCTGGTGCTCTGAAGGTTTGCTCTACAGGCCCGATACTTTTGAGTGAAAGGTGATTGGATTTTCTCTGGATCTGGTGAAGAATACGATTCTTCTGTTTGCGTTGCTTCTTCAGATGTATTTGAAACTATCTTTTCATCTAAAAAAAGGTATGCATTGTTAACCTTAAAAGATCAGTAATTTCTTATAATGTAAGAAGTTATTTTATTCACTTTAATAGATCCAGAAGAACTTGACTTAAAATTTTACATTTATTTTAATGAAATGTATTCTCATATTCAGATTTAAAGATAAACACCAGGACATCTCACCTTAAATACTTCAGAGATTCTAGAACTGCTGAGAGATTATAAAACAATTAAAGTCTGACCAAGAAGACCAAAACTGCAAAGAAATATGTATTTGGCTAACCACTGAAAATAAGGTTTCAGTAAGCACAGAGTACTTGTAGCTAGGGAAAATTAAATTAAGACCTTAATGTCTTAGCTTACAAATTGATGAAAGTTATTTTTGAGAAAAGTTTCAATAACAGCTTTATTATATTCCTTAAAACAGACTCTCAGAGAATGTGATATGAATGCCTCCCTTTTTTAATAAAACTCAAGACCTGAAGTATAAAATTGCTGGAAATGGAACATGAAAATTTTCAACAGATTTGATGAAGAACCTTCTCAGTAATTTCTTCATCATGTAAGTACATCAGAAAATTTTTATCTTTATTATGCTCACTAACTTATAAACTAATTGCAATAACACTTCTCTTGTTTGAAAGCAACAGTTAAGAAATGCTAATTTAGTTTAAATGACAGAAACATGCATTATAACAGATTCCTCTGGTAAGTGGTACCAGATTTATGTTTCTTAAAATCTTTAAATGTTAACAGAAAACTGTGAAAGTGTATCTTGCCTTTCTTTAAAACCTTAGCGTTTTAGAGGGAGTTTGGTATTTTGAAAGAGAACCAGCAGATTTCAGAACGCCAGAATTATTTAGAATTGTAATGGCATCACTGATGCTTACGTGCTTCAGAGTACGGTCCTATTTAAAATGTATGCATAAACTCAAAAATTGCAGAACTAAAACTTCCAAAAAGCAAAACAGCTTAACTGTTAGACTGCATTAAAGCCAATTAAGCATATCTGGCCTTAGAATGCATAAAAAAATACCAAACTTCAGGCTCAGGCTGAACTGAGGAGTTTCAGCAATCAGAAGATTAGGTAATCAAGAAAGAATGGTTGTGATAGAATCTTGTAATCAAATGCAGAATCTTTTCAAAAAGATGAAACATTTTAGATTACACTGAACAGCAGATATTCACTAGACAGCAGCTATTTTTTAAAAGAAAACAACAAGAAAGAGGGCTTACCTATTGAGACAGGAATTGCCTTCAGATGTAAATGCCACATATGTAGTAATGAATGGTTTTGTGTATACTCTATCACTATTAAGTAGAATTTTTCAGAGAATCCATTCTGCTGTTTTCCTGGTGAAATTGAGAAAGGGAAGATCATAGGGGTTATTCACCTGAAAGCAAAACTAAATTTTGCTGGCTAGCAAATAATCAGATTAAGCTAACGTGAACTAATACTGAAATGCAATGGCCTGACTCCATCTAACTCTTACATTAGCTTGTCCGTTTTTTACCACAACCAACAAGCAACAGAATTACATATACACTCATGTAAGAGCTGTTTTCTTTCAGAGATGACAACGCATTTGCCTGTCTTTGCTATGTTTAAAGTTAAATCCCAGAATGTAGTATCAACACAGTATAGTCTAGAAGAGAGAAAGCGATACAATGCTTCTTCCTAAGAATTTACTTGCCCTAGTTATACACAAAAAGAAGATGCGAGTTGTACTATCAATAGTGCCCATTTCTGGAAAGTTCACCCATGTATTCTCTTCCCTTCACATAAAAGTCAACCCATTAGGACCAAGATGGAAGAGTTAATTTAGGGACTCTTTTTCTTCCCCTTTAGGGATTCCTCTGACCCTTTAGGTGTGTGTATACATAAAACATTACCAAGAATAAGCTGTATTTGCCCTGTGCTTTTAACATTGCAGTAGTTATGGTACCATAGAAAAATATAAGTGAATTTGTTCTTTTTAAAAACAATATGAGGTAAATACCTTCATGCATTATTAAAGAGGAAAGAAGAAAGTGCTACAAAGTAATTTCAAATTCAAATGCATGCAAATAATACAGTTCTAATTTAACAGTTTTTCAAAGGGTCAATTTAGCCCAATTCCTTACATGGATGGCACGCAGCAATCTAGTACAGAGTTTCAGAACACATACAAACGTATACAGTTGTCTAAGATCAAATATTTCCCTGTTTGTTCTAAAATTATTTCTGTGTATCATACTCAAGATGTACACGTACAATTATGCTGTAGAGTAACACTTTTTATGTCCTCTATTTTGTTTCTTATTTTCAACATATCAGTTGTGTTTTCTGAACTCCACTGAGGGCTGGGATTATCTCCATTACTCCAAATCTCTTCCTCAGGTAAAACCAGCCTGTTCCAGACCCAAATAATCACTAAATATATCCAATTTCCCTAAGTTCCTTTGACACTTTTCCACAACTCTGCTTCCTTTAATTCAGGACTCCTGTCTAGTACTGCAGATGACCTGGTATCACAAACTTTACTCTGACCTCTTTTTCCCCGCACATTATTTCATTGGAACAGAACAATGTGATGCCTACACAACCAAATAACTGAGGCACTCCACCAAGGAAAACGAGTAATTTCTTCTAGAGCAGTTCAGATCTGTCCAAGGACCTAGAAATCCACGCACTACTCACAGTATTATAGTGAGGAGGAATTGTTTGGCTTGCCATTTGTTGTACCATGCAAGGCCTGAGGAGCAATATTTAGCTAATGTAAAAGAAGAGCATCCACCATGACAGGATAAGTAAGTTTTGTCTGTTTTATACCCTACAAGGCTTCATATTTAAAATCCTTTCCCCCTTCATGATAAGGGACTGCTTAACACAGGACACAATGGGTATCTTGTGATTTAAACTACTTGATCTAAAATTTGGTTGCACACAACTCAAAGGAAATGAAACACCCATGAGTTTCATCAGTTTAATTCTTCTGAAGATCTCAAATTAAGGTATTTGACATTAAAATTATAAAAGCCATTAAAGAAGTTTTTTCTTCTGTGGAATGAAAAGTAAAACACTGTCTTCAATGTTCTATGAAAAAAAAATTCTTTACCAGAGTCTGATGAAGTGTTCTTCTTTGAAGGCATTTCCTTCTCCTGATTATTTAAAATAAATTCTTCTTGAAAAACATGGAATAACTGTGTTTTTCGGCCATGCTAAGGAAGTAAAAAATACACAAGAAGTGAACATCCTGGTGGTATACTTTTCAAGATTGCTCTCTAACACAGGAGCTTTTAACTTGGTAAGTTAAACACATCAACAGATGACTCCTCATGAAAATACATTCTCATTACTCACATTCATTTACAAGTACTGCTGAAAACAAGTACAAGAATATGTCAAAAACAGTCTAAGTATCCCACATTTACCTAATTGAGAACTACAAGTATTGCCTTTATTATTAATGCTTTTTAAAAAGCTCATTATGACATAAAATGAGTATAGCAGAAGATCTTACAAGCTCTGTAATGGCATCCAGTTCAATGATACATCCTGGGCGAGCTGTAGATTGCTGACTTATGATGTTAAAAACTTCACCAACATATTTCTGTTTGAAAAGAATCAGAGGGGTGGTCTTGTTAACTCCTATGCATTTTTGTGGCACAACCTCCTAGATAGGTGCAACATCACTATGCAAATGTTAACTAAAGCATAAAATACAGACTAGTTGTGATTGAATAAGAACATAGGTAACATTCCCTGTTTTATGAAGAGCACATTTGGTTTTGATGGCTGAAAGGTGACAAGAGTATCTAGAAAGCCCCACATACAGCAATTTATTGTCCTTTCCCTGAAAGCTGCATTGTTGTCTCGACTTTTCCTCAGAATGGCAATGCATCCACAAAGTTATTATTCCTTGGGGTGTGAGCACTTCACAGATACTTCCCAATCAAACCTTGGCCTGCCTCAATATGCAGAGTTTGAGATTAAATGAAATATAGTACAGCTAAAAAGCCTTACCTAATCTGTTTTTACAAGCAGAATAATCTGTGAAATCCTCAGCAACCAGCTTAGTCAAGTCACCAAGGCTGAGCTTAGTGCAACTGAAAGAAGTCATAACATGCAAAAACTTGAGATGGCTTTTCACTTACAGAAATTTCTGGATTAGAAAGCTCACAGAGAAGTTTCTTAGCATCTATTACAGCTTGATATAATCTTAAATGCTGTCCGTCACTAGCCACAAAGCAGGCACTTGGAGAATTACAGTATGCACCTGAAAAGCAGGAAGAAACTGCTCAAATATTCAAACACCATATGGCTTCATTTTTTGTTTTTGAACAACAGGGATTTTTGAAGTTATGACGAAAAACAATACACCATAAAAGAAAGTCCTCTTAACTTCTATTCACAAGCAAGAATTACAAAGTTTAAAGCTGTGCTTAGCAACCAAATCAAAATACATGAAAGGAAGTAAGAATTCCATTAACAAACTAGAGCTAAATCTCCCTCAGTTTTTAAATCTTCAGCATGCTATGAAGTATGCACTAGTATCTAAGAACTTTTCGGCATAAGCTTCTAAAATATCAAATACATAAAATTAAACAGTAGAACATGGAAACTTTTTACACAGGAATAAAGAATTCCCAAGTATCAGCAACTTGAAAATTTCATAAAGGACCCATGCTTAACTTTCTTTCCAGTACATTCAAGTATCTCTGTATTATCTATTAAAGTGCATTATTAGGTTATATTAATTTTATTCTAGAATACTTCATAAATCAGAAAATTAAACTCACCAAGGCAATAGCTGGGTATAAGTGTGGGCAGCCATGCAACATTAGAAAAAGCTGAAACATGAAGAGAATTGATCCGAGCAAGTTCAGAAACTCCACCAGAAAAGGACAAAGGCCCAACAGGATCTACTCTCCATAGAATAAGTTCACTGTAAACAGCATTGGGATCCTGGGATGTCACATTTGCATTGCCTCTACTCTGAGGTCTTACTGGTGACTCCTGAGACTTAAAAGACTCATTTGCCTGTATTGCTTTCTCAACATCTGGTGAAATTAGAGCATTGTGATGTGAGGTTGTAAGCAGCAGTGGTAACACTGAGTGGCAAGCCAAGTCGTTAAGATGAAAACGGTGACCACAATATCGGGATTTGTGTGAAATACTGAGTACAGTTGAAAAAGCAGATTCTTCAGCAAAACTCACAAGCCACTGGTTCAGTGACCCATCTGCATGTTTGGAAATCATCATAACATTAGGTGTGAAGATACTTAGTTTTAAGCTGTTGGTTGATTTACTGTGTCCAGAAGAAATAAGCATAGATGAAGATCGTGTAAGGCCAGGAGGCTTTTGTTTGCCTTGTTGAATAGCTAAGTCAACATTTTTGGTACAAGCATACATCACTATACTTCTGCAAAGAGAGTTTGCATCACCCGTTGGAAATGCAACAGGAATTCTTGAAACAAATGACACCTGCAATTTTAAGAAAGAAAGACTAAGTATTAGAGTTCCCATCATACTTTTCACTGAACATCAATGTAAAATGCAGGAGGAATAAAGTACCTGCACCTGGCGAAACATGCCAGGCTGGTATTCATCCAGCCAGTCCACATGCCATACCAGCAGGGAGCCATCCATAGGATGTATACTGAAGAGCATGTCAGCATTTTTACTCCATTCAGAAAGCAGAACTTCAATTTCATGATCAAAAATAGCAGAGGATAAAGGAACAAGGCTTGAATAAGGAGCAGCTTTCTCATCACTTAGTTCCTTCTTCTCTTGGTTTCCTTTTTGTTCATCTCCATTTTCATCAGCTTCTAAAATACACACACACATATATATGTGCACTGAAGCACCTAAGCATCATCTATATAGATGTATATATAGATGTATATAGAGATATACATACTCAAAACCAGAAGTATAATAAGCAGCATTATTCAGGCAGTGGAGCTAATTTCAGGCCTTTTATAAGCTACCCATATGAGAACTAATTTAAAAGGAAGAAGATTACAATCATATATCCTCTAACAGAGCTCAGTGTCTAACAAACCAAAATAGTTTATGTTGCACCTTAATTTGAAATATTTTTCTTTTCCCCTATTTTATACAAATTTTTGCATGCATAGACAGAACAAAGGACAATAATCGCCAGGATGTATATATTCAAATTAATTGACTTGTACTATGTTATAGAATAAAGCTATTTAAATTCGCTGTACATTAATATCTAAATAAAGAAAGTTAATTCTAAAGTTGCTCCTGCTTCCTTAATATTGAAGTAACATTTTCATGGGAAGACCTCCAGTCAAGCCTAGTTAAATAATACCGTTTTCAGCACAAATAACTCAAAATTGCTAGAACAACTATGAAAAGAGAAATCAGAATTTCCAGATACATTTTTTTAAAGTCACTTGGATACTTTCAGTGTAAGGGAAGAAAATGCATTGAAATGCCACTGTAATCTGTCTGTACCCTTGCATGTCAAGTTGCCAATCTCTAACTTCCGTCCGGGGGAACATTACAAATTACTTTAAAAACTGTAATCCATTTCTCTATATGACATATGTCTGACATTTACCTTCTTCTGATCTGCCATCCATTTGATTAGAATCCTCAGCATTAGTCTCAGGGGAATGATGTTCAAAACTCCTTTTAAGTTGTTGCAAAAACACTTCCATAGATAAGGTAAAATGAAGTTCTTTGTTGTTTAGCCAGTGTACAATAAAAGGTCCACTTTTTTCTTCATTGTCACCAAGACTTAGAGATGTGATAGAAGGCAGTAGAGGAATATCTACCAGAAAAAGATACTGATTAACGTTTTTGAGAACTAGGTAAGTTAGGTCAAAAGATAATTTTAGAGAAATGGTTTTTAAGAAGAAAACCCACTATGAAAAAAATAAGTCCACGTATATTGCCACTTGTCATTCCCAGCACCAACACCATCTGCTTTGAGACTTGTTCCACACAGAGGTTCTTTGGTATGCTTATGTTAGGATAACAGTAGAGTCCTGCAATGTTGATGTAATACTGTGCATGCAAGTTAATTTCCTTTTTTTTTTTTTGCTACTACAGCTCAGTATGAACCAAATAATTTAAGCATAATTTTCCAACATTTAGTCCACAATGGATGCTGCAGTACATATACACTGTAACCAAAGACCACAGGGGTTTACACTAGCAAGAATTAGTACAGAGATAAGACAATACCCTCTGTAACACCATCACAAAACCCCAGGAGTTCTAGTTCTGATACATCATGTTAATTCACATGGCTGTTTGATGGTATTTGGTGTCCCACGTTGCTGTGAAAAATAAAGCAGTAATCACAAAGTATGTGACAGAAGCAAGGATCAGACTGCTGCAGAGTAACATAATCTAAATTAAAAAAAAGCAGACAGGTGATTTACTGCAATTTCCCCAAATGCGTGATACAGCAACATGTTAAAATCTCAAACTGCATGTAATTGCCACCTAGAAGTCTCCATGTATAGTTTCATCTCCTTCTGCTATTTATGCAGCATTACTTAAATTCCACATCCTGGGAGACAAAATACTTTTCACCCAAAATCTGTTGTTTCTATCAAAATCAGCAATAGGTTTGAATTACTAATTGTCCGATATAGCCAAAGAAAACTGCAATTGAGTGCACACAGATAAAAGAGCACCATGACAACCAGCAGTTTTGTTGTGGGTAGGGGATACAGCAGGGGAAGGGGGCAGAAGTAGCACAGGTCATTTAAGAAATACAGTACAGGCTAATGCCAGTCTCAAAAGTATCATTATACATTCAGAAAGTAACAGAATCTGAAGGAAAAAATTCTGCTGACAACCTTTGAAAGATGAAGCTACAGTAAACGTAAACTAGAAAGATTATTTTTCAGATACTTTTTAAGTATTTATCGAAGTCACTAAAGAAATCACTTTTTTTCCAATTTCCATCTAAAACTATCAGCTTCTAAATGATGTTCAGCTCTGGACGTTATTATTAATGAATTTCTATTTGCTACATAAATCACAATCTCTCTTCCCAGAAAACTTCTAAGTCTTTGAATTCAGTAACTTTTTCTGTAATTGCCTAGAGACAATTTTGTCCAGCAACCACTGCTTATTCCTTTCACAGAATTCCACCCAGGCTGAACACCAGAAAAAGTAAAATTATAGTATAAAAGTAGGTCTCAAAGATTTTTGTTGCATGTTGTATTTATTCTTATATATTTTCTTACATGTAAGTATATATGAAAGCATTATTCTTCAAAATGTGACATGAATGAGAGATAAAACTGTTTTGGCTTTAGTTTTTATCAGATACTTTAAAATGCTGTGTAAGAGATCACAAACCAATTTATTTCAAATCAAATGAAAGGAAACACAATTAGGTTTTTGGATTAAATTGAATTTCAAAAGGGCAAACGAAAAGGCCTACTTAAAGAATGTGGTTAGACTTAAGAGGTACTTAAAGACTTGACTGTGAGGGAGAACGCTTATTTCTTCAAATTAAGATTTAAAATGTGAAAGTTATTCTACAATAAAGAACAAGCTGTTATCCTCCAATCAACTGAGTTAAAGACCAAGTGATCCAAAAGACATTAAAACAGATATTGATCAATATAGATAACTTAAAAAGAATACAAGATTAGAAAAGCCAAAGACAAGTTTTAAGTAGCTAATTTTTCTAATCTTTTTCATAATTAAATTTATCCTCATTCTGTGAGTTTGCTGCTTGGCATATTCATACTGCAAAGTTTATCAAAAGCAAAATTAAAGTTTGCATAGTTGTGCTGGTTTTGGCTGGCGTAGAGTTAACTTTCTTCATAGAGTCTGTGTTTTGTACTTGTGCTGAACACAGGGTTGATAATGCAGAGATGTTTTTTTGTTGCTGGGCAGGGCTTACACAGAGCCAACACCTTTTCTGTTTTTTGCACTGCCACACTGGCCAGGAACGTGAGGCTGCATTGGACACTGGGAGAACACACAGCTAGGACAGGTGACTGAAACTGACCAAAGGAATACTCCAGACCATATGATATCATGGTCAGTGCTTGAAGTGGGAGGAGGAAGGAAGAAGGGGGAAAGTTTGAAGGGACGGTATTTGTTATCCCAAGTGACCCTTAGGTGTGACAGGGCTCTGCTCTCCTGGAGATAGCTGAAGATCTCCCTGCCCATAGGAAGCACTGAAGTCATTCCTTGTGTCTCTCTGGTCGTGTATGCAGCTTTTATTTTCCCTATTAAGGAAAACAAGGTGGAGATAAAACCTATTAAATTGGTTTTATCTCAACACAGAAGGTTTCTAGCTTTTACCCTTCTGATTCTCTCCCCAGTTCTGCAGGGAGTGAGCAAGCAACTGCCTGGGGCTTGGTTGATGGCTAACCATGGTTAACCATGACATTAGCTATTCTGTATAAAAATAAGAAATGCTTTAAAAATAAGTAAAAAAATATGGTCAAAGATGAAAAGATTAGCTAGCTCACTGAGCAATCTGAAGAGGAAAAAATATAGAGGAGATAGACAAATCTCCAAGAAGCTTTCAAGAAACTTTCCTGTGTGCCATTGGGTAGCAACAAGCAATGACTGGAGACTTTTCCTGTAGAAATATGATAGCACTGATGGTACAGCACAAAACTGTAAGACGTTTCCTTCTGGTAGGCTGGATGTGATTCTAGTCCTGTCTGTTAAAATGTGAACCAATGAACCGCTACTTAAAATGCTGAAAATAATCAAGGAGAAAGTGTTTAGAGCTTTGCTTAGCACAGTAGTGTTAATGGAAATCACTTGTTCTTTCCAATCATACCAGACTGTATTCCTAGAAACATGAACTAATCATTAATGCTCTTAGCTGAAAATTGGCCTTTCAAACAAAGTTAAGTAAGAACAGAAAAACAATACTATAAAACAGAGCTTAATTGAAATGCCATTTCATATTGCATTTCTAGTCAGGTCTTCAATGAGCAAACACACGCGTCATTTACAGCATACACAAAGGTATGATTGGAAAGACAGAAGTATCAGCAGCTATAGGGGATTTTCCTCAACCCCTATCAACATGTTGTTCCAGTGCAAGGCAATATCAAAGTTTATGGAATACAGGGTGAAGTCATGTTTTGTTTGGTTCAGAGACAGAAGTACATGAATGTGTGGTTATTTCAGCACTAAAGTGTCAGGTGCTCATTTTAAGAAGCTTAGAGATTTTTTTGTTTTATCAGTGTGTTCCCAGTATCATACACAATTCACAGTAAATTTTATCTCCAGTTACAAATACTTAGTTTTCACCATTTTACACACTATCAATCTCGCTTAAAAGATGAACAACATAAAAGACAGGATTACTGCAGTGGAAATTTATTCAAATAATTTCATTACTATAGAAAGTTCTTTCATGCAAAAACGAAACCAACATACTAGCAATTTTGCATGATAATATAAATACTGAACTATAGTAAAACGCAGCGAATGCCAGATCAGGGAAGAAATGATAATGTCTGGACTCCAGATCAGAAGGCTGAAGGATAGCTTTATTAAAACTATATTATATTACATTAATATACTATTTAAAGAAATATTATTCTACATACTTACTTCTTACTTACCCAACAAACTCATGACTCTCTGCTGAAGAGTCCAAGACACAGCTGGATCCAATTGGTCATTGAACCCAAACAACCTTCACCAGAATCCAATCAAGCAATCACTTCAGGTAAACAATCTCCATACCACATTCCACAGGGGGAAAACAAAGGAGCAGAGATAAAGATTGTTTTTTCTTTTTCTCTCTTGTGCTTCTCCAAGAAATCCTGAGAGACAAAATTATGTCTCTCTGTCCAGAGAATGTGAATGTCACACTGAACAAATACATCTGCTAAGTTTCCAGAGAGAACACATACCTAACAGCAACTAGAGTTCACTTCATAGCAAGGATTCCATTTCTTACCTGTGGCTGGATTGATACTGGCAGCAATATGGTAGTGGCAAAGGGCATTTGCATGAGGAGGAATGTTCTGGTGAGCTTCATGAGGATCTTGCTGATGCAGAGCATATCCAGTATGTGCTACAGCAGCACCCGACCTCCTCCTTCCATGTCGGAAGTGCCTCAGGTTTAACTGCATGAAGAATAAGGCATCATTTAAAATCCTTTCAAAAAGATAAAGCAGATTTAATCTGTAAGTAGTTTTCTAGGCACTAATGAATTATATTTTTCAGTTTAAAAGCTAATTTAAAGAATCACTGGAGCTTCCTGCAAACTTCTGCTGAGTCTGCAGTAGAGAGAAACCAGTGCCTTTGGATTTATGAAGGCCCATAAAATACCTTCACGTAGTAACTACTTCATACTTCAGTGCGCAGACAATGTTCATACACTTTTTACACTTACACAGAAAATACTCTTGTGTTTCATAAATACACATCATGCTTATTCAAGATTCTGAACAACGCAGCAATACTGAGTAGTCTCATTTAATGAAAAACTGGATCCATACTTTGGATCTAATCAGATCAGCACTTCAACACCCCACAAAAGGCCCCAGTGCATTCTAAGGTCTTCCTCTTTTACACAAACACTTGTTTCCAAGGGAAAGAATAATATTCCATTTTTAAGACTGACTTACACAGTTCAAGCCTTTTGTGCTGTAGACATCTATGTAAGCACCCAAAGGTAAACAATTTGTTTAAAAATGGTGTTAAGACTCTTGACATTGCTTTTGATTTGCTGTGCTTTCCATCTTCACACAGCATGCTCATGTCGAACAGTCTTCTCTCAATTATCACATAATTGCTGTTTCTGATTTCTAATGTTGCCTCTTATTTTCCACACGAACAGAGAAATTTCTCCAGCTTCCTTTTTCCTCCTCTCTTGGACTATTTCCTTTTCTCTGTTGTGCCTTTCAGTCTGTCATATTTTTCAGGCATGCTGCACTATTTTTCAGGTATAGCATGCACTAGGAGCATGCTAAATACATCACTCCATTAATATAAAAGCACAATGCCCACATATGCTCTACATACCTTTGAAGCAGACCATTAATGCTACACTTTCTTCCTGATTCACACTGGTTAGAAAACACTACCTGGTAAGAATCACTTGCCTTAATACTTATCAACAGTCTGCTCTGAGAACTACAGCAGAAAGACTGTTTTTCTTTCCTCCATATTACTGCTTTTCCAGTTGCAGAAGTCAGAGAGAACATCCCACAACTTCAGAGGTAACTAGTGAGCCCCTACCACATGTCTTAAGGCAGCATCACCCTTGGCTTTCACATAACCTATTTATAATGTGTGCTAAATACTGCTCCTAGCCCTTTGAACTAAATACTGCAAAGCATTCTTCTTCAGTCACCAGACAAAAATAGGCAGTTGTGACTTTGAAACAGAGTGTCTTCAATGTGAGAAGCTCAGCAGAAGAGCTGTCAGCTTAGCCTGCCCAAGGAAGATTTCAAGGAAATTTACCCTTTCATAACATTTTATGCACGTCTCTGGTATAAAGGATTTCAGCTTGTGATACATGTCTGAGTTACAATTACAAACTTGTCTAAAATTTGTCTAAAGGTTTTTACATGTGTTTACTCTCACTGTTCAATTTCATTTCTTACCTCCAATGCACTCTGCACTTTTTCTTTACTTGAAATATTTCTCTTGAAGTTATTTGTGAAGTTCGCTGCTTCACTCCAATTGCTGTATCCTCCCCCATACAATAGACTGTCATTGGGTAACAAAGTCTCTGCCCAGAGACGACAAACATTATCCTTACAGCAAGTCAGGAGTACATTGCAGACAGCACCACTAATGAAAGAAAATTTAAGGAGTGAAGAAGCTGCTAACTATTACACAGCATCAAAATAAACTGATGTTTCCAAACAGTTTTCCACTACCAGTCTTTCGAATTGCACCAACTTACAGATACCGGCGCAAGAAAAACTCATCAACGTATTTTCAGGAAAATAATTTATGTAGGAAAGGCCTTCCCCTCTGTTCAAGTATCTGACCATAAATCACCTCAAATGTCATCACAAAATAGTGCAACAACAAATTGTGGATTTTAATTTAAAGAAAAATTCGTACCTAGAATAGCAAAATGTAAATTTTTCTCTTTTAAAGTCATTCACATAAAAAGCTAATAATATTCGGGACACCTGATTGTAATTCCAGATTTTACTGGTATCTCCCACTTACGAAATAATATATATCCAAAAGAGAGAAATTCAGATAATACCAGGAAATCAACAGAAAATTTAAATCTACAAGTTTTCCTTAGTTACTATTTTTCCAAGTGTAACTTGTGTTAAATACATAGCCAAAAAATTCAATTAGAATTAGATACCGGAAAAAACTATGCAGATTATCACATTTCCAGGCCATGTAAGTTCACAATTTAGTTCTACACAAGGCTCGAAAGCTATGATTAGACTGTCCAGCAGAAAATCCCCTTAGGAATCATGGAGCAGGTGGATTTTTGGAAGTGACCTACAGAGTAAGAACTATAGATTTATGAAGAGTCTTAAAGACTCTTGCTCCAAATAAATATTGGAGCAATAAACTTGCTCCAATACAAAGGTATGCAAATTTGTTCACTCTTTGGAATAACATGGCAAAAAGATGGCTGCAGGCCACAAAACTGCTAACATTATTTCAGTTTAAGATTGAAAGTACTGGTGAAAACTAGGGACAGGTCATTCTGGAATCATCTGAACCTCAAAATAAAGGTATCAGTTCCAAATGATTACTTGAATTCAACTTCCAGATACTATTTCTGACAGAGGTCTAGCTTTGTACTAGGTAGAGAAACAAATAAAAAGACATGAAAATATTTGAATGTTTGTGAAAGAGGACTTCAAGTCACAGGATTTTTGCTCTGATTCCATCAGGATATGTCAGGATTAAATGCATGAATGGTCACTTAGTGCAATCAAAAAAAATCCAAAGAGACGTGGCTTTTCAAGAGCTGATTTTGTATTTAGTTTAATGTCTAAGTCAGTCTCTGAGGCTTCTATCTTTTCAGCTCTTTCCCAGGTAAGAGGATACTTGCCATCCTCTCAAGAGCAGAAACAGTATAAAAGGTGTGCACACTCAATAACTGAAGTTAAACATAACTGTGTGACTATTGATTGTTAGAGAGAGGCAGACTGTACAGTTTGGGGGTTTTCTGGGGCAATTTATGAACTAGTTATTAGAACTACTGACCGTGGCATGAATTTACTGGTCTTTCTCCATGAAAATGCATTTACTGATCGAGGATGAGCCAAATAAACAAATGAAAAATCAAGTTCTTTTGCGTGCTTATCTGGACTAGCACCAGGTGGTGATACGGCTGACCGCCAGCTCTCTGCATTGTACCACACTTTCACAAGACAGTCATCCTGTGGAAAGACAAAAAAGGATAGTAAATAAGATTACCTTGCATAAGAATATGATACAAAGTACACTTTGAGTACTTTTGGGTACATCTCTTGAGGTTTCATTTTTCCTTAAAGTAAATGCTTTTCTGATCAGAGAGGAACAGTTCCATAAATGGAACTTCAAAACGTGGTCTTAAAGAAAACATAGGAGCAGAGTTTCCACTTAACTTTTGCCATTACTAACTTGGATTTCATATAGGTCCTTCTGATTAGCTGCCAATTTTTAATCCCGAAAACACAACTTGCACTAGGCTGAGATGGCATTCAAATGTTAATACAACTAATTCTACCTTGTCAGAAAACCACCCAAACCCCCTGCATAAATTTAACTTTTAGGAAAACAAACAAAGGTCAATAGATGTTATCTCAAAAACCAAGCTCAGTAGCGCTCAGTCTACTTTTTTCAGATACACACATAAATTGATTATGCCTTCAAGGACTAGACAAATTAACCTGGACCCAGATTCACAAGTTGTTGATCAACTATTAAATGTGAATAGCACAAAAATATTGAAATAACCTGGGTATGCATAACATGACCCTGCTGGGGGGAGGATAGGTTGGTGTCGCTGACCAGCATTGTCCCTCACAAAAAGTTAAGTAAAGGTGTAAGACATAGAAACAAAGATGTGCTTTAAAGGTTCTCCAGGCAGGTAACTAACTTAAGCATTTATGGTAGAAAATATGCTATTAATTTTCCTACTTACTAATTTTTTTACTTATTCAGTAATTCGTTTTGAAGGAATTTATAATCTAAAATAACAGGACATAAGACATGGGAGTCAAAAACTCTGTAGTAATATTAACCTAAGCTATTTGCAGATTAATTCATTTTTCCACCGTTACATCAAATTGTAACATTAGAAACCATTAAACCATTTACATTTAACTTGTAAAATTAACATTAACTCCTATCCATCAAAAAAAGGTGGAATACATATATATAGTGTCGACAATAACAAAACGCTTTTTACATAAAACATACTTAGAAAATTTTATTTATTTGAAAAATGGCTGGAAGGCTCTCCTTTCTAGGACAGTTAAAGGCATCACAGAACATATAGCAAGAAGTACAACATTCAAATAAGCACAAAAAGAATGAAGCATGAGAATTTATTGTTTTGTTTTTATATAGATAATAATCTATCATGAAGAAAGTCAATATTTCACTTTATATGATGAAAGCTTGTTAATTAGAGTATAGTTTTCCTAGAAAATCTAGGCAATTTTACAGATTTGTTACATCTTTATCTTTTAAGACAGCAAATGTCTTAAAAGGTATTCTTCCACTCAAACATGATGACCTGAAATAGCAAGCTTTAAAGGAAAAAACATACACATACAACTTATAAAGATGTGCACTACTCATCTGTTCCTGATGCACTGAACTGATAACTGAATCACAAAAATATGCATGACAACTACCTCTCAAAAGCAAGATTTATTTGCAGTCTGAATCACCTTCTAGTCTTTGTCTTTCAAACATGTATTAAGGGATATACCATGACCCAAACAGCCAAGTTCTACAGTATTACTAAATCAAACACTGCTCTAACCACTTATTATGTGTACACACTAATTTTTCATTCATGCTCCCATGACAGACTAGGGCAAGTTGCAAAACTGCCTTTTACTCTTCAGTCTGAAACATGTTTTGTCAGGTTACTTCTGCTCTGGATTCTGTGACACTTAAACCAGGTTTTCACTAATATTAATAACTGATATTAATCTTACATACTAGCATGTTGTTTTGTATCTAGTAACTCTAGTAACTCCTAGGTTCTTTAGTTGGTAGCAGAAATTTGATGCTGAAAATAACTACTTCTCCCATTCATATTCCTTAACAAGTAATATAAATTCTCATATGGGTTAGTCACATTTGTTCACTGGATCCTGTACATGATCTTGAATTTTTTTTTCTGCTTTGATCTGAAAGGACATTATTCTCTTATAAAACCTGAACAACAAGCTTTGGAGTGTAAATAAAAGATTAGTTTGTTTCAGGAAAAGACTGACATTTTGTTTTAATTTTTTTGCTTATTTGGCCAAGGGGTTCTGCTTGTGCTGACAAACTGCTCAATATTGAGCAGACAGAACCAACTACTGGGATTGGTCACAAACACTGTCATGAATCATGTGCCAATATACCTATGGAGGGGAACGTGAACCTCTTCTATGGACACAAAAAGGCATACAGAAATATTTACACAAAACCATATGAAAGAGCTATTTTTCATTTTTTAATAGTCTTTGGTATTTTGATTATACTTCCTCACTAGAGTAGGATAGCTAGCAGTGATTTCATTCATAGATTTCCCCCATTCCCCAAAACTCTTCTTTTTCTGATGTCTTATAATTTGGCATAAGTTAAAAATGAGTATTTTAGAATATTAAGCAGTGAATATTTAGTGCGTCACCTACCTGCCTCAAACTACTTTTCTACCAAATTCGTATTTACCAAAATGTAAAGACAAACAGACAGACTACACAAAAATTATGAGATTTTTTTTCATTAAGTAGCCTTTTTAAAATTTTTTTTGTTTGCTTTAATAGCTTATCTGAGTTAGTACAAAGCTATAAGGAAGAAAATGCTTACCTTTCCAGCAGTAGCAAAAAACTCTCCATCTGGTGAGAATTTCATTAAACAAACTTGAGAAGCAGTTCTATGGAATAAAGACAATTAAAAAGAGAAAAACAACTTTAACAACTTTTATAGAATTCTAAACTTTCTTTTTTCTTGAATGTATAAAACATTTTTAATTCTTAAATACAAGTGTGTATTGTGTTGTGTGAAATAGTTAAGTTTTAACAATGTACAAAAGACTAAGACTCATGTACAACACATGGCTGTCATGATCCAGAAAACCAAAATCTTGTAGCTGAATACCCAGTATTCAAAAATACCATAGCAGAAAAGCAGCTGCTAACAGATTAAACTGCTGTACTTCCATTTCACGATTATATGGATCTCAAACTGATCTCTGTTGTACCATATTATCTTCCAATTTCTCTTAAAGACAGCTTCACTTCTCATATTCCCTACAACTACAACTCAAGAAAAAAAAAAAAACAGTGTAAAAGGAATTATGTAGTTTAAAAGTGTCTGAAAGTAGCTTTTACATGAATGGGCACACAGCTCTAAGCTGTGACACCAAAATAGTCTAAACCTAATGATGTGGTTAACTTTTGGAGGATTTTACTTTAATTAGATGTACTAACAGATAAGCTCTTTTACAGGGTTTGAAGCACTCAGTTATTAGCTAAGTAACAAAGCTTATTAATAGCAACAAGAACATACAAAAATTTAATTGCACAGCACAGATACAGTGTACATTTTAATCTTGAATTTAATACCCATGTAACAAGTTGTTGAGGCCTAACTTTCACAAGGGATTAAATTAAAGTCAATAAAAGCAGGGTGCATTTATGTGCAGTAAGAGGAGCAAGGCGATTACAAGAGCCCTATATCAAAGAAGTCCACCCAGGTTTAACCAAAATTCTCCTGCTGGGACAAATATGAAAACATTTGGGAATGTTTCCCTCAGGCATTAAAACAGGATATTTGCAGGGGTAAAATGACTTTCTTGCAGACTTCTCGACAAGAAAAATCTATTCTAAATCTAATTGCAGTATAAATGCCAGAAGACATACAGGCATCAAAGGTACCCAAAAAAAAGCAAGTTTTGTTGACCCTTTCCAGGACCTACTCATTCAAAGAAGACAACACTCAGCTCTATCTCCAACAAAGTGAGTTTAAAAGAGGAAAACGGGTGGAGAGCGGAGAAGGCTTCTGTAAGTCTTTATACATGATACAAATGCAAAACTTGTTATAGAAGGGACAGAAGAAAAGTACTCTCTGTATGATCTTGACTACTGTTACCAGAACCCCAGATTCTAAAGCCATACTGAATGGCATTCTGTCTACAGGCTGTCTTCTCTTATTAGGCTGAGAGATGAGCACTCAAATATGTCTCAAAAAATAGAGTAAGTCTTCAACTTCTTGTATTTAGAAGGTTCATCACACATGAAGAAAAGTTTTTCTTTGTCATTTGGATGATCTGGGTTTTTAAACACATCACTACTGATAAAATTTCACGTATAGAGAAAAAAGAACAACTGAAGGATCATAAAATGGATGTTTTTCTGGTACATCCAGAAAACTACCCGTAGAACTACCTACTAGAATTCTAAATGCTTCACAAAGAATAACTTCAGGTGGGTCTGCCCAGTCAGCCACTTCAGGAAACTTCTTTAGGAGATGGCCATATGGTACATAGCTCCCACATGAACAATGTGCTAGAAAAGTTTACCTATGTCAGAATGCTTTATATTGTCTTATAAACTTAAAACTCTTCTAAATGTACAATATACAAATGTAAATATCAAAATCAACATGAATACAAGAAGAGAATTCAGGGACAAAGAAAAGATAATGTATTAACCTTAACTGTTCCAAATACCCAGAATAAACCCAGAAAAAGCAGGAGTGAAAGCAGGGGGGGATGTGTGAGAATAAAACAACAATGGAGTACACTGAACACAGAAGGAAGCGTATTTTAATCAGTCCTGCCAGCAATTACACAACTTTCATCTTATTTCTTCTACAAGGAAGAGTGCCTATTGGAGAGCTTCAGTATTAGCCTTCCCTCAGTATTTTTCTAGTGCTCTCTGTAACTGAAGAACTGCTCCAAAACCATTTACAACTGATCTTATAAGGGGAAAAAATGTCACATAGTCAAGGGAAATACGATTAAAGTTTATCTCACATCAATATTTATCAAGTAACAGTATGCAATAGCATTTCACATAACTACACTAAGTATTTCATCTCAAAGGTATGAATCAGTAAAGAGAAATACTTCTCCTTAAATGGGTTCCTTACTTGCATTGCCAGATACATCTCCACTCTCCAAGTCCAACATCTGCTCTTTCAGTACTGTCATTGTCAGCAGGGTTTTCCAACAGAATATTGGACCAAAGTTGAAGACAACTGGAACCAGTCAGAAGGCGAGTACCTGGAACAAATATTTATGGAAATCTAACAACAAGCAAGTAGCAAACTTAGACTTCTACAGAGAGAAAGAAAAAAGAGTTCTGCAAAGCTGAAACTGCAGAAAATAATCTGGCAGATACAACTTTTCTAGATTTTTTTGGGTATTTGAGCATCTACAGTTCAAACTATGAAAATTAATCAAATTTTTGCTATTCTCTAAAAGAAATACCTAGGTCTACTGCAGATATTACTCTTTCTCAACAAATATTTACCATTTAAGCCAAGGTTTCTTATCTACTCAGATAAGAATAATCAAGCCAGACCATACAGATGAACTTAGTATGTTAGTTCTCCTGTAGTAAGTGATGAAAGGTACATTTCACTCCACTTCGATATTCTCTATCATGCTAGGACAGAACAAAAACCTTTTCCTTGTCCACAAGGAATGACAGAATTTAAATTAAAAAATTAGGTGCAGTATCAAATAGAAAAGTGTTTCTTTTAATCTCTTCGTACCTGTGGGATCCCATGTTAAATTATGCACTATGGCGTCCAGTGAGATTTGAGCATTCTTCTGCCACTGGTAATGTAACACCTGAAATTTTAAGTATTTACAACCATTATTATGAAAACTCTTCATTCTCCTCCGTCCTCTTTTTGTAATATAAATAGTACATCTTCATTGCATCCTCCAGATTTTATGAAGATGTTTAACATGTAACTGCTTATCTAATAAAAATTGATTCATTCTGACATTAAAACAAAATAGCTTTTCACTAATATGGCCATATCTATGAAGTCTTTAACTTCTAATTTTAAAATTTAGCTTGAAAAAATTAGTATATAAAATCACTATTGGAATTTGAGAATGTTTTTAGGAGGAAGTAAGATTTTATTTTTGAAACAAAGAAAAGATATCAAAAATGATATCAAAAATGACACAAAAATTACCTAGTGTTTGATATCTGTACCATTGCTGAATTAGTGGTTCAGAAAAGTCAAGACAACACATGATACTTCCCCTCCACTCCTTTTTTTTTTAATATACAACAGGACAGTCCAGTATTTTGCACTTTTGCATCACTACTTCACTCTCTAGAGCAAGTTGATAATTAAGTTTATAAAACATTTATCTTGTCTGTTTCTGTAATAGACCAAAAAGGCTTGATGTTTTGATTTATAGAAGAAACTGAAAACATTTATGGAAATAATATTAGGAGACAACAGGTTTCTTTCTTAATTCACAGACTTTCTTAAAAGTAGTCATCCTCCACCCCAAAAATATCACACAGAATAGAAGTCAAGTTAAAATATGACAACTCAGTCTTTCAGAAGCTTGGCAAAAGACAGTAAGAAGCAACTGCAGGTAAGGACTTAGAGTATTTGCAAAGCTTTTTTTTTTTTTTTGGGGGGGGGGGGAGGGGTTTAGACCCTGAACATTACAGTAAATGGAAGACAATCTTACAATAACTTTGAACAATATGCTGTAAACCATTGCATAAAAGTCAACTGAAAGAATGAAGTAACAGACTATTTCTTCAACTACAAACATCTGAAAGCAAATTGTGTGGCTGAGTGCTTCCTCTACTGCTTACAGTTGCTACTCCAACCCTGAAGTTTCAAACTAAGCGTACTCTTTACCAGTATAGAAAAACATTCAGGATGGATGGACCAAAAACAAGAGCACTATATCCAAAGTGTTCACAGGAGCGTAAGAATTCACATCCTACTGTAATTTTATTCTACTGCTTTCCAGTGATGTAAATTATTACATAGGTGTTCATTTCCAGCTATTCAATTAATACATAATATACAAGTTTACATGTACACCCAGAATCTTATGATTGAGGTGGTTAGTACAGAGATGAGAATCCACTAGATGGTGACATAACAATTTGTTAATGCAAATGGTGACCAAACCCCTGAAGAGGGAGACAGAAGTTCCTTGAGCAATTGCTGTCAAAGTTCTTATATCAACAAACTGACTTCAATTAGAATCTAATGCTTCTAATTATAGCCATATGCCTCCTCATGTAAGAAGCATGGTTAAGTAACTTGCCCTAAATCATATTATTATTCAGAAATTAAGATTCTGGATATTGATGACCAAACCACTGTCATCAGAAGTAAGCCCCAAAATAATAAATATTTTTCTTCTTCACCATTATAACACTGAAGTATAATAATTCAGTCTGATATTCTAAAAAAGCCACAGATTTCTGAAACAATTACAATTTGGGAAAGGGCATGTAATTTCAAAAGCAAAAGTTAAAGTAAGAACTGTAAAACACATAAAAACATAAAGGCAACACAGGATGGTTCAAAAAGGAATTCCTATTTTAATGGCTACACTCATGGCAGAATGGGGCTGTGTACATCTTTTTGGGTTCTGGTATATTTCACTTATGAACTGCAGGGTTATTTGGTTATTACCTACATAAGCAAGTAATATGAAGCATTATAGTAAAGTCTATCTTCCTTAAAACTATTTCAAATTACAGGCTTTTGTCCTTATCCCACCCTTTTTACTTCCCAAGGACCACCTTTAACTCTCAACTTTATTCTAGCATTAAAAGAAGACATTAAAAAACCTCCAGCTTTAAAGCAAACTTTACTTTAAAATAAAATCTGTCAGGCTTTGTAACTGCTCAAATAAATTAAGGACTGTTGAAATACTTACATTATGAAGACTGCTGTTCTGCTTCAAGACACTAACTGGCTCAAAGATACAAATCACTTTTCCATAAGAAGCTGCAATCTAAAGTAATATATATTTATATGAACACACATTAAATAAACAAGCTGAATAAACAAAAACAAGATGCAAATGGTTGATTCTACTTTTAACCCCGCTTATAGATAAATTTGAAGCTCAAATCCGTATTTCCTTTTGAAAATGGAAAATTCCATTTACCCAAAACCACTAAGCTAGTGTTGTCAATAATAAAAATTCAATCTTCCATTTACTCATTAATCATGGTAAACTACTGATACTATAGCTGGACAATTTTTTAAAATCAGATTATTAGCAATATTCTTCCCATATTAAACTACGTAAACACTCAAAACAGTTTGCAGAGTTCACATTCTCAGACATGAAACCAGTACACAATTAGAGTACTTTTGTGTACTTGCCTAGCATTAGAACAGGCTGCCTTTTAAAAAGTTATTTCAAAAGATTTGAACTATGCAAAGAAAACACACAGTGCAGAAAACTGCAAATAAAACTACTATTAAAGGCTAACAAAAAACAGTCCAAAAAAAAGTTGCATTATGGTCAGTTTTAAGTCAGTGTTTGAAAGTCTTATTTCATCACAGATTATCACCCACCTCAAATTTGCATTAAGACAAAATTAATAACATTTGATCTCAAGGTCTTATATAAAAGCAAGCCTAGAAGACTTGCTAAGAAGAGCCAAAACAAGCCAAATATATGTTAAAGACCTCAGGCAGAGAGTGTGAGAGAACTGTCATACGACAATGTTGCCAAAAAGTATTCTGAATTACAGATTTACAAAAATTAAGGAGTCTGCATAGGTCATTAACAATAGACATCCTGCATTCTGAAGTGATAGTAGTTAAAAGGAGAACATCTACAGATATAATACATTGTAATAATCAATCTTCTATTTCTGTAAAATTCTGATTTAAAGAATTCACAGTTTTCCTTTAACAATAATAAAAAAGTTAGATTCACTTTATAAAATATATTTTGATTCCAGTATCTACCACTAAAGTTTGAAAGGAAACCAAACTAAACTGTCATACCTGAGATCTATACAAATATAGAGATTCATATAGATCTCCAAAATCCACAGAGCCATAGCTTTAAGAGAAACCCTCTACATTAGAAGAACAGATAGTTAGATAAATTTCCATCCTACTAACATCAGCCTGACCCAAAAATGCCAAGAATAATTTTGTCACATTTGCAATGAAAAAGTTTCTTCAGGCATTTTGCAGACTAATATCTGCTCTCTCTAATTCTCTTTAACTACCTCACTTACTGTTGTATTCTCTAATAATTCCATTCCATACCCAACAGCAAAAATTTATATAAACTCATATTGATTAGATCTTTTCCTTTTTCCCTTTTCTCCAAATGTGGAGATTTTTTCCCTATTTTATTGTTCAGTGGGTTTTAAAGATAAACTAAGATTAGCATTCCAAAATGCTCAACTTGTAGTGTCCAGAGCAACTGCTACTCCCAAAACACTACACACAGCCCACATCTTCACTGAGCTGCACTCTGCCAAAAAGAATAATAGTAGCATCGAGAGCACCTTCAGCAAGTTCCCTGACAACACCAGGCTGTGTGGGGCAGGTGACAGGCTGGAGGGAAGGGATGCCAGCCAGAGGGACCTTGTCAGGCTAGAGAGGTGGGGCCATGTGAACATCATCTACTTCAACAAGTCCAAGGGCAAGGTCCTGCACCTGGGTCAGTCAGAATCAATACCATCACTACAGACTAGGGAAATTAACAGATTGAGAGCAGCCCTGTGGACATGGATTTGGGGATACTGAGGACAAAAAAAACTGTATGTGAGCTGGCAGCAGGTGTCTGTAGCCCAGGAAGCCAACCATGTCCTGAACTGCTCCAAAAAAAGGGTGGCTAGTTGGGTGAAGGGGATGATTTCCCTACCCTAGAGAGACATCAGCTGGAGTACCACATCCAGTGTCCTCAGCACCAGTCAGATATGGACATGTTGGGTCCAAAGAAGGGACACAAAAATCATCAGAGAGCTTGAGTACTTCTTCTGTGAGGACACACTAAGAACATTGGAACTGTACATTTTGACAAACCAAAGTAGAATTTGTGTGTCAGTATTGATCAAGAATGTAAGAAGAAATTCTACCCTTTTAAGAATGACCTGAAAATGCATTGATCAGTCTGGTCAATAAGCAAATTCCTAGCCATCCACTGCTTAGTACTTCAGCATTTTAGAAACACATCCAGTTTCCTTACAGCAAACAATACGAACTTACAGACTCTAAATGACCTCACAGGTCTACTTAAGAAATGAAAAAACTCTGAAGCTTAGTAAGCCTTACAGTGTGATATATTCAAGTGTATTCATTTACATTTCAAGGACAATTTTTCATTTAAATGCATACAGAAATGGCATCATGCAATCCAGATGACCTTGCAAATTTAGAGAAATAATGCTCAGTGAACTCAAAAAAAACCCCTTCTCATTAACAGCAGTGAGTGGAGAAACCCAGCAGACTATGGCTTTGAGGTGCCAGAGTTTATCACTCAAATGCTAAAAAGCAGGAACAGGGTGTGGCTGGGTTTCATCAGCACAGTGGTCATACATAAACACAAACTGGTTTCCATCAGAGGTCTTGTCTCAAGATGGACACCAGGATATAACCAAAGCTCTCATCAGCTCATAAGGCTTGTAGTAATGAACAGAAAGCTGACATTATCTACTCACAAGGACAAGCTTAAAGAAACAAGAAACAACAGAGGTAGAAAACCCCTCTTACATGAACAGATAGTTATCCAGAGCTCCCACTGAACTGGTCAACTGCTTAATCCCTGTGACATCCCAATGGGGTATTATGGAACTGTGACATCCCACTGAACAGTCACCTGGTTATTTCTTTTTCACTCTGACAGGAAAATTTAAAAAAAAAAAAAAGCTCTCTTAAAAGGAATTAAAAGCCAATGTCATCTAAAATGCAACATTCTGATGTAGACCTACTAACAAAAAAGCAAAAGCTAAAATTAAAAAAAGCAAACCCCATCCAAGAGAGGTTTTATGAGTTGCTTGAACATGAAATGATCTGAACTTTCAGATCATTTTTCTGGATGATCTGAAAGTGATTTTTGTGGAAGCACTCATCTCCTGCCAGCCACTAACATGTCAAAGTATGTCAATGACATGCCCAGTAGTGCAAAGCCATAATGAATAAATTACTTTTGCTTCCAACTTAGTAATATCTTAGTCAAATTTCTGTCCTGAACGTAGCCCTGAATGCACAGCATCCTGTGCAGTCCTATCTATCTTCTACAACCATCTATCATATCTATGGTTAATATTTCACATTTACTGTGCTACTTACAAGTAAAGACAGAAAGCAATCAGTCATTTTACCATTCATTGTAGTATATTTGCCCTAATTTGCAAGTATACACATTCCTAAGAAAGTGCTTAACATGACATTGCTGGAACATTAGTAGGAACACTGCTCTACATACCTTGCCCTGTTGCATTGAACAGTCCACACATCCCACTTGTATGTTTCCATGTTTTGCTCCAGGGATTATCTGTAATCTTTCAAAGTCAGTCCCCAGTACCACAATATCACATCCTGATGCGTATGCCTACAGTATATATAAAAAAAAATTAAAAAGACACAAAAAAAACAAAAAAACACTCCAAAATAATGTAAAGCTTTATCTACTTACAACGTATCAGTGAAGTATGAAACAGTATAATCCATGTAAACACCATATAGTCAGAAGAGGTCTTTGCAGAGAAAATACAGATGTCTGCAATTTAAAACCGAGCAACAGAAGTGCATCATAAGACGTGCATAACAAGCAAACAGTGGTTTGTGATAGAAAAACCAAAAAGTGGAGATACAAAAGCATCTAAAAGAAATGTAAAAGCATAAAAACCGAAGTTCTTATGAAGTAGAAAAAAGTAATATATTTTTTAGATTGGAGACAGAGATTTTAGAAGTTTTTCTATTAATGTTTGAAATTTCTGAAAAGAGGGAATAGAATTGAGGAGCTAAAATTTTACTAAAAATTTAATAAGGATTTTGTAGAGGCAAAAATCAAAAGACTTGAAGCTTAGTTAAACAGAAGCAAAACCATCCTCTCAGACTTGTTGAATCTCCTGTTATTTGCATGAATTCTATTCTCTCAAGTTTATATTGTGACTGAGTATATTGATATATCTAACACATTCACAGATCCAGTTCACTATGTCTTGCCATGCTTGAGTCAAAATTTCTTCCTATCTTCTTAGAAGTCTTATTAGAGGAAAAGAAGTTTTAAATAGAGGAAAAGATTAAATACTAGAGAAACTTGTGGAAACAACAGTGAGGAGAATCATCCAATTAGCATAAGAAAGCAGCATTCAAGGATGAAATTCTTAGAAAAAGGAATGTACATTCATTAAGAAGTTAATCAGGAAGACAGCAACAAAATTAAGAGCACAAACATGTATTCTGTTAGCAAGAGACTCATAAAAGGATCAAAAACATACCATTTTAATTGACTAAAAGTTTCAAGAGCAGAATAGCATCACAGAAACTGAAGATGGAAGATTTCCATACACTGACAGAAATGATCATGCCTTACAACCAACTCCTCTATTAATTTCTAATATATTAAATAAAAACTATGGACATGAAAACAAAAGCAGAATAACTGAAATCTAGATATATGAATTTAAAATCTGATGATCATGTTTTCAAGCGTTTTACATGAAAGAGTACTTTTACCAAGACTGGCCTAGACTATCATTCCATTACACACCTTAAAATAAATAAATGAAATGAAAAATATTGAGATTTCGGTCCGAAGACATTTTTGCCCACAAAGGCTAAAGTGATGCTTCAAGGAAGAGTTTCAGCCAGAAGACTGTGTTCACCACTCTCAGCCTATATTCAGTTATCACACTGCAACCAGCAGAACACCAGGCACCACCTCATAATTGAAAATGCTGTCTATAGTTCTGCAGACTAAATATAACCATATATTTATTTATGACCACTTATTAATGGTAGGTTTTTGAGCCTCTTCCTGTCCAGTTCCCCCTTCAGCTTCAAGACATTCAAGCAGTGTAATTTGTCTTGTCAAAAGAGCTGTGTTTATTATTAATTAGCATACTGAACTGCAGGTTCCAAAGCAATCTAAGTGAAAGCTCATTCAAAAGAGGAGATTGAGTAGTAATTTTTGTTCAAATGTTAGAGTAATTATTTTGATATTGTGATGGCATGAACTTCAGACCTGTTCACCGCAGAATGTTTTTTTCTTCAGTTAAAAATAATCTCGCCTGGTGACTCACTGGTTATGTCCACAGTTCACCAGAAAAATCTTATTCTGAAATACATATATACAATTTTTCCTAAAGCCATTTCTCAGAATTTAGAGTTCTGTATAGAGGCAGTTTTAAGGAAAACAAAAATAAACTAAAAAAGTGCTTCCATGTAAAGACATAACACAGAAACCTAGACACAGCTTTATTAAAAATGTATTTAAGATTGAAGTGTCAAAGGCTGTACGAAGCCCACCTGCTGTGTTGCTTATGCCCCCCTAGGCCTCATCAGCACTTCAAAGACTTACTATACTTCTTCCATCTGGTTCTCACTATTTCTAGCTTCACAGACAAGCCTGAAACCACCTTGTGCCACCACCACAATAGGACAGAACACAAAGAATGGCTTGGATTGGAAGGGACCTTAAAGATCATCTGGTTCCAACTCCATTGCAATGGGCAGGAACATCCTTCACTAGACCAGGTTGCTCAGAACCCCATCCAACCCATCCTTGAACACTTCCAGGGATGGGGCACCCACAGCTTCTCTTAACAACTATTCTAGTGCCTCATTAACGTCACAGTAAAGAATTTCTTTCCAACATCTAACCTAAACCTATTCTCAGTCTGAAGCCATTCCCCCTTGTCCTGTCACTGCATGCTCTTGTAAACAGTCCCAATCTTTCTTGTAGGCTCCCTTCAAGAACAGGAGGAACAAGGAACACAGTACCTTACCACAATAAAGTAATCCTTACTCCTCTTTTCCAGACTGAATTTCTCTCAGCCCTTCATCATGCAGAGGTGCTCCATCCTTCTAATTATATTCATGGCCCTCCACCAGACTTGCTCCATGCCTTTCCTGTGCTGGGGACCCCAGAGCTGGATGCAGGGTTCCAGGTAGGGTCTCACCAGAGCAGAGCAGAGGGACAGAATCCTGTCCTTTGCCCTGCTGCCCACACTGCTTTGGATGCAGCCCAGGACACATTTGGCTTTCTGGCAGTGAGTGCCCATGGCTGGGTCATGTCCAGGCTCTCATCAACCAGCACCCCCAAGTCCTTCTCACAGGGCTGCTCTCAATCCCTTCATACCCCAGCCTGGACTGATAACGGAGGTTATCCCAACCCAGGTGCAGCACCTTGCACTTGGCCTTGTTAAACCTCACATAAAACTCCATACTTTCATCATGGTGAGTAATGCATACCATTAATAGAAATCATGCAACACATAAAATAGCTATTTTAATGAGATCATAACTCCATCAGTTTTAAGACCTCAGTACAGTTGGCATTTTGAACTCTGTTAAAGAGTGCACTCTGTTAAAGAACTCTGTTAGCAACTATCAAACATTATACATTGGAAACTTGAGGAATCACATATTCATCAATGTATCAGGAAATAAGATTTAAAACAGCTGTTATAGAATATCCTGAGCTGGAAGGGACCCACAAAGATCATCACCGTCCAACTCCTGGCCCTACACAAGAATCAAACCACATGCCCAAGTGCAGCGTCAGAACACTTCTTAAACTCTCTCAGGCTGGTGCTGTGACTACGGCCCAACCATCCTCTGAGAGAGCACTCTTTTCCTAATACCCAGCCTATACTTGCCCTGACACAACTTCAGGCTATTTCCTAGAGTCCTGTCACAGGTCACCAGAGAGAAGGTATGAGTTGTGCCTGTACACTTTCTCTCATGAGGAAGATGTAGGCTGTCACGAGGTCTCCCCTCGGTCTCCTCTTAGCCAGGCTGTCACTGCTGATATGGCTTTCCTTCCAGACCCTTCACTGCCTCCTTTGAATGCTCTCTCACAGGTTTATATCCTTCTCATGTTGTGCTGCACGAAAGTCAGAACCCAGGCTAGCTCCTGCAAACCCAGGCTATGATGGACAAGAGTAGCTTAAAGATGTATTAAAGCATCCTAGACTTGCTGTTTCCTGAAGGAAAACACCCTTATGTTCTGGTATTTCTCCACACTACTTGAAAAGACTGACACTTGGGGGGGAAAAAAGGAATCACTTCAGACATCAGTCTGTTCAGACAGATTAGATCATACTTGGTCACACTGGCTTCCCAACACCCAATAAGCTGCAGATCCACTGACTAAGCTCCTAAGCCTATAGAACTGATCCGTTCCCAAAGAGATAGAAAGGGGGAAAAAAAGGCCTTTTCAAAGAGCTTCCAAATATAACTACAGCCAAGCAGAAGGATGATGACTTGGAGGTTATTTTTGATATTTAGTTAATGTTCACCTGCAGGAGAACCACAGTTTCAAAGACAAAAGGCAAGGGATGCAGAGGGTAGGGAAGTTTTATATTGCAATGGAAAAAGTGTCTGAAGAAGAAGGTGACTAAATTTTCTGGCAACTGGCTCACTTTTCTACTGTTCTCACTATTCCTCACATTGACCAGACACCTTAGGAGGGAAGCTTGTGTACCCCTCCTAAGGTGTCCTTCCTTCAGTTCTTTGTTATCCCCCCTGCAACGCATCCATTAGACTGATTCTGTGCAGAGATGTCAGATCCTCTTACACACTCACTGGAGCCCAGACTTCAGCTGAAAATGAGGCTCCTAAGCAGCAGTATCTTACCAAAATGTTTCTCTAAACAAATGTATAAAATTAACTGCTGGATTAATTTTACACTTAAGATTTTTTTATTCATTGCAGAGGTATTTTAGTGTAGTATAATAGAAGACTGTACTTGGGATTATCTTCCATACCCTAAGAGGGTCTCAGATACAACAAGAATGAATTCTGCCTACCAGTCACTTTATCTAACTTTTATTGTGAGTCTTGTCCATGAGAGTTCACACACCACTCATCTTCATTTTAATAAGAGTTAATAAGAGTGCATCTTTGTAAGAAATGGTAACCAAGAAGAAAGGTAATTCCAGTCTTCTCTTAAGCAAAGTGCAAGTGATTCCAGTATAAGAATTCACTGTATGTATCTATATACACACATACAGCATACATATATACACATATATATATATATATTCACTTACCTATATTACTTTGCCCTTGTGGGAAGCAGAGGGGAAGGGCACAAAATGCTGTCATACAGTTGAATGGAGAAAGAATTCCTAAATATATATTGATTTTAAAAAATAATATTAAAACCCTAAGACAAGCCTTTAAAGCAAGCAGAGCCTTTACATCTGATGTTGGCAGGCCATAAAAGCCTTTCACCTTAAGAATGTCCTAGAACATTTACAAGAAAATTGTCTTTGCACAATAAGACAAACAGATAACGTGATGTTATCATGTACTTGGAATGTTTATTAAACAATGCTTTGTTCTTCTGTTACAGAAATAAACAAGCTAGAACTAGCTTAAGCTGCAGGACCATAGATCTCACTTGCTACTGACATAGTAAACAAGCCTGAAATTAGGAAGTGAAAGATGTTCCAGACCTGTGAAAATAAATGTCATTTTATATTGCAGAAGTGAGTTTTCACAAAAATTCTGCCCATGTTTTGAATCCAATGTTGGCTCTTAGTTCTAAATTAATATTTCTTTGAAGAAGAATAACAGAAATTTTCATTAGAACAGTGCTTTAAAAGCATGGGAAATTAATTATAGACAATTATACGAACTATTCTGATTTCTTTCTAAAGTGAAAGTCTGACATACACAACTCACAATCTGAGACTGCTATTGGGAAACTACTCTCAACAGAAGGAAAGCAAACAACTGGGGCCTCAACCTCTAACATAGCACAGCACCTTCAACACATTTATTTCCCTTACAATCAACCTTCTTGACATATTTCTTCTATGTACTGACATATAAAGTTTTTGCTGGTTTCTGCTACAGCTACGTAAGGGCTGACACATTATCTTGGACAACTTGTACAAACTTTATTTAACCTACCTCTCTTACATGAAGGGCAGCTGTTAACCATGGCTACAAGAAGCAGACCATGTGTGCACACATGCATATTTATAAAAATACTTAAACATATTCAAGCATATATGGGATGAATATACACTAGAAAGACAATGCAAAACTCAGTAAAAGTCAAGATAAAAGCTAAAGACAAATCTTTGAGGCAGATGATACTGTAATAATTGCTATATTTTTCTGTCCTGTGCATAGAATGGTCAAAACCAAAACAGTCACCATGAGCCACGTGGCATCTTGCTGAATTATTTTATTCTATTTTAGTATGGTCTCTCTCTAACCCCACTTTTGCAACAGAACTTACACTAGTCTAAGTATTCCACTTAAACATTTATTTAAAATAATTAAATTATTTTATTAGGATGCTAAATTAAATTTTAAGCAATTATATTTCATCATGTTTCAGAAAAAATATTCAACTTTTTTATTTATCAGAAGTACTTGAACTATTATAATACAACTGTATTATAGTATATATAAGTACCCAATTGATTGGCCATGCCCTTTGACTCATGCTTCAATGCACTTTGAATCATGAAACCACTTCTCATTGATGTGAAAAGAATTTTTTTTTAATTTATTAAGACAAAATTAATTTCTTAAGTCCAGAATACCTTAACGCAAGTATTATTAAAAAAAAAAAACAAAAAGGAACTCTTAAAAAGGTTCCCTACTAAATCCCTTCCCTTTACTAAATACCAACCAAGAAGTAGGTGAGGTGTAAACAGTGTAATTTCTTGACTGACTCTTACGATATCTCAATTTTCTGGACTACAGATATCCAGGGAGCTCTAAGTGCAAATATTAAGTTTTTTCTAGACAGGTAAGTAACAATATCATTGAGTCATAGAAATTACTTTTATTTATCAAAAAACTTTGCAGAATGGGAAGCCTTTTTCTATTGCTACACAGTATCTTTAAAAACCTCAGTGTGGTCTTGACCAAGCCACGGAACCCCACCCCTACCCCAATTTTCCAGATGCCTTTCAAGTTCAGATATTTAGTTCCTAGCTCTATCAATTGTACACAGCAAGTCTCAAGTCCAGAATTAGTTTCATCACACAGATGAAATCTGTCAAGGAAATATTTTGGTTCCATTGAAATAATCTGTGTAATTAATCTTTCTTTCACATATTTTTACCCCTACAAACAATCGCTCTTTTGTGACTTTCATTATCAGTCTTGGGACTTGCACTTGTAAAGTTGCTATTGCTCACAGAGACCTCCCTCCTCCAAAATCTTCTGCTACTTTGGTGGAGGGAAATAATAATGACAAAAAAAAAATTATAGAATCAGAACTGAAAAAGCAAAAACAGTGTATCAGTGCTGGTTACCCACTTAACTTAATAACATAAATACAACTTCAGTAATAACTAGTTCAGAAGAATCCTATGTGATAAACTCCAGGAGATTTTTAAACTTTTACTCAAATATTTCAGATTTGACATGAACAAAAGAAAGCAAAGGATATCTTCCAGTGTGGATAAGTACACGGAAAATAATTCAGTACCAAGGACACAAAGAATAAACAGGTAACATCTGACAGCTGAGGGCCAGGTTCTCATGATTTAGTGTGCCATACCTTACTATCACCTGCCTTCAGCAGAGAAACAACAGGCATGCTTCTTATGGTATCTTGATGATTATGAGCCTTTTTCAACACATAAATAAAAGATAGGCTAAAAACTTTACAGTGTTCTCTCTAAGGAAGCTCATGCTCCACTTTACACTTCACATCCTAAAACAAAAAAGTCAGAACAACAAACCTGCCTCCCATTAGATAGCTGAAATACCTCCTTAAAACATAACAGCACATATTCAAAAAGGTATATATGATTTGATGGATACAGGAGGTTTTATTCTAATTTTGCTTCAAAATTTTCAGCTTTTAAGAGAAGTATTCTGATATTTTTAGCTTAGAACTGTAATATTTTAAAATACTTCACTTTGTCTATTCAGTGCTGTCTATGAGAAAATATCCTGAAGCATACTCTGTCTTAAAAAAAAAAAAAAAATTACAGACCAAGTTCTCCTGTTGGACAAGGACAACTTGTCCCTCCTGTGCAGTACATAACCTTGAAATATCAACTCCTATGTTGTCAGCCACAATAACTGGAAGCATAGAAGTTTGACATGTTTGGGTTTTTTTTTCCATTTCTAAAATACAATTCAATAGTATTTATACTAATTAATTCTTATATCATAATTTCAGAAAGGGAAAAACAATGGTCAATTCTTTTTCATTGGATTTTCTAAAGCTTGAGTCCATCATCCTTTTCCAAAAAAAGGAGAAATTAGCTTCAGCACCTTTCACTTCTTAATCCTTCTGAGCAATCTCGTTAACTTAACACAGCATTACAGAATCAGTAACAACAACAAAACCAGCCCTAAAGCAATCAAGGAAGGATATTTCTGTTAGCCATTTTAAATATGAGGAAAAGAAATCCATTAATAACCTTTCAGGGAAAAGGATAATGAAAGGAAGATGAATGCAGCTATAGGAAATACTGTTATTACATTTATGTCTAGGAAACATTGTTACAATATACCTATATGAAAACAGCTCCTCCAAAAGAGGGACCACAGTAATGAATATCAAGAATTACACTTCCTAATCATTCCATTCTCCTCAAGAAGAGACTCCTACTCTTCTTATCCACTGGGGACCTCCAAAACTTTACGTAAGTTCGGCTGCAACAAGTAGAAAGTGATTCTAGTGACATGAATTACTCAAATGCTTTCCCTCAAAAAAAAAAAAAAAAGACATCAAAATGGCAAACTTATGAAAACATATTTTGAAAGCTTACTAGCATTTCTCTGTAAAGCAGACCTCCTTGTCTCTTACTAAATGGCTTCCCATCACAGGTGGGTCTATTACATTTCTGGATATGTAAAATTAAAAGAGTTTGGCACAATTTAGTATCTGAAGTCTCAATCGCTGTAGTTTAAGACATCTTACAACATGAAGTTATTTATAGGAAGCAAGGACATGGCCGGACAACACTGCAGACAGACTCTGCAGAGCCAGCCTAACCCTGGGGAAGCACCTCTGCTCCACTGACCCAGGCGAAGCTGCAAGTAGCCAGACGAATTTAACTGTGTATACCAGACGGGACAGCAAACAGCAAGTCTTCATTTCTGCATTTCCGTCAATCATTCCCTTATCAAACTGGAGAGCACACCAGGCTGAAGCTGGGAGCAGCCTTAAAAGGTAAGGTTAAAAATACCCCAGCGTGGTGCCCTGAGAAACTTTGCTGCATCTGATTTCATTCCTCTTCAGCCACACGCGGAGGGAGGGTGGGAAGAAAAACACAACAGAAGTCTGTTTACCAAACAAAAGCAAAAGGAAGGAAAACGCACGCTAAGGAAGACTTTGGCCTTTACAACGCACTCAAGTGTTTTCTCTCCACTGTAAGAGCAAACAGGCTTTGAAAACCTCAACAACAGTACGGCTGGGTATTCCAAGGTCTTACTCAGCTATGCGCAGGAGAGGATTTCATCCACCTTCCTGACTGCAAGGTAGCGCTGAAACTCCCTTCCAGAGCGAGCTGCACGTCCCAGCTGCCGTTTATGTAATCTTTTATCACCGCCACCTCATCTCCGCGGCCCCGGACCGCCGCTGCCGGCATGTGCCCGCCGCGCCGCCGGCTCCGCGCCCGCCCGGGCCGCCGCCGGCATCGGGGCCGCCGCTCCGGACAAGTTTTGCGCGTCCCCACCCCCCGCCGGGCCGGGGCCCCGCGAGCCCCTCGGGCGGCGACGCCGCCGCCGGCGGACGGAGTTACCGGGGCAAGCCCCGCGCCCGGGGCCGCCCGGGTCGCCGCGCCTGACGCAGCCGCTTTCGGCGCCGGGCCCTGCGGAGGCGCCACGGCCACAGCGGACGACGCTCACCGTGAAGGGCTGATCGTATAGGCTGCCCACAGAGAAGCAGCTGTCCCCGGGGTTCACGGCGCCCGTCAGCACCTGGTGCAGGTTCATGGTGGAGGGCGCGGCCGCTCGGCCACCGCCACTTGTCCCCCCGCGCCCGGCGGCGGAGGCGGTGCTTCGCGGAGGCGGAGCAGACACCGCGCATGCCCGGCCCGGCCGCCGTCCCTGGGGCGGGCTGAGGGTTCCGTCCGCCCCGTGAGGGGCTCGACTTTCCTGTGAAAATAACCTGACTTTCCTATCAAAACAGCGCTGGAAAACGCTTCCGCCACGCCGGAGCCAGGCGGTGGTGACGGAGCGGACTTGAAACCTGCCGAGCCGCTGCGCCTCCCGCCTACCCGGGCCGACAGCGATGATCCCAAGAGCATCCCCTCCCAGCCCCTTTCACAAGGGCATGGGCTCAGCCACAGCCCTCCTACCGGGCAACGACAAGAGGAAGCACGTGGTAACCGGAGTCCTGGGTCCCCGAGGTTAGTGAAACAAAACGTTTTTGCTTGGACCTCAGATTGGCTGTAAGGCAGCAGGGCTTTTTACCGTCCGGATGAAATGAGGGGAAATGGGAGCCGCCTAGGATAGCCCCTGCAGCTCACCCTGAGCGGGTGAGTGCGGGCCGGTCTGGCCCGACGAGAGCAGGCGAGGTCGAGTCAGGGCCGAGCTCAGCAGGACCAGTCCGACCACGGCACCTCACCATTTCAGTAGCTCTTCAAAACCTAAGGTACGGGAAGTTGGGGTGTCTGCCAGCTGTGAGGCAGCATGGCCATTCTCTCTGATACACTTTATAAGAACTTTATAATATTTCTTTCCACTGTGACTAGTTTTTAGTCTTCCATCAATTTCTCATAGGAACTTCAGCATTACAAGTGTTTTCTCTTGTAAATTACAGGTCCTACCTCAATTTTCATTCTTACATTATCCTTGTATCAAATATTAGACCCTCTATCTACCCACCAGCTCTTCAAGGAAAAATGCAAAATTAAAATTATTTGACGGTGTTAAGCATAACTTTGTGTACCACATCCCAGGATACTTAGAAGGTGATACTGCATATCTGTAGATTGCAATGCCTACACGGTCTTGGCATAAGCAAGGTCAATCTCATATACTCTTGGGCATTATGTTTTACACATGGTTTTAGTAAATATAAGCCTTGCATCCTTTGAAAAACAGATTGACAAGCATGTCACCATAACACAATTTGCTGATGATAATTCATGCATATTAAACAAAGATTTCTCTTATTTTTAAAGTCTTCTGATATAAGAAAAAAATCATCAAGTTTGGTACTCTGTGTATATAGATGTTTCTCCAAAGAAAGTTATAAACTCCCATAACCCTAATCACTTTTGTTTGGCAAAAGATCAAAAAGCTTATCAAAGTGTCCTCTCAATGAGTAGTGATCTTACTCTTGCAAGGATTGCTGGTCACTAATAAATGATCTTAATTCTCCTGCCAGCTGCAAAATCCAAAAAAAATCAACCCTAGTGAATTTTTAAGGTAACAAAAGTTCTGTTCATTTGGTTCTAGGTAAGAAAGTGAATTATCCCTGAAAACAGTAAGAGACCCTCATTTGCAGTTTTCAGTGCAACCAGCTACTTCTGGGCTCACACTATGAACTGCTCTGACTTTGCTTGCACCCATCTGGGACTTCTTTCCACAAGGACTGATCTGGAATACACTGGACAGAAGAGGTCAGAGGTACTGCAGATCTATATTGGTTCTTCAAGCCTTATTCAATCCACAGGTGTCAAACTCACAGGATTTGCAGTATAACAAAAGAAAGCAGTCTAACAGTACACAGCAATCCCAGACCCCAGTCTGAGAAAACAAGAAGGAGGGGAAACTCAGGATGCCAACAAAAATGATGAAGAGTTTTACTCTGCAGTTGATAACTGCTTTTTAATCTAAATCTATTTTAAACACAGTATGCATTTATAACTGCAACAGCCTAACATGCTGATATGCTAAGAAAATACAGAACTTCCCATTTCCTTTGAAAGTGAATTTGACCTTTGTCACTACTCAGATTAGTATGTTTGGCTTACTTTTTAGAAGAAAGGACATTAACTGGTGTTCTCTCTGCTGTGGATGGAGTGAGAGCCTATGTAATGACATGTCAGGTATATAAATCCACATCAGGGTTCCCATCCCCACAGGAATAAGGCATTACCTTCCTCCTCCCACATTTGCTGTCAGCAACATGCAGTAGCGCAGGAACTTTCATACCTCACCTCACTGCTGATCTCTGACACTGCTGCTGTGCTTCTTCCACTTCTTAGCCTGGGGAATGGCAAGGACAACCACTAGCCATGTGTCTTGCAGTTTGGTTGATGCCCCTTCTTCTGCAACATCTGTGAATTCAGCTGCAGACAAATTATCTACGGTATATTTTATTATAACGTCAAAGTGAATGCATTGTAGGACACTGGCATTTAAAAAGAAAATCTTAAAATGGTTTAATACAAATAAAAGTGTATTTATACATCATCTTGTTGACAAAAACATGTAAGTTAGTTTAGCTTAGAATTTTAAAACTCAATGGTTTCTCAAAGGTAAAAAAACATCTCAGAAAGCTAACAATTACAACAACAGTTCTTTCATATAATTTTTGTTCATTTTGCACATTACCTCACCTTCTCAATAAACACTTTTTCTTCTGTTAAGAAGACCTTTGGTTTGCCTTTTACTTAGAATTAAAAAAACAGAATAGGCATTGAGTTTAACCTATAGTATTATAAAGTACCATTATGAACTAATTTTCATTGTTCCCCCCCTAACCTCAGTAAATCATCTTTATTTGAGTCTTTCAGGAGCTGCAGTTCTTCTCACAAGCTGATGACTCCTGTCATCCACAATTGCTAATGAGTATGCTCAGTCCTTGACTTTGTTTCTTTAAAAGGGCACTGTACAAAATGGTATCTGTAATAGAAGATCAGGAAGGTCAGAAAGGAAAAACCCTAATCTCCCAATATCTTAACATACAGTGGCTGTGGCTTTTCTGAAAACCTGACAGAACTGCAGCACTTGTGCATGTACAAAAGGGCTTGGAAGTGAACAATTTACTGCTTTTTGATTATTGAGAAAACTATTACTTTTTCAATAACAATGAGGCCCTTAAATGCTCCATAAAGCAATACCAAGTATATGCATACACACTTCTCATTAGTAAATCCTGCATGTATTTTCCTGACAGTATCCAAGGAAAGTCTAAATGAGAATGTTAAATCATACTCCTGTGAGTCTCTTCTAAATTCAAAATTGCACATCTGCACAGAAAATCCGCATTAACAATATTCTTCAGCGTAATGCAGTACAAAATTTATATATATATATATATATATGTAAATTATTTTGCTTGCAGAATTACAATGACATACTTTGTGTTCCTTCTGTACAAGAAACATCCATGAGTCACTCATTAACAGCAGTGAGGCCACTTATGTCAATGCTACACAGGCAGCTTGAAAGAAGCTGGCATTTTAAGTGGCATGTTTAGAGTTTGTCTATGGTACTAGAAAATGTTGTATTCTTCCTGTATTTCTTAATAATTAGCTACAGGAAGGTAAGATACATTTTACATTTGTATTTTACCTTATGTGAAAAAAACAAGGCACTGCAGCCAGGAATAGCTGTGCCACCTCATACACTGTTTGACCTTGTCTTTGCTACCCTTGATGTTTCTGCAGGGTTTCTTTGGTTTGTGAATACACAAGGCAAAAGTGGACTTTAGTGAGGTTAAGACTGAAAAGCCTTTACTGATCTCCTCAAGATCCGGCATCCTCCCTTTGTCTTCCACACTGGCAATTACTTGAAGAACTACTTGATTCTTCTCTTGAGCTTTTGTGACTTCTAAAAGTGTAAAACAGTAAAAACACATCATAGAATCTTGGGAAAATGTGAAATGCATAAATACATAAATACTGGCATTTAGTAGTGAGATTCTAAACAGAAGACCACTTTATGAAACCTTTCTTTTCAAAAACCTTGCTTTATTCATGTCTTCAGTACCCCAAGTTTCATTATTTATAACCTGAAGGTTAGAGTGATATTTGGTTTTCTTTTTCTTTTTTTTTTTTTTGGTACAGTTTTCATTTGGTGAAAGATGTTTTGTAACATCACATGTTACAAAATGTTGCTATCACATCTCCTGTACAGTGCAGTATGTTGCCTTTCACTTCAGTGATCTGATATGAGCTTTTATTTGTTGAGGGAGATATATACTGACTGGTATCCCTTTTTTACAAAATATTAGTAAAGATGTTTTCATTTATTAAATTCAAGTTTTATTTGGCTTTTGGTGATTCTTTGGTTCCAGCAGACAGTATCATAACTAGTTAATTCTAAGGTAAAAGTCAACAATTATTAGATCCCTCAGGCTTGCAAATTAACATCTAACAATTAACAGACTTCTAAAATTTCCATTCATATACAGAGTTTTACATTCATTTCACATAACTGAGATTAAAGCTATTTGTGAAGAACGTCATGAAAGGACTGCTGGATAGTACATTAACTGTCCACTCCTTCCCCATGTATTTATAAAATACTCTGTGATCCCAGCTGAGGATGCTGAGCTGGACTTCATCTCTTGAGTGAGAGTAGTGGGGGGCCCCAGCAGGTCCGCCCATCACTTTCCAGCAGGCTGCTCTCAGGATACAGATCTGCACCACAGCAGAGGTGGGAGAGCCAGGAGGGCTGCTCTGGCAAGGAGCTGTTGTGCAGAATATCCACTGGTGGATTACACAGTACATGGTTGGGAGTGATCTTGTTTGGCATGTAGAAGCCCTGTCTACTGAAAATGCTAAATAGTGATGATTTCCAGATGCACCAGTCAGTTTTCACATGTCATCTGTCTTACATGAACAGGGTACTTTTTGTGCTACAGTGCAGTAGTCAATATCCTGGAAATAACTGAGTCTGGCTTTCTCCACTAATACAAAGATGGGTCTGGTTGGGTCAGTTCTTTGTGTAAACCTGGAAAGCTCCATCTGGCCTCGGAGAAGTTCTGCTGACAGCTGACCTGCTGGCACTGAACTCTGATTAGGCTGCTGATGTATAGCCTATTACTTGAAATTCACATGAAGAGCTGTTGAAATAGTCATTATGCAGTATTATCTACCAGAATGTATTTGTCCTTTTTATGAAAATTCTCAATTATTCTGTAAGTCTATTTCTGTTTTATAAAGTGATTTTCATGTTGAGCATAATAGCAAATACTATTTTTGTTTACTCTGAAATGTCAAATTGCATGTAAATAAAAATGTAGACTCCATATTCACATAATGAATTGTCATACTGCCAGTCTATTCCAATAAAGAATATTCTTTTATAAATTTTGAACTCTCTGGGGTATTTCAGATGGCATATGGTTTCCATATCAAGCTTAAAAGGGTTCATATCAACCCTTTATATGTGTCCCTAAGAAACTTCCCTGAGGTATAATGCAATCCCTTTACTTTTCCTTTCATGTTTATATCAAGAGCTTGGATATGTATGTTTCCAAATTCAGTATCACCATATCTCCACAAATCTGTTGCACACAGACATTCATATTTAGGCCTTTAAAATGGCTTGAGACGCTCAATGGCTTGCCTGAGGAAAAAAAAAAGTGATTTTATGCTATTATTTCAACCTGTTATCTCTTTACAGTTGTTAATGGCTAGGTTTTAACCTCTTAGGATGATTGAGTTTTTGACAGAAGACTGGTTTTTCTTTTTACATGTTGTCGTGGTTTGACATGGAAGTGAATTTTTTCCAGGAAGTTGGGTCAAACCAATCAGTGGTCAGGTTTGGATATTGGCACCTGGAGTGACCACTGAAAGTATGGACACGCCTCTGAGAACACAGGGGGTTAAAAGCAAGAACTCCCAGGAGAACTCTCTCTTTTGGTTCCGGTCGTCAGAGAGTGCAGACGCTCCCCTGCCCAGCCTTAGGCTGGGTGGGGGAGGGGAAGCCACGCGGCCTTGTCCAGGTAGGCCGAGGGGGCTGAGGGTCTGGAACCGAGCCAGCTCCTGTGGACGGAAGGGTGGAGAGAAGTGGAGATGCCTTTGCCCCCCCCATGTGGGAAAGAGACGGAGAGCCTGGCGGCACCTGGAAATCTGCCGGCAGAGGAGAAGGAGAAGGGGGGGGGAAATGCCCAGCGTGGGAGGCGGAACGTCGGACTGAGATATCAGCCGTCCAGGGAGTCTGAACTTTTAACCCTTTCGAGGGAATGAGGGCTTTTTAAAAGTATTACTCCTCCTTGATTTGTAGTGGAAGAGAGATAGTCCGGGACCTGAGATGTTAGAAGAAGAAATATTTAGGTGGGAGGAGATGAAGAAGTAGCTTTTAGCTGGACTTTTCTTGTTAGCCATGGACTGAACCAAAATCTCCTGCAATAGAGACTGCATTTTAGGGGGATGCAGTGGTGACCCAGGGAGACCTGTTTCAGCTTCGAACAGCACAGGAATGGCGAGAAACGAAGAGAGCTGAAGAGGGAATGGTGATACCCTCTGTCTTCGGGAAGAAGATGAGTCCTGTTTTTGGACCCCTCGGCCCCAGGGGAAAATGGGGGGGACTGTAGTCCCAGCATGAGAAACTGAACTGTTGTATCTTTGGGTCCATGGCAAAGCATCCTTAAAGGAGCCCTACGAGCAGTCTGTCCATGCACGGCCGTGAGAGCACTGTGACATGGAAAGGAGAGTGTCACACTGGCAGATTTTTCTTCCGGGCGGTTGCCATGTGTGACAGGGAAACACAGGGGGGCAGCTGTGTTTCCTGGGGGGCCTGTGGTGCAAGAGAGACTTCTCTCTCCCTTGATAGTTTAAGCATAGATTACCTGAAGGGTGGTAATTTGATCAAGAATCCCGGGTGATGTTTCATGGCTGGGTGTGTTTGGAATTGGGAGGAGGAGGGGTGGTTTTAAAAGGTCTTCATCCTGGATTTAGTTTATGTGTTTTCTGTATTAGTAGTAGGTTAATAAAGTTTTTTTTTCCTTTGTTATTAAGCTTGGGCCTGCTCTGCTCTGTCCCTGATAACATCTCACAGCATTTATTTAGGGAAGGTGCATTTTCATGGGGGTGCTGGCATTGCGCCAGTGTCAAACCATGACACATGTACACAAACTTGAACAATGACCATTTAAGTATTGGGAAAGAAAACCACTAAAGCCCATTCTTCTTTCCAGTTGTGGTGGAACTAACAATTTTATCCTCAAATGCATACTCCTCCTTATCTCAGCTATTTTGTGAGGTAACCCTGTTATTTTGTTCTTTGCCAGCAATTTTCATGGTATGCAACTCAAAAGTTGTTTCTTTTTCTGGTTGCTACATTTCATGAATATAGTTCACATTCATATGTACAAATGCAGAGTTTCTGAACTGTCAGGCATACTTGCATTTACAAGATTTATATTACCTTCTTTACACTGTTTTTATTCCACGAGTAGGGAAGAGAAAGGAAGACCAAATGAAGGAGTGTTCATCTATGTGTTAATGCACATTCATTCCGCCATTAAATGGCATATTCATAATGCTGTAGAAGCATAAAATTTATCAACAGTGCTGAGACAAATTAAATGTTTCAGCCTGATGGTAGATTCTCTTTTGACTGTTATATGCTGAGTAGAAAATGGTGTTCCAGTGACTGATTTTCAGTGTAACAAACCACACACCTAACAAGGCTTGATGAAAGCTATTATAATTGCTGTCTTTCTCATCACTTGAACACCTGTATATCATCTATTTTTCTTTATAGGGTAATAGAGTGTTTGTGTTTTTATACAAGAGAATGGTCTTGAAACATCTTCCATTTTATAAACAAAAATCATAATATTTTTTAACATACTTGTGGACAAGAAGTAAAATTTACACATGCACATTTTAAAACATATTAAAGGGTGGTGGTTGTTCATTAGTACCAGACTTCGTCTGTTTTGCAACTAAAGAAAATAATTTTTTTACCAGATTAAAAAAGAAAAACACACACAATTTCCTTGTTTAAAGATTGTTAAGAGTGTAAAGTGTCACTGTGTTTTATGAACACTATGATTTTCCTGAAACAGCATGTGGGTTTGTGGTGTACACTGTTTAATCTGCCCAAGAGCAATATTGCTTTCTCGTGACTCTTCTTCCACCACATATTGTACACTCCACCTCAATGGACTGATTTTATTTACTGCTGAGTCAATATTTACCACTTTGCTACTGCCTGCCTATTTTAATCCCTGTCTCAGCAAATGAATGGTACCAGGAGCTTTTTAAAGCTTTAGGCCTTAATCCTGTCACATTCATGAAGTTTCTAGTGGAAGTTAAGGATGCTCAACACCCCAAAGTACTAGAATGCCTTGGTTATTATTGTTTATTACTTGTATTGCAATAGCCCAGGAGGACTTGATTAAGTAATGGGGAAATACTGTGAGGCAGGACATATATAAAACCTAGAAGGTGCTTTTTTTGTCCCACAGTGTTTTTCTAATCCCATGGAAAAAGTAGTAGGATTTTTATTTTCCCTGTATGTGTGAACAGAAGGGATCCAGTTGTACCAGAAGCATACACCTGAGAAGGAACCAAACATAAGAGGAAATATGACAGAAATGCCATAACAACAGCCATCAAGAAGCTGCTGTCCTCTGATTTGATTCACTAAATCATTTTGTAAATAGAGACTCCAGACAGGACTGTTTCAGTCCTTCTTCTAGAAATCAGTATATGTCTTTGTAAGCAGTTTATTCTGACAAGTTTTCAGCAGTGATTTAAAACCACAAAATCTTCTTGAACCATACGGGTATTAAAATATCAACAGGGCAAATGAAAAACAGCTGTGAAAAGCTTTCTTCTGCAAATACAGGTAGCTCACGTGTAAAAAAATATATCACCTTGGAGTAGACTGTCAACTGTGTTGTAAAGACACTGTCCTTAAACACCTTTTGGAAGAAGAGAAATACATTTATCTTCTGCAATTCCAGTGTCTTCTTCTGTATGTTAACTGCAGAATTTCCATTGCAAAGACCACTGTGACTCAGTAGTGCTGCTAAATAAACAGTAGTGCTCTCATTAATCTAATGTCTACAAGGAATTGTTGCTTGTACTTAGTATCAAGTATTTTATCTCTGTTTTTTCTGGGGGACTTCACAAAGCAAAGAAGTAGCAAATACAGTCATATGGTAAATAGAAGCCTGGTATGTATTCTGGTTTGTATTTGCAGCTTACTCTATCTTCTTTCTAATAAAAATAGAAAGCTCCAGTCTTGCCCCAGGAAGAGAGAGAAATAAAATTGATAGCAATCCTATATAATCTGTAATTAGATCCTGTGTTTAAATATACTAGTCCAGAGAGGAAAATAATTAAACAGGTAACTAAATAAATAACCAGCACTAGAAAGCCTAAAACTGGCAGTTAAATCTAGGAAATTGTTTCCTGCTCTTGAGGTCCACGTAAACATTGACCAGTCCTGTTTACCTCATTGCAAGTCTGTGTTGTGCAAATGTGTACATCCATCTGTGTGGTTTTTTGTGTAAGAGAAAGAGACCATGAATCACCACCAATGCATGGTATTTGGCATATTTTCAGCATGCATAGAAATCAGCAATGATTACTTGAAATATGTAGAGATATGAATCTTTAATTATGTCATAGCTAGATGATTTAAGCAACAGCACATGAACCTTTGGGTTACAAGATTTTCATAATTCTAAGAATTCACAGTGCTTTCATATTACATAAGAAGTACTATCTACCATAAAATGGATTTTTTTCCCAAGGTGCAGCCTTACCGTTTTTGCATTAACAACAAGTGACTATTTGACAAATCAATATTTAATTATTTTAATGTGCTATATAATAAGCAACAGAAAATATAAAATAAAATATGAAAACTGTTAAAATCAACAATTTGGATTTTACCATAGATAAAATTTACTGTGACAAAGGTAATTTTCCACTGAATGATTGGTATACATGTAAATAAAAATAAATGGTCTCAGGAAAGTTCCAGTGATTTTATGTCTTGATTTCTGTACTGCTTGTGCAGTTTTAAAACTGTCATCTTCAATAACTTAAAAAACTGTAAGGAAAAGCAGGGCTCAAACCAAAAGCATTACAACCCCCAATAACTCTTTAACAAAGGATATAAATATTTCTTGGGGAAAAAAAAAACCAAACTAATAAATGAATTGTTAACGTTTCATTATCTGTGACTTCCATGTTAATTCTAAACTTGTTTTAGTTCTGACTTTTAGTTTATGAGCCTCCAAATTCAATGCTATCACAGCATTCTTTTTTATGAAGTTATATTTCACAACGACCATAAAAACATTTTAAATTTGGGAAATGGTAATTGTTATAAGGCCACATTGCATAATATTATACTAAATGAATTACTGAATTTGAAGAAATTTAAAGTTTCATAAAAGAAAGAAAAATAGTAGATTTGCTGCATAATTTTATATACTGGTCCAACAACAGGAATAAGAATGAAATGTAAAGTTCAATACAAATCATTAACTAAATGTATCAGCTGTTATCATATTTGGAGAAATCTAACTAGAAAAATATCTACAAATAGCTTCATTCTTCCTAAGACAAGTTATCTAATTTTGGTAAAGTGTGCATTTTATTCACTGATGACAAGAACTGGGAGATGGATCTGGAATTCTACCAAACCCTTTTATAAAAGTAAAAAACATAATTTTTATGTAAATGGAAGAAGTGATGTCTGATTTGGTGTGTGAAATTTATGTATTCAGAAGTACATAAATATTAGTGGAACACTTTATCCCTCAATATATCTGGGCACTTGCCAATGGAGTGTTTTGAGAAGCTCACTAGTGCCCTCTGAAGATGATATTTGGTTGCCTGTTTATTGCAAATATTTGGCCAAAGCCCCCCTAAGAGCTTCTCCCGAGAGAGCAGACAGGACTAAATTAACTGAGCAGAGTCAGAAAGGTGTCCCTTCTCATTCATTACCACTGTTAAGTGAAATATGTGAGCCCTTGGCCTAAGATGCTTCGGACACTAAACTTATTCACAGATGCTCTTATTAGGATCTAAGTTTCCACAAACCTACGTTCTAGTGCTTTTTTGATAGGTACCGCTACAGCAGCAGGCAGCTACATAACCTGCCTGTCATGTCTGTTCAGGCTCACATGCAGCTCCCATTGTTGCTTCTTTCAATCTCTTTACCAATGTTCTATGGGCACATGACAAATCTGGTGGTCTGTAGACTGATACAAACCAGATTTTTTTACAGTCAGCTGCTAAAAGATGCTACAGTCAGCTGCTAAAAGATGCCTTTTAGCACTTCCTTACCTCTACATAAAGGAGTGCAATGCACATGCTGAGAACCTGAAATTTGTGTAAATACATTTCCCCAGTAATGTCACTGCTCATTCATACACTTCTCTGACTTTGTAGTGCATGCATCACACAACAAAATTTCTACTGTGCTGTAGTAAACAAGCTATGTGAAAATCAAGGTAATCTGAGGATAAATATTTACAAGCTACCTATGAATTCATCACTTTTGTTCGTCAGCACACACTTTTTCACATAGAGGCTGTTTTCATAGTTGTACAACTGAGAAGGACACACAAAATTGACACACACTGCTACTTTTTCTCTGCTTCATAGTTTGGGGAGGCAGCACCATAATAAAGACTTCTGCTGCACATGATCACACAGATACACAGAAAAATCAGTGTCAGATGCAGCTCAAGCTACAGAAAATTCTGAAATGTGCACCTTTATGTAATATGGTGCAGCCAAATTAATTGCAGTTATTTGGCTATTAAGTGGCTTTTCTTTCAGCATTGAATAGACACAGTGCTGCTGCTTTTGTTTCTTCTTTTCATGAGGATGTCACCTTAGCTGGCTTGAACCTGCATGAGATAAATTCCTTCCAGCCTATTTCCCACTCTTCCCTGAAGTGAATCCTGGTTTTTTTTTCACCATTCTTGGTAGGAAGTCCATTGAGCCATCTTTTTATATTATCTCACAGAAGTTCTGATATAGTCTGTGGACTATAGTGTTGCAACATGGAACTTTAAATTCCTCTGTGCTTCAGAGCATACATTAATATTGCCTTCTCATCCTGGTTTGTTAAAAACTTCAGCAATATTCAAGAAAATTGATAGCTTCTATGAATCTCCTTTCTCCTTGGATCCAGCTTGTTAAAAACCTTGTGGAATTTTCCCCACAATTTTACAGCATTTTAAGTTTCTAGCCTTCTAAATCACAGAATCACAGAATAGTTAGGGTTGTAATGGAGCTTTAGAGATCATCTAGTCCAACCCTACAAATTCCATTACTTTTCATCCCAAAAGTCAAAAAATCATCAGGTTGGAAAAGAACTTTGAGATCATCAAGTCCAACCCATGACCTAATTATCAGGTCTTGGTCTTGGAAAGAAAATAATGCTAGAAGATTCTTTGGGATTCACTGCTCCCACTGATATCAAAGCTGGCTCTGATTCTCCAGAGAACAGGCTCATTCCTGAAGTGTCTGTCCAACCCCATGACTGACCATGCTCTGTCTTACCAGACAATGCTATAAAATTCAAATACATGTACAGGGTGTTCCTTAAGTAGTGAGCTACCTTATAATAGTGATGCATTCCCCACCTCCTTTGTCCTTATGATATTTTTAATGATTTTGCTGGGCTGGCATCTACAGCACTGTATAATACACTCTCCTTTTCTCTTCCCCATCTCTCCAATGCAGCCTCATTACTAAAGTAATCTACACTAAAATTGCTACTATATTTGGTGTCCACAAAGGGACAGGTCTTATTGTGCGTAAGCACAACCCATCACACTATTTAGCTGCTGCACAGCTTACTGTCCTTAGAGGGATAGTGTCAGGGAGAAATCAATCCATCATTCTTATAGGAAAATCTCTGTTGTGACTTGCTGCAAAGTGAGAGGGGTTTTGTAGACTGGCTTAAGTCATGTTAAAATTGCAGGTGAAAGATAATAGATGCCATGTCCTTGCACTAGGAAATACATTGCAGAGCCATTATATCAACATTACGTCAAGGTTTCTACTGACATAATTATATTACGCATTGATCTTGCCTACTACATTATCTGTCAAGCAGATAGTGAAGTAACACAAATATATCGACACTACCACAACAATTTATTGTGCAAGGCTACTCATGGAATTACACATTTGGATTATTTAGCACTGTTCAAAACTTTTGCTAGACTGTAAATTTTCTTGGGAGAAAAAAAATCAGTCCAATCTAAGGAAAATAATTTGATCAGGGTCTGGCAAGCATTAAAATCAGGGTATTAAGAAGGAAACAGTCTGCTCAGCAAATAATAAGATTCCTAAAATTAATAAGGCAGTTTATTTTTATTTCCTCTGATTTGCTAGCTACTGGAAGAAAGAGGATGTTTTGCCTGACAGAATTTTCTATTATGTAAAACATTTCTTTGTTGGGGATACAAATCCATGAACTTCAGTTTTCACTTCTTTAAATGTCTGATACCATTAAGGATATTGTAATGTGCTCCAAGTCATCAGAGTTGCAATCACAGGCTGCAACTACAGGCTTAGTGATTGGAATTACCTGTTATTAGCCCTGTGTCAGGAGTGAAGCCATTACAAGTGACCAAACTTTCAAACCAGTGATGAAATGACTGTGTTAGAAAATGTCTTTATGTCGTCGCAGGCCCCTAGCCAGGTAATAATTAGCATTGACTCCATGTTTTCAGAAGGCTGATCAATCACTTTATTATACTATACTTATTAAGAAACCCATTGCCCTTAGAGACAGTCACAATACAGGTGGACTGAATTGGTCCTTCAATATAAACACCATAATACATTCCATATGTTCACAACAACAGGTGCAGCAAGTGAAGATAAGAAAGAATTGTTTATCATTCTTGTCTCTGATCTTCTCACAGCCTTCCCCAGGCCAATGCCTGGGAAAATTATGTGTTGTTCTCTGTGGCCAGAGAGCTGCTGCCACATGTTTAAACCTCACAAATGTTTGCTTCTGTGAAAGAAGCAAATGAATATTAGTGATCTGTCACACTATATATTTCACTTACCTTGGATGTCCAGTCTAAGCTATTTCAAAAAGGAGATGACACTTACATGTGACCTTATAGAATAACTTTATGAAGTTCTATGTGACTTTCTTATGCAACATGAGAGATCTACTTGCAACAGACAAAACCAAAAGGAACTGAGAAGGCAGTTTTCACAAGCATAAAAGCAATCAGACTTATAAGCTGAATTAGGCAACCAAACTATAATTCAGTGTATTTTTCCAGACTACAATCTCTTCACATCTTTTGTAACCTACCCATAAAAGTGAAACAAAGAATTGAGTACTCAAGAGATTTTCCAGATCAGTGAAGCCTTGTGGGTGTTGTGCTGGCAGGGAACGCAGCCCAAGCAGCAGCCTGGCAGGTTGTTTCACAGCACACCGTGGCACAGGCAAGATGAACACTGCAGCAGCAGAGCAATAGGAGAGTGGCAGTTCACAAAAGGAAGGGTGACAGAAAAAAAAAACACAAGTGAAGCTGCCATGAAGAGTTATTTTTAGCTGGCAATACGTCCATATATTGCCATATGCCCTTCCAGTATATTATGACAGTACTCATCACAGGGCTGGCCCACACCAAGACAGCAACTGGTGACAAAGGCCAACCTCTGCAGGCACCAGTACATGCCAGAAAAACAGCTTTTTCCCCTCGGCATTTACATTTTTACTGGTCTTTCACTTTTTCATTTACACTAGAGATTGGAATGGAAAGCAGGACATTTTTCTCCTCCTCATTCTTCCCATCAGCATGCTTATGCCAGCATGAATGTCTGGCTGGTCACAGAGTAAATCCAGCTGGTCTGTCTGAGAGGAAATAAAGAAAGAAACACGCAGGGTGGCTGTGTGGGCATATGGGGACTAACATCAGCACCAGGCAAGATGGGGAGTTTGGGAAGGTGGGCAAGATTATGACCTTCACCAGCTCTGACAATTTATGTGCACCTTCAAATTATTTTTTGCATTTAGAAATATGCTGCAATTTTTAAAGTTTACAGGCTTGAAAAACATGTTGATTTGAGCTTGATGGAAATTGGCTGGAGGCAGCCTGCAGCACCATCATCTAACACCTGCTACCCTGCCAGCACTCACCAATTTCTGAGCTGGAACAAGTGAACATTGTTTCATGAGAGTCCAATATGTCTGTGTTTGTTTACAGTTCTCATTAGGAGAAGGAACTGTTAATCCACCACTAAAAGTGACTACTTGATCAGGAACAAATACTTGCAGAGCCATTGGCACCTGCCCACCAAATGTAGAATATTGAGCTCCCAGCACAAGTAGACTGTGAACAGCCATACAAGCACTACAGCTTTTATTAAATTCATTTGGAAATGGCCATTTTTCTGTATAATTAGCAATATTCTATCATAACAAATGCAATCAAAATGTTCAAAAGCTGCTTTTCAATAATGTCTGCTGGCCTAACTGTATCCATGCCAGAGGCTTAGGGCTCTGCTAGTTTATCTGTGTGAGGTAAACACTGTAAAATATATTTGCAAATGTGCAGCTGCAGACCAACCTTTGGCCTCAGGATTTCTCTTTTCAAAGTGAGCCGCTTAGGCTAACCTGGGTGAGACTTCAAAAGCAAAGCTCCAGTCTGTACTGACATTTGTCTTACCCCAGTACTTCCCATATTCCTGGAAGAAAAATATTACTGTGTAAATACCTTTATATAACTTCACTCAAATTAATTTCAATGCAGAGTCACTAAAAGATTTCACTGTTTTAAGACCAAGTTAGGAAATCATAGTATCATTGTCTTCACTATTATTTTTTCAAAATGGCTAGTAATTATCCTCAAGGGAGAATGAGAAAGAACGCTTCCTGGTATTAACGGTATGTGAAAACATGTAAACCAGTGGTTTTGAAATGTAGTAGTTACCTTGCAAAGTCACGCCCTTATTATTTCACTGTAACTCATCTGTGTAGTTATGCCAAAAATAAAAGTGTATGTACAGGAGATAAGATGAGACAGCTGGGATGGGATGTTATTTTGAGCTATTTCCTCACACAAAAATAATTCCTAACTGCACATTCTTACAGGGTATCTGCAAGGTGGGGGAAAGTTTCCATGGACAAACAGTATTATCCCCCAAATTCTGTGATTCTGTGAAGTAAACGAGGCTATGGAAATTACCTCTTTTTTTGGCAAATATTTAGAAGAGAGGTGTTAAAGAACAAGCTCTGCAGAAGACTTTTCATCAAGAAAAATAAAAGCATAATCACTGCTGCAAAACATTTTGGGCATCATTGCACAAATTTTAGTTCTTGGGTCAACAGAAAAAATATACAAAGGAAGAATAAGCAACAAACTGTTTCTATTGCTGCTGCTGTTTCTCTAGTATATGTAAAGGACATTTCCATGCCCCCCGTAGTAACAAAAATAGCTTAAATGAATTCTCCATTTCTCAAGGCACTTGCTGTCAGTATTTATAAAGCAGTGATTTATCATGAATGAAAAGCAAATCCAAAGCCTTTAAACATAATGAGTAATATCTGAAGCCCATAGGTGAAAAGACTGGGAGATAACAACATGCACTGTACATAATTACATAGGCCTGACCACGTAATCAGTTTTTTAATAGTGGATAGTTAAATCTTTGTCATTGCTTGTTTCTTTTGTTCTGATTTTTTTTTCTTTTTTTGGAAAGTGTTCTGTTTTGTTTGTTTGTTTTGTTTTAGTTTCTATTTTTTGTTCCCTGAAATGTAATCCTTAGCTGCCTAGGCAAACAAGTAAAATGGGGTGCTTTACTCCCATCCTTTGTGTTGCAAATCTGTTATAGAACAGAATCTTCTGGAATAGAGACAGGCAATTTTTGCCCGTAAGTCTGACAGGATCTCTGTGCATGTGGAAAAATACAGTACCTCCAGCAACAGCCACCAAGTCCTTGGTGGGAAGTTGGAGAGGATTATTCTGGGCAGCTATCTTGTCTCACTAAAACATTCTTTTTCCTTCAAAAAGGCCTGTCTTGGGAAACAAGTGGGCTGACAAATCAGGTCAGTACATGCTTAGGTCAGACAAAAAGCAAGCTCTTCCCCAAAACTCAGTAGTTTCTGGTTTTCAGTTCAGACACCCCCACAATTCTCCTGCACTGAGCTCAATTTCCACCCTGAGTGGTATTTACCAACATTGCTCTGGAACCCCCTTATCTAATATACTGTCTTCCATATTGCACATGGGCTTCTGTTTGCACGTGTTGCCAGCTTAGAAGGTGCTTCATTGACACCATTGTGCTGTACAAACACCAAGATGTTTGTCTGTCTTCTGTTGTGAGGCAATGAGGCAGAATCACACAACAAACAAAAGCCTTCTTTTTCATGGTGGCCTTTGTATAAGCATCTCCCAGTTCACCTGTCTCAAACTTGTTCCCCTTGGCTCACATTTCTCAGTGCCAGTCAGTTCTCCAGGCTCATGTGTGGTGCCATGAGGCAGCAGTTTAGCTCAGCATGGTGTCCAAGCTCCCAGCTCCCGCTGCACTTACGCAGACTGTGCCTCTTGCAGACACCAGTGACTGTGCAGCAAGACAGCTCAGGCAGCCCCTCCAGCTCGAATGCTGGATCAATCACCTGAATGCATGGACAAGGATGGGGATGGACAGGAATCATGAAGCACAGCTACACAAATTCAACAGTTGTGAGATGCCATGAAGGAACACTCTGTACAAGGACACAGCTTTTACAAAGAAAACAACAACAACAAAAAAAATATAATGTATCCAGCAGGATTTCAAATTACTTATGCTGGTATTTGAAACTCTGAGTCAAACCAGCCAGTAGAAACATGGGACTTGAAATTAAACTGGCTAAAGCTCCTTGGAAACTACACCTGCCATTTGCATATGCTTCTCTGAGAACTGCAATCCTGACAGCTTTTTCACATCTCTTAAAATAAATGTATATTAAATTTTAACTTCTTGGCGAGGAAGGGATTTTTGGTGACTTGCAGCAGCAAATGCAACTTCTTCTTACTCAGTAAGGGCTAACCCTAAAATAAAATAAATACTAAATCATAGACTAAAAGATAAATGGTTTATAAGAGATGCAGAAGAGATTGGACATGCAGAAGAATGGTACTTTCCACTAAATTTAATGTACTTTCCACACTACAATGAGTCACTAAACATGTGACCATTTATTATCCCAAAAAGGGAACAGTGCAGTACATCAAATGTATTAAATGCAAGCAAGAAGCTCCCAGTCACCCCATCATTTAGGCCTGTGAATTTACAAATTGTAAACACTGGTCCAAAGAGATGCTGTGAATTCCTCAGGTTTCTAATATGATAGTGGACATGTTAATTTGCACTCAAGTCTGCACACTGAATACTCAAGCTACTAATGCATTAAAAAAGATAGTGTGAAAACAAATACCTATTAGCCTGCAAAAGATTATCAAGATCTACTATAATATATATATTACTTTTTGTCTCAGATTTCAATATTCAGTCATTTTTCCTCTTAAATCCCTCTTTATTCCAACAAGATGTTTTTGGCCAAAAAAATAATGCTTCTAATTTTTAAAAATTAGTATTTAGTGTTAAATTTGTAGTTTTTTGGCTTTTAGTGAGAAAAGATGCTTTGAAACAATATCGATATAGCAGAACCTAGCTCTGTTAAAAAAAAAAAAAAAAAAAAAAAGTTAGGGTTCAGCAGGCTTTTAATCCCTTCTACTGTTGTTGGCAGTCCAGAACAGCAATGTTCTGCTAACAGGAACCCTCTGTTCTCAAGCCTAGGTTTTAGTCATGGTCAGGTTATCCTAACCTTATCTCATGTTTCCATTTTCCTTCAGTTTCAACTGACTCACTTTGTTCTTCAGATATATGCATACAGACAAAAACATCCTCTCTCCATATTCAACTGCCACGTTCACCCCTTTCCCTGGCAAAAAAATTACTTCACACCAAGTTATTGTTACATTTATTTTAGGCATCTAGCTGCAGATCTATTTTCTTCTTTTGTGTGGTCCAACCAGATTAGTTTACAATGGTTTACTTTCTTTTAAAGCTGATTATACTTAGCAGAGCAGATAAAAAAGTCAAGTATTCGAAGACTTGTGGAAAGCTGTGAAGGCATATCCAGGTTGCTGCTGGTAGCCCTGCATGGGGACCCTTCTCAGTAAGGCAGAACTAGGAAAGTAGTCATTAATATTTCTTGTCCTGTTCACTACAACTGTGATCCTTCTAACAGTAGGCCTAAATAAGCTGTTTGTAGGTTATAACAACTTACCTTGTGATAAGGCTTTCAGCTTAACAAAAAAGTTTCAGCCTTTCCCACCACCCACATTAGTCTCCCTGTCCTAAAGTAGGTGGCCTGTAATACTAGCAATAGATAACTTTATAATTTAGAATTTGCACAAAGATATTATCCTTTTTTATCTAGGTTTTTCTCATTTTGCTTGTTTATTTGGTGGTTTTTTTTTCCTTTGGTGGTTCTTTTTATTTTCTTTTTTTTAATTTATAGTGTGTAAGTATATACCCAGTTTCAGAATCTCTGATTTTTTTCAATCTTGTGAGGTAAATTTATTTTATGGCTACACAAGAAAATTACTTTGTGTACCTTGAGCTACAAATACAATAGGACAAAAACACACAACTTAAAAGCAAAACTATGTTAATATTGTGCATTAATCTAATAGCAGGAGGCCTGAATTACATCAAATGGCTCTGATGATTGTAAATACGTAAACACAATACAGTTTGTTTTGGATACAGAACAGAAAACAGGAAATAACACAACCGGCCCACTCATCTGCAGATGCTAATTTCAGGAGAGGATCTCTTGTGTGGAAACTTACTGGCTGCTATATTTCAGTAGATTTCTAACGTAAACTGCAACAACTTTGGAGTTAAATTTCATTGTAGTGTACAGTGGACTCCAATATATGTTATTAAGTCCACGGTTATACTGTGGTCATTAAGGTAGATATGTTAATAACATGTCTATCTTAATGACCACAGTATAACTTACATTTTATCTTGTGCTGCAGATACTCTCCCGGAGTTCTGTGAGCCCAAGACAGGGTATAAGGGATCTAGGGCACTGAACTCCTACTCTGCAGCACTTGGAATAAAATATCAATTGAAGTGATCAGATAATTACTTAAAAACCAGAAGTTTGTGATTCAAAAAAAAAAAACAGTATCAAAAATTCACTCTCCCACCCGAGTGTCACTAGTAGCACCAGGAGCGGCGCGGGGCGCTGTCAGCTGCAGGCCTGGGCTGTTTGTCGGTGTCCCTCGGAGGTGCCGGCGCCCGTGCGGTGAGGGCAGTGCCGGGGCGGGCGGGGCTCCCCGTTCCCGGAAGGGGAAGACCCCAGAGGCTCCGCGCGACGGCTGCGTGGCCGACCGCGCCCCCTGCCAGTCACGCCCCGCGAGCATCTCGCATTGGCACCGCCCCAGTGGGCGGGGCTCCGCCTGCGTTTTGCGCGCTTCTATTGGACGTGCCCTGGGAAGGGGCGGTGCCGCCTCCTCACGTGAGCGGGGGCCGCGCGCTCTCCTGCCCGATGGCGCCCCCTGGCGGCCGGCGGCCTCGCGGTCTCGCCACGCCCGCATGGAGGGGAGCGGCAACGGCGGCGGGGCGGATCCGGGCCCGGGCCCGGGCCTGGGCGGGGAGGGCGAGGGCGAAGGCGAAGGCTGCGATGGGGTGTGGGAGCTGCCGGTGGACCCTGCGAGAGGCTGTGTGCGGGCGCTGCAGATGACGCGGGCGTGGGGCCGCGGAGGTGCCGCGGGGCCGGTGGGTCCCGCCCCGCTCGCCGTGTGGTGGCGCTGAGGCTCCGGGCGGGCGCCGGTCGGTGGCTCGGCGGGGACTGAGTTGCCCTCAGGGACACCCGTACAGAGCGGGTCGGTGTGAGCGGGGTCTCACTCGCCCTGTGCGCCCTCCAGCGCCTATGGCATCGCACTGTCACGGAACGGGTCAGGCTGGGAGGGACCGCACCGGGTTATCTGGTCCATCCTCCCTGCTCAAGCAGGACCGTCCCAAAGCACGCGGCAAAGGATTGCATCCAGATAGTTCTTGTATATCCCCAGTGACGGAGACTCTACAACCTCTCTGGACAATCTGTTCCAGACACAGTAGAGATGTTCTTCCTCATGTTCAGGTGGAACTTCGTGTGTCTCAGTTTCTGCTTGTTGCCTCTTTGTCCTGAGGCCATCATGTCCTGAAAGCATGTACACACCTCTTGTGTAACAATAACATAACATCAATTAACTTTGTTGTCCAATGAGTCGGTAAATGTGGTGGGGAATACCTAAAGGCTCAACACAGAGAGGGTGCTACACCTTTTATTTGTATGCTCACCTTTGAAAAGCGAAGGAGAAAGGGAAGATGTGTCCCCTCAGTGCCATGCAGTGAGGCACATGAGGCTCAATACGTCTGGGCAGTCTTTGGTGCTTTGTCAAAAGAAAATGAGAAACTAACCTTACCTAACAGCTTTACAGCTAATATCGAAATCCGTTCAAGCACCGGTTAATACAGCTTGTGAATTCAGATGTCTTTTTGAAGCAGGCAGTGACTTACGGTCTTACAGAAATACCTTACAACCTAGTTTTATGCTTACTCTTTAGTAAAGTGAGTGCAGGTTCCTGAACTGAAATGCGTGTGCATACCTGCCAGGAAAAAAAAAAAAAAGCTTCTCAGCACCTATACTGAGTCATCTGTTCCTGGTTATTGGTGAAACGAATGGAAAGGCACGTAATTTTGCTAACAGTGTAGTTGTGATCTCTTTCAAGTGTCAGTGTTTATTGCTGGTGAGTTTCCTATATGTAAGTTGTAATAAAAATATATGTATTGTGCAAGTCATAATATTTGAAAGTGTTCACTGTTAGAAAAAGTAGTCATAACCAATAGTTGATACTCAAAGATGAAGATCAAGCAGGTGAGTGACACCTTTTGCTGCCCTCTTTTTCGCCAATGACTTTTAGCTCAAATAACTTCTTGAGCTGGATGTGGTTCTGTATCTAATATTCCCTAGTAAATATAGTGGGTTTTTTAATGTTAATTTCTCCAGTCCCCCTTGAACCCATGTAAATTCCATGTATCAGCAACATCGGGCTAGCAAGGACACATCACAGGCCTACAAACCGCAGTGACTTTTAGTTTGACTGTGGCTTCTACTGTCCTCCCTTGCACATATTATTCCAGGTATGAGCAAGCTAGCTGGAGATTTATACCTTGGGTGATGTGTTTCTGTTTATATTTGTAAGGATTCTTCCTCATCCTATAGCTGCTTCGTTTCCTAGTAACTTTTTGGAAACTCTTTTGGAAAGCCAAGGTTGATTTTTGTCAACTACAGCGCTCTCACCCCTGTATTTATTGACTCTTTCAGAGAACTTAAATGGTTCTGAAAAGTAGGGTTTCCTTTTCCTAAAGCCATGCCAATTCTTTTCATATAAACCATGTGTTTTTGTAAGGTTCTACTAACCATATTTTTATTTTTAGTTTCTATTCACATTAGCAGTCTTCTTTGGTGAAGTTCTTTTTTTTTTTTTTTTTTTTTTAATTGTAACAGTTGCTTACTGCTTAGTATTTGTACTCCTTACATGCCAAGGAATTGGATGAGTGAGAGTTAACCCACTGTCATCCTTACTGAGCTTTTTAATGTTGAGGTAGAGTACTGCCGTTGTTGTTTATTTTGTTGGTGTGTTTCACAGTCTCTACTTCAGGTCCTTAAATTTTGAACAGATTCTCTGATGAGTCATGTACAAAAATGGTTTCTAGAATAGGTATCTCTCTGTTTCTTTCATAGTAAGCATGGTGCAAAGTATTTGTCCAGATCCTCATTACCATGTAGAGTATTAAAACATCAGCTTCCTAAAGAATTGTGGATGAATTACAGCTCCTTGTGAGGAGCATGGGAACAACGTGCACAGTCACTGAAAGAAATGCAGGGGCAGATAAACCAGGGAGAATTAAAAGACCACAGAGCTGCTTTTTAAGAAAAAAGGAAAATGTTTGGGGTTTTTTGTGGTGGTGACAATGCAAGACTAAATTGTACATTCAGTGTATTTTTGCACTGTATCCTCTCCATACTGTTCTTCAGGATTATAGCTAAATTATGCTCTTCATTGATCATGACTTTCTGTGGCATGACTTGAAGTGGGTAATTCTGTAACTTAGGGTGCCTCATGGGAAGCAGTATTACCCTTAACAGTATGGTGTTGGTTGGGGCCAGGTGTATTTAATTGACTTCCTCAATTTTCTGAATTCTAGATTTTTGTATTAAGGTTCCTTAATGAATGCGGTTTAAGTCTGAATTCAGTGCAAAAGCATGGAAGAGTGGGTTCTCTTAGGCACCATCTGGTGATTCCTCAGGGCAACCGACTTGAGGTTCTGATTTTTTTATAGAAATGGCAAGACAGCTGATTGACAACTTGCTAACAAGTGCTCAGTCAGTCAAGATGTGAAATAAAAATGTGGGAGTAAGGTAGATAAGTTTTCATTTTGGATAATGTGAAGGTCACGTGTGTGTCCTGAAGGAACAAGATGTTTTTAAGTGTTACGTGTTTGAGACTTCCTATTGCCTGTGGTGGTGGTGGGGAAAATATTAACATATGCAATAGCTTATGGGGGAGAATTTGAATGAAATAATGTATATTATAAATGAAACAATTTTACATTTTGAAGGTGTTGTGTGTGTAAGTACTGGTTTAAGAAAAAAGTTTAAAATGACCCTGCTTATGATTGGTGTTTGAGATGGCAAGCAGCTGATGCAAATGAGGTATGTGCAGTTGACAGTTTTTATTCTTGAGGAAAGAATTTAATAGTCTGTCTGCCAAAACTTGCTTTCAGACGTTAAAGCCCCACACCCAAACATTTATTTAGGAGAATAGGCTTAATATAGTTTCCAAGTTGCTATTAGCTTGAAAAACAAAATGAAGTAATGTAAGACAGGAATTTGATTTTGTGGTGTGATGCTGATAGTAATTTAACATTTTGAAATTGTGAACTTCTGTGGGTCAGATTTCAGTGTTTTCTAGATACATGGTGTTCTGTTAGGGAAAAAGCCTTTTAGTAGTACAAGAGCCATGAATACACAATTGACTTCTTGCTACAAATCTTGACTGTACATATGGAAAATTCCATTGTTATAGGATGACTTCTGGGTAATATTTTCAGGAGAAATTATGACTTTAAACTGTGAGTATTATGTATCATCTCTGAACATTGCTAGGTTTCATGTAGGCCATCACAAATACCCACTGGTAACAGTCCTCTATATTGGCAGGAAGGGTTTATGTTGTAAAGTTAGGTTAACAACAACTGGTATTTTCTCAGTTCTGCTGTTATATATGCTGCACTGCTGTACATATATTTCAAGGGTGGGGGGCAAGAACAAGAGTAACATTAATTTGTTAATATAAATACACCCTTTACCTATATCTAAAATAATTACAGTTAATTTGAGTGCTGTGAGGGCTCTTGATAGCATTGATAATTCAATGATGACTTGTGATGACAAGGTGCTGCTTCATATTTTGAGGAAAAATGTAGTATTCTTACATAAGTGTCACATATTTGTTAATAATTATTTTACATCATATAAAGGCTGAGTCTGAAGAAGCAATTTGGGCTTTCTTCAGCACAATAAATATATGCATTTGTTTTATAGCACACTGTTACGGTGTTTAGGTGCAAACATGAATTTTTGGAGTTTGAATAACAATCGCAGAAAGTGAAATAAGCATGCATTAAGTATTTTAGCAATGGCTGTTGCAAGAAAATAGCTTCATAGCCTTTTATTACTTGTACTTTGGGATGATTTTTTTTCAATTGGCATGTTTTTGTTATTGCTGTGTGGAGATGAATACCCACTTCCTATGAGGACATAATTGTCAATTACCACTCTCACGGTTTGACATAGCTGGGGCTGTAGCCTGGTCACTCTGTCATGTCAACATTGCTGACATCACAGATTCTTACATACAGAATGGGTGAGGTTGGCAGGGACCTCTTCAGATCATCTTGGGTCCAGACCCCTGCTGAAGCAGGATCATCTAGACCAGGTTGCCCACGATTGTGTCCAGCTGGGTTTTGAATATCTCCAAGGACAAAGACTCCACAACTGCTCTGGGAATTTCTTCCAGTGTTTGACTCCATCTGTGTTCAGATGGAGTTTCATAGTTTTGTGTGTTTTGCCTCTTGCACTGATGGTGAGTGCTGTTGAGAAAAGCCTAACTTCAATCCCCCCCATCAGTCATTTATACACAGGCATAATGTCCTCCTTAACCTACTCTTTTCCAGGACAAAGAGTCCAACTTCTCAGCCTCTTCTTATACAAAACCATCCAGTCCCTTAGTCATCTTTAACTGTGTGCTGGACCTACTCCAATAAGCTTGTTATGTTCTGGGAAGCCCAGATCTGGACCCAACACTCCAGACATGTCCTTAGTAGTGCTGAGTAGAGAGGACAGATCGCGTCTCTTGACCTCCAGGCAGCAGTGTTAAATGCAGCCCAGTTTGCTCTTGATGGCCTTTGTGTCAAGGGCAAGGACAGTTTGCTGGCTCATGATTAGCCTCTCTGCCAGTTTCTTCTCTACAGAGCTGTTTTCCAGCTAGCTCTTTGGTTCCAAAGGATGTATTGCCTGAGGCTGTTCTTTCTATGCAGGGCTTTGCATTTACCTGTGTTGAAACTTCATGAAGTTCCTTCTAGCCCATTTCTCCAGTCTGTAGAGGTCTGTCCTGCCAGAGGCCAAAATTCCCGGATAGCGTTCTTCTAGATATGCACTGTCCATCCCTAGTTACTAGAAGGGAATGCATGAGTTGAACCCAGCTGAAACCCATTGCTCTTTTTGAAGTTCATTTTGTGTTTGTTCAGCTTTTGTACTATGCTAAGCCATGTAAATACTTCTTCTATGCTGGTCTGGCTGGGTCAAAAAAATAATTGTCTCTATTGGTTTTCTTAGGGTCAGGAAGATAATGGTCTCTAGATTTTCTTGGTGAAGGCCATTTACACAAACAATTGATCCACAGAGAAGTTTATCTAAAGCAAAGGCCACCCTCCAGTCCCTTTGTATTGAAATAAGTGCAGCTTCCTTTGTGATGGCCAGGATGACTTCCTACGTTTTTTTCTGAACTTTTTCTTGAGAGGGTTCTTTTATCATCAGTCAGACCTCTGGATGGCCACACTGCCATGTGCTGGCCACTCCTGTCAGCTGTGAGCTTTCTAAAGGCGTGCTCTGTCCCAGCATACAGGTCAATGAAGAAGAGGTTAAATGATGTTAGCCCCAGTATGAATGTCTGGAGCTTGTCTCTACCTGGACTTTATCCCAGTGGCCATGCCCTTAGCACCCGGCTGTTGAGCCAGTTCTTTTCACTGTCAGTTTATCCAGGTGGTACTTTATCAGCTTGTCTAGGAGGGTGAGACACTGTCAGAAGAATTATCAAAGCTGAGGTGAACAAAATCTACTGCTTTCCCCTCATCCACCAAGGTACTCACCTCACTATAGAGGGCCATCAAGTTGATTAAATGGAATTTCCCCTTTGTAGATCCATCTTACTACTCTCAATACCCATTTTTCTTTTGTTTGTTTAGAAATGGTTTCCAGGAGGATTTTCCCTACTGTCTTCCCAGGGGTTGATATAAGGTACTGATCTGTACTTTCCTGGACCTCCTTGCAGAGAGGAGTGATATTTGCTTTCTTTCAGACTTCAGCAACCTCTCTTATTATCTGGAGATCATCAAAACTGTCCTTGTAATAACATCAACCAGCTCCCTTAACATGCAAGAATGCTTCAAGAAGGATCCACCGCATGGCAAGACTGAACGATGGCAGCAGCACCACTGTGATTCCTCTGCAGCTCATGGTGAAGACCACTGTGAGGCAGGCTGTCCACCCACAGCCCATGGAGATCTGTGGTGGAGCAGAGCTCCATCTGCAGCTCTTGGAGAGCCCCACAGCAGGGCAGGTGGATGCCCAAAGGAGGCTGTGGTCCTGTGGGAAGCATGGCTGGAGTGGACTCCTGGCAGGACCTGCGGACCCATAGGGCAAGGAACCTGCATGGGAGCAGGTGTGTTAGCAGGACTTGAGACCCTGTGGAAGGGATCCACACTGGTTCCAGTTCATGAAAAACTGCAGCCAGGGGAAGGAGTCATGTTAGAGAAGTCCATGGAGGACTGTCTCCTGTGGGAAGGGACACTTGATCAGGGGAAGACTGTGAAGAGTCCCCCCCTTGCAGAGAAAGGAGTAGCAGAGACAGTGTGTGATGAAGTGACAACACTGTTGAGAGTAGAGAAGCTGGGAGTGAAGTTGATCTGGGGAAGAAAGGAAGGGTGGGGGAAGGTGTTTTTAGGATTTGTGTTTTGTTCTTGTTGTCTCACTCTGATTAATAATAAACCCATTTCCCTAAGCTGAGTCTTTGCCTCCCATGGTAGCTGGTGAGTAATTTCTCCCTGTCCTTGTCTCATCCCATGAGCCTTTCATTATATTTTCTCCCCCTGTTAAACTGAGGAGGGAAGTGCAGAGGCTTTGGTGGGCATGCGGCACCTATCCAGGGTCAACCCACCACTGATAGTAAGGAAACAATGGTGAATATGAGATCTGTCAGAAGAGCACAAGTAGGTGGTAATAAAATTTTGTTCTGAGATGAGGCAGAAACTGCTAGAGATAGTAATCTTTCATAAGCATGAATCTGGCTTTCTAGTTCTTAATCACAGTCAAAGGTTACATTATGGAAATGCTATGTAGTGTAGTTTATGTGGCTATCTCTAGAGCATCTGCAGCATCAGCGTTTGCTGAGAAAGATATTTTGGTAAGTAGTAGTATTTAGCAGATAACAGAGCATGTGTGAAAAGTGATTATGTAGATGAAATTAAGTCTTATATTTGCTTTTAGATTTTTGTAGAAGGACTTTGTAAGTGGCACACCTCCAGTCTGAGGCCTGGGAAGAGGGGATTGCCTAGAAGGGAAGAACTGGAGAGAGGAACTAGGTTTTTTAAAAGTGTTGTCTTCAGCTGCTGCTTCTAATAGAAGAGCAAGTAAATTGTTCTGTGTGTTCCAGTATAGCTGAAGGAATCAGAAATTACTTATCTCTTAATAGACTTTTGGCCTATGGAACTGAATTTTCTTTCTTGTACCTTTTTCATTTATTATTTTTCAACAAATATGGTGCCTTTGCAATTCTATTGTATCCTTGTGTTGACCCAGTAGTTGCTTGCATAGGTTTTCCAAAATGTTGTCCAGACCTGGGGACATAATAACTGGAATAAGGCTTTTGTAAGCTAATTTTAACACAGAAAAGCCTGATAAAATTTTTGAGGGCCTTTCACCTATAGGTTGTATTTCTTGAAAAAATAGCTAGAAGTACTTGTCAAAGATTTCTTATCTCCTTACCATGAATGTATTGTGTTTATTCCCAACACTCAGTGAATTTTATATAAATAAGGAATTCATTAGGGTAGATGTATATTCTTGTTTCTGGTAATGTAGTTACATAGGCAGCTGAGAAGGTAAGAGAGACCTGGGTGTCAGTCAGCTGTCTGACCCTTCTCCGGGGCTTTGGCAGTCCTGTAGCCAAAGTGAATTGCAGGAAGGACTCTGCTGCCATGACCGTATCTTTTTGTTACTTGATTTATGTTTTCTTAGCCTACTTGAAAGCATTTCCATGTGTGTTTCGATTGAGAGATAAGGAGCACTGCACTTAGAGAGCTAGAAGGTGAGTTAAGTTATTAATCAAGAAAGTGTTAGTGTTCTTCTCATTAAGAGAAGAACATTTCTGAATGGTTTTACAGCAGATTGCAGATTATTTTATCAATAAGTGCCTATTTTTGCAACAGCAGAAAGTTATTTTACAAACTGAAAATTTATTTCAGCTTTAAGTGGTGTCCTAGGGTGACGGTAGGGTGTTTGTATCCCAAATCGTGTGTTCTGTTTAGGCCTGATATTATGTTCTGTGCCTTCAGGACTGACTCTGAAAGTGAAGGATTGTTTTGTCTTGTTATCAGCCGGCTCACCTCCCCCCATGGTCTGTGTCTAGGAGAGGCTTGGCTGGCTTGGGTTTGCTAGCTTGCTGGCTTGCTTCTGCTTTTGCTTATTAGTTAGTTTAGCTAGGCAGTCCAATTTTACCCTGGACTGTTTCTTTTTTCCCTTCCCTTTCCTTTTCCTGAATACCATCTGAACCTGCTCTGGACCTGGACCTGGGAAACATCAAGAAACACCGAGAGTCTGCATTTTGTGACCTGCAGCAGCCATCCCCAGCGCCAGAGACTGATAGCTGGGCAACCACTCCCAGGAGAGACTTTCTGAATTTGTCATCTCTTCAGAACGGTGAAAGGGTTTTGTCATCTGGTGTTGATTCTTTTTTTTTTTTTTTGTGTTGGGGAGTGTTTTTGCTTGTTAAATAAACAGGTTTTTTCCATTTCTCTCTGAGGAAATCTTTCCCGAACCAGGTGGGGGAGGGGCCGTGGGAGGTTTGCTTTCTGGGGGCTCCTTCCGGAGGTCTTCTCCCAAATTTTGCCCTAAACTAGGACAAGTGGTAATGTTGATTTTCTTGCCACTGGAGAAGCAGAGATATTTATGCCATAATATATCATCTCTTCTGAAGAGGCTAAGGAATTTGAATAGGGCTGGGGGCGTGAATAGCAAAAACATACAAATAGAAAGTTTCTTCCATTCAAGAACTACCCTTTTTGCTTGATAGGCACACATGTCTTTTAAGTTTTTTATTTATTTTCAATAGAAGATGCTCAGGGAGATTTGAGGAATGTTAAGAGGGGGTCTTGAAGTTGTGCACTTGGTAGTAAAAAAGATGCAGATTTTACAACTACAAATTAAGATGTAACTTGTTTGAAATTGATGAACTACAATATATGTAATCTGTACCACATTTCAAGAAGAATAGCTAAAGGTAAGTGGAAAAATTATCAAGCATTAGATTGGAACTTCAGTGCTGTTTATAATCTTAACATGCTTCTGGTAGTGTTGCTTTAAATGATTGTAGTTTGCTCACTAAATTCTGTATCTTCTCTTGGCTAGAATTATAAATATCAAGCTAAACATTGTTTTTGGGTTTTTTTTTTCTGTTTTTAGCAGTTACTGTATATGCAGTAGGTTCTCGTGCTGCTGGTTCTTTGGTCTGTATTATCAATAAAAAAGTGGTGCCAGAGCTGTTGATGAATTAAAGATTTTGTGACTTCATTGTTACTTATTTGTGCTGCACTAGATTTCAAAGGCATTTATTAACTTCATACTATATTGTGATCAGATTAATGAGAAGAGACCTTTTTAGGCTGCTGGTTTTGTGCCTCAGCTGACTTGGTTAGAATACTTTTTGATCTGTTGGCATTAAAAAAGGAAAAAGAATATGTCAGGCTGGCCACATAAGGTCTGTGGATAACTCAAGGTTAATAGGAGCACTCCCAAAGACAAGAACTGCATCAGAGAATAATCTTGTTCATTAAAACAATGTAATACGTTTGATTGGCTTCTATTCTGTAATTACACCAAATACACCTTTTCCTTGGGGATGGTAGTGTATTGTAAAAGAGGTCAAAAATGTTTCAACATTGATCAAGCCTTCCCAGTTTAATTGTAGGGAATACTAAAAAATACCAATGGTTTTCTTGATTTGCTTTTGACTTTTGTAAACACAGCACAAAGCAAAAACCTAGAAAAAGATTAATTTTAATTTCCAATCTGTAGGGGTTACTAAAGTAGCTGAAGACTGTTATCCATATACCCAAATAAGAGTTGGTTTAAGTGCAGCAAATCCACTGATTTTTCATGTTATTTCTGGGGTTTATGTCTGATATTGGCATACATAAATTTTGGCTTCAGTGCTATCTCTTTTGAGGGTAGCCAGCCCTGACATATCCCGGAGTTATTTATTATGTAATGTACTCTAGAGCTTGTCTGAGCATCCTGTGACTAATTGGTCTTAACTCAGTCAGATTCTTTTCAATTACCTGTTATTTGTTTTTTTTTTTTTTTTTTCTTTTTTTCTTTTTTTACGTTTTCCCTCACTTTGAGATTTGTTTTTAAAAAAGTTTTCCTGTAATTTCAGGCGCATCACTCAAAACTTCTTCCTTTGTTGAAACAATATGCCTAGAATTTCTTAGAATTTATTTTTTTTCTGAGTAGTCTGAGAATGATTTATCAGGGTCATCTGACTTCTTCCACCTGATTTTTTTCTGATTTCTTTCATTAATAATTTTTTTTTGTTTTCCCTTTCAGCTGTGATAATTGTTTGTTGGAGTTCTCTCTTCCTTTTAATGACTGTATGTCATTCCACACCCCGATCTCCCATTCACATTTATCTTTTGCAATGCACCTGTGTGTCCCTTTCTTGTTTTTTAAAAGTCAAATAGTATTCTGAACACTGGATTCAGTTTTCACCTGGCACTTTTATAGCTTTAACAGAATTGTACTTTTGCTTCACAAGCTCTGCTTAAATGTTTTTCATCAAAAATCTGTAATGCTTTTTGCTTGGAATAAATAATCTCAGTTCAAACTCCTGTATCTGTTGGCCTAGTAGTTGTCTCTGTTGTTATTTGAAGCATACCTGTCTTTTGACTTGCAAGACATGGTCAATAGATGTTTTTTAACTCCGTATTTCTACATACAATTTCTGAGTTACACCAATTATTCCTATGATGTATGGTACAAATTTCTTTTTGAGTTCTTGAACTCAGTTCCTAAATCTATTTAGCATGTCAATATGGAAGACTGCAGACTGTCTCTAACATATGATTTTTATTTAATCTCAAATTTAGTTTCATGGGAATGTTCAGCTGTATTAGTTATATGAAGGGGAATGTGTCCTTGCAGTACTTAATTTTTGTTTTCCTCTGAACATGTAAAGAAAATGGACCAAACGAGTTCTGGAGGCCTCATCCTATGGCTCTTCTGGCACAAAGTAGTAGATAGTAGGTAATCTATGTTGTAAAGTTAACATGAATTTTAACCTAGTGAATAGTCAAATACTTACTGTGGCTTATCTTTGTTTCTTTCTACATGTATTCCTTAGTTTTTATATATAAATAATTTATAGCACAATTTTCTAAGAGCTTTTTCCTTTTTCCCCCCTTTTTAAGCAGTCAATCAACTGTTGTCCAAAAGGCAAAAAATATTAAATAAAACTGACTATGCATGCATCCTACATTTGGAAGGAGCGCCTTTTAATGCACACTTTTGTGTGAATTGACAATACCAGGTTATTCAACCTTACAAGATTTATTATAAAATACTTTTATTTTCTTATGATATCAGGGAATTGGCATTGTTGCCTGTATTTCTGTTTAGCACTTTAGCACTTCTATTTATTCCAAAGTCTGGTTTAATTAAACTGAAAGTAGGCAAATTGTGCACTAGGAAGAGAGTAAGTGGATTAAATTGGAATGAATAGAAAATGTTCAGGAATTCAATATTTTGATGCTTTTGTCAGATAATGGAAAGAAAATACTCCTTATCTAAAAAGCACTGAGGAAATCTACTGCCAGAAAAGTGAATTAGAGATAAGGCTAGTTTTGTTAACAATGGATTATATTCTTAACAGCTGTAAAATGGTAAATCAAGACAGTGGTATTTTATAAAAAAGGAGGATTTGAAAAAAGGTGATTCAGAGGTTCTTATGGTTTGCTATGTATATGAAACAGTAGTGGTCGAATTCAATTTTATAATGTATGGAACTTATTTTTCCTGGTATTTTTGAATTCAGTATTACACTTAAGCAATTTAGGAACAATCCACCTTTCTCCCCTCACCCTTGATTTATTAGAATTGTTGGTTAGAAACTTCAGAAATTCTCCTTGTTAGAATTTTCAACAAATGAAGTTGTAAAGCTTTAAAATCATTATAAATTTATTTTGTTTTTAATAGAAGGGCTTGTTAATTGTACTTTCTAGTAGGAAATTTCTTCATTAAAATACCAAAGAAAGATCAAAGAATTCCAATTGTGCAAATTCTTCTGGAGATCTATGTCAAATTCTCCTCAAGCATCAAAGTTCTTTTAAAAATCCTAATGCATGGAAAGCAGGCAGCTAATACAGTATTAAGTTGATTTTAAGTGCCTTCTAGAATATGTCACCTCCAAGTAGGTTAAAAAATAACCGCTAGTGTACCCCAAGCCTACTTACACCTATGGCTGCTTCATGCCTTACAAAAGTGAACAGGGATGCTGGTGAATATGTGCTTTAAACTCAAGTGGTTTTAAAGATATCTAGGCACCCAAATATCATGGAGCTTAAGTCTTTAAAACTGCTTCAGTAATGTCTTTAGCGTTTATAATGGTACAGTGGATATAATATCTCAAAATCTATTAAATTTATATTATGCTTTAATATAATTCTGTCCTGAGCCACTGCTTTCATTTTGTATTCAGTTCATGTTGGCAAATGCAGATTTTGTAACTGTTGGGAGAGGAGTCAGGGAGGAATTTAGTAGGGGCTCTATCAGAGGACTAATGAAGTCATGTACCACTAAAACAAATGTGAGTAGGGGACAAATGGAAGAGCAACACACTCTTCTTCGATAGACTGGTTAATGGGTTTAACTGTATCTAACCATGATGACAGGTTCTGGTTCTGGAGTAGGGGATGGTTATGTTTATCTGAATTTAAGAATATTAAGAGAGTGTTTGAGAGCTTTCTACGAAAGTCAAGCTGGGAAGATAAAGACTAGGTAATAGGTTTACAAAATAAAATAAAGAGAGCCTCCCGGTCTGTTGAGCTCAAGCAATCTACAGTTCAAAGTAGGAGAGGTCTTTGTGGGGGTTTATGCTGCGGGCAGAGCTATTGAACATGGTCCCAGTGCCCAGGCGGGCAGGGTGGAAGGCATGGGCAGCCAGCTTGCAGGTGACAGCCAGGTGGAGGGAGCAATTGCTGTACTGCAGGAGGTTAGAGCTGCTGCTCAGAGAGACACTGACAGCTGTCTAGTCATGAGGAACCTCAGGAACTGAAGCACATTCAAAGCTCAGTTTCCACGGCTGAAGAGCCCCAGTATCACTCTCAGCCTGCGTACTGGCCTGCAAGGGAACCACTCTGCAGCAGAGGTGGGCAGCAGAGTAAGCATGGGCCAGCAGCATCCACTGGTGAGAGAAGAGGCCCTGTTCTGTCAGTCTCAATCAGAGTGTAGCTATGTTTCAGCTTCACAAAAAAACTAATAAACTTTCTGGGAGTGGTTAAATGCTAGAGCTGGTTGCCTGGTGAGACTCTGGTAGGCTAACATCAGTTGGCTCAAAGCCTTTGAAATTATGCTTTCTTTGAGTCCAAAGCTGTCCAACTTTATTTTATGAGTCTGTTTATAGCTTTTTACTGCTGTGCCCTGTTTAATACCAGTGGCCTCTCAGACCATGATACTTTTATGAGTGTAAAATTAACTATTAACTGTTGTGATCCTTCTTATTCCTGTCAGCTTCTTAATGAGGTACTCAAGTGCAGTCTAAACTTGTTTTTTTGATAACTTTTCTAAGCATGCTTGCTAAATACATACTACACTAGTAATAAAACTGGTGTTTCCAAGTTACACAAGAAAGTTTCATTCATGCAACAGACTTCTAACTTTCTTACTTAAAAGAAAGCATTATTGTGGGGTATTTTTTCCTAGGACCTGAAGCCTGCAAAGCACCTTGAGTGGTAAAAATCACTGTGGTTCTGAGGTTTGATGTGGTGACTGCTATATTAAGTGTTAAAAACCATTTGTGCTGAATTAATTGTTTACATTATAAAAGCATCATCTCCTAGTATCCAGAAAATGCTTTAGAATGGCTTAATGAATTTGATGCCTGGTTAAATAAAAGAGATATTCTGTATTCCGTAAAAATCAACATATTTTAAAGAAATAACTTTTTACTGTTAAGTATCAGGTACACTGTTTTAAAATACATTATTTTGTTGCATTATATCAGGAAACGGACTGACTGCTTTTTAATAAGATAGATGCTAGATCAGAATCAGTGTATTTGACAGAAGTGCTGTTCTTCAGAAAAAGGACACCAGAGTGCAGTATAGCATTTAAAGTGTTCTCACAGCTAAGTGGCATCAGGAAGTCTGAACAGAACATTGCACATGGCCTTTTTGGTATTTTATATTGGTTTTATATTGTTGAGTTATACTGAAGTTTTCTTAGTGTTTAAACACAGCTCCATTCTTCTACCATCTAGGGCAGAAATGAATATTATACTAGAATACTATAACTGAATATGCTATTTCATATTTAACTATTTTCCCCATACAGGTTGTCATATGAAGCTCCAATAAATGTATTTTTGCTTGCATTCAGTTGAAGATAAATTGCAGAATCTTTCTTTCTGTGTATTCTTTAAAGGAGTTTTGTCTGATAGACGTTATCTACTTTAATATTCATGCTAAATATAATTTTGGAAGGGAATTCTGCTGTGTGCTCTATTTTATCATAATAAATTATAACAGTATCCTCATGTAATAGGGCTTTTAAAAAGTTTTTGAAAGGAATAAAGATTAAATTCGTAGCTGGAAGTAACAGGATATAACATTGCTGTGTGGATTGAGAGACATAAGAAATTAGCTGTTCTAACTTCTGAAATATGTCTGGGCACTGATCCTGTTGTCATTAAAAATCAATGACAGAATTCCCTTGACTTCATTTGGTGCAGAAGTGGGTTTTTAATTTAACTCCCTTTTTTCATCTGCTTGTTTCAAGCTAGGACTCAGACTTGGTTTTGTTATTAAAAAATAAAGTATACATTTCAATAGGTTCTGTGTTTAAAATACTATATTAGATAAGATGAACTTGCATGAGAGACCTAAATTTCAAATGTGAAATGACCTATTCCTTTTGTGGGAATCGAAAGGGCGGTTTTATTGAAACTTGGTCAACATGTTTTGAAGATACCGTTGCTTATGCAATTCAAACTTAAAACTGAAAAAACCCTGTAAGCTGGGACTTAGTGTTAGAAGTTTTTATTCTTGCCTGGATAGATTTTTGCAATGTTACCCTTAATTAAAAATGGTAACCATCCTTTTTAGATCAATAAATCAAGAAAAAACAACGGTGCAGTAAGATTTTAGGTAAATTTAACTTGAGATTTGTAGACTGCATTTACACAGCTTCAGTTGCTGTTTGAAGCCCTCACTGCACCTGGAATGTACTGTCAGTGGCTCCTGTTAACAGTGTCTTAATCTCAGCTTTAACTGTCTCACTGCAGTTTTAATTATGAACCTTTATTACACATGGATTGCTAAAGAACCTGTGTTCCCTCACACCAAGCTACCAGACTGAGAAGAAGAGGGAGAGTCAGCCACAGTTTCTGAGAGTCATGTGTGGAGAGGCTCTTTGTGTAGGCATGCAAGGGAATACCAAGCCTACCAGACCCAAGATGATGGTGCTATATTGTTGGAAATGTTTTCTTTTTTTCTTTTTAAAAATTTTTTCCTCTTTCCTGTTTGGATTGGTGGGTTCCTCTCTTCCCTGGGAAATTCAGGACTTTTTCATGAGATGTTTTGGTTACACAGTCTTTCTGCTTTGTCTTTTCTTGTGGTAGCATCTGAGCTTGTGAAACAGATTGGGAATTATAAGCTGGCGATGTAAGACTTCTTAATGTCTCAATGGTACACTTTAAATGCCTTTACTGCTTCACCTTCAACAAATTTAAAGCTCTTCTAGTTGTCTGGCATCAAGCTTGTCAGGGTGCCAGGTATTTTGCCAGACTGTAGAGCCAAGATGCATGAAAATGTCAACAATCTCACGTTTTTGGCTTTCCTGGCCTTTCTGTAATGACTGCAGTGCTGCATAAGCTAAATACTATTTTATTTATTTACTCCTATTAGTTCCAGTAGAAACCACAGCCAACTTTAATGTAAACAGTTAAGCTGCTGAAAGAATGTTCTCCTATTGATTTGTTAATTTAAGTTATTTACCAAGAAAGCTGCCTGCCAAAGTCTGCTTCCTTGTTAAAAGTTCTGAAAATTATACAGTGTGGATATTTTGGTTTTTTCTTCTTTGCACCTTTTGTCTTCTAAAGCACTAGAAGATACTTGTTGTATTGGATATATTTTGATTAGGCTTGTAAAGCTGCCAGGAGCATACCAGACTGGGAAAAAAAAATCCCCAAACTAACTTGTTTGTCATTTATTTATGATTTAATTGGTCAGGCAGAAAGGTAATTTGCCTTGGGAAATGGACACATGAGAACACAGCACCATTTAAAAGCCTTTAATAAGGTTTGTGCTGCCTTTGTCCACATTTTTGAAATATATTGACTTTTGTCTGTATACTTTCAGCATAAAAATATACAAAAGATTGCTCATTAAGGATAGCATACTCTTACAGGGTTCATACACATGCTGTACTAAAGAATCTGCTAATTTTGTTGGGTAATCTGTTGATTTCTATTGTAATGTCAAAGTCTAAAGGAAATGTCCAAATTAACTTAAAATTATATATACATAGTATAATTACATATACATAGTATAAAAAATTACATGTCACTGTAGTGTTATAAACTTCTCCATAAAAGCTGCTTCACCCATAATTGGTAATTCTCTAGATACTACATCTTCAATATGTGCTGCTGCTGCTACTACTGATAATGAGGATAAAATCTCTTGTACAATTTACTTCGTGTTGAAAACCACTGTGAAAAATATGGTAATGCGAAATAGAAGTTCAAAATGATACATCAGCTACCAGATACTTGTAAGGAAAGATGCTTTTCTTCATTAATTTTAGATTTTTTTTTTACAAATACACATTTTCTAAAGAGAAATGTATGTATGTATGTTTATCTGCCTAATTTTTGAAGAACTGCACTAACTGATGTAATTTTCAAAAAAATAAAACGTTTTCTTTAATGAGAACTCAGAGCTTGTCAAGAACTAACTGACTGCTTCTGTCTCTTACTTCTGGAAAGTTGCCTTTTTAGTCCAGTTTTAATGTCCATATTATTTCTAGGAAAATAATATCCTGTAATCTTTGTAAGTAGGGCTTCTGAAATATGTTGCTACCGTTGTTCAGATTGAACTTTCAGTTCAACTTTCACTAAAAATCATTACAAGCTGATTGTTGTTTGGTGCTGAAGATGAAATGAGTTGGTGATGTAAATTCTGTTTCTAGCAGCTAGTTGTCAACAGCTGAAAACTTAGCTGTTTTTGAGATATATTTGTTGGGTTTTTTTCCCCCAGTAAGAGCTCAGGTCATAATCCCTGAAATATATTGGGTTGTTCTGAAGTAAATGTTAAAATGTTAAACTCTTGTTTTCAACACTTACATCGCTGAGCTCTATGTTCTCTTGCTGACTGTAGGAGCTGGATAATGGTCTATTGCTTCTTTTTTTTTTAAATAGTGATTTGTGCCAGTAAACCATACTCAGAACAAATGGGTCAAACATGAGGTTCTGTGGTGGAGAGCTGAATAATGAATAACTGGTGCCTGGGGATTGTCATAAATACTGGGCACCTGTAGAGTGATATTTGTGGCTGATAGGAATAGTGGTTTTGTGATTTTCTGAACTAAAAAGCACACCTTCATGCTTTAGGAATTTTTGATGATGGACAGCTTTTTATTGCTGTGAATTTCTCCACCTGCCCATTATTTGATGTAACATAATGTTAATGAATGTAATAGGTAATGTATGTAAATAGGTGTTTCTTTTTGCCCTTAGTATCTGTTGGTATTCCTTGATGCTTCTGTGAATTAACTACTTTATTCTTTATTCAGGTTTTCTGAAGTACAGTGCTCTGGGCAGAGGCCCAAGATTGTTTCAAATTTACAAGAAAGCAAAGTTTTCAAATTGATTGACTATGATGGAAAATCAGTGTTTTGCATATGTGGCTGTAGTTAGAGTAGAAAACAGAAAGAGGGGCAAGGATGTATCTTCTCACCATACCATGTATGAGTACCAACTCTTAGCAAGTCTCTGCTCTTACATGGGATCTGAGAAATCTACAAGAAATCTAAGTGCTAGGCAATAGTTCTGTGATTTCTTAGCTGCTCACTAGTAGTGGGTGCTCTGTTGAGAGGCAGGGAGCTCTTGTCTCCCTGTCCCCCTTCTGAACCTCTTTCTGTACCTCTTCTCTGAAGTATCTCTAACTCCATCCCATTGCCTTTTCCCATTGCTGCATCTCTTGATCCCATTAGTTCTAGTGGGATTCTAGGTCTATCCAAAGGCAGTTTTTGTCTAAAAATACTGCATTGCTTTTTGAATGCCTCTTTATACTGTGACCAAGTTTGCTGTGTTGATAGTACCTTGTGGCAAGAAGAACAGATGCAATGTTTTATCAACTGTACAACTATGAGGAAAGTGCTCTGGAAATAAACTTGTTGAATACAATGGTAGCCTCTATTTAATTGGTTGATTTTATGGTCTTGTTGGTTTGGAAGTTTGTGATACTGCTTTAAATATGTTCTGGTACAAAATGCTAAATTTAATCTGGCATATTTTAGTGAATTTAATATTTAGTACTGCAATGCCACTTCCTGGAGCTAGATAGAAAAGTCTTGGAACCTGTACCAGAATATATTACAGGTTTAAAGTGTAAAAGGAGCGAGATCTAGAAGTTAAAAGAGATAAAATTAGGCTTAAATTAGATTTTAGGAATTATTTCTTTGATGTGAGGGTAGTGAGGCGCTGGAACAGTTGTTCCAGGGGAGTGTCTCTGCAAGTGTTCACAGCCAGAACAGGGCTTTGAGCAACCTGATCCTGAAAGGTGTCCCTGACTGTGTCTGGGGAGTTGGAATGAGACGATCTCAAAAATCTTTTCCAACTCAGGCCATTCTGCTGTTGATCCATTGAGTGTTGATCTAAATGAGTGTTTAAAGGAGGATGCTTTTTTTTTTTTCTGGCTGGTACTCTGGAGCAGTAAAAGGAGGAAGCTGATAGTGATATGGTATTATGTGAAGTCTGACATTCAAACTCAGGGGCCTCAAGCTCTTTAGCACAGTGAACATTTCATGTGCATTGGAAAATGATCTGCAAAGTGAAGAGACACCAAAGGACCTCATAGCTCTCTCATGATAGCATGAGAGCTGTGGTAGAACTTTTCATATGAATTAGAACAAGTATTCTAGATTCAGATCAGCTGAATTAGTTTATTTCTGTGTTTTGTTGCTTAAAGTTGCTGTCTTTATTTTGTTCAAAAGGTTACAAAAGCTTTTGTGCAGGATAACTAAATGTTCTTTAAATAGTTACCTTTTTATACCTGAAGGCAATTTGTTTGCAAAATAGATGATTTATATTGTTGGGTAACATATAAACAATTTTTTTTCCATTATTGTGTGTAATATTTTCTTTGAGCAGAAGATTTTCACTGTGATTTGTATTAGATACATTTCCTGTGCATACACATTTAGGTGAATGTTTTTACTCCGGGAACAGACGTATGTTCCATTCAATTCACTGGTTACACCATTAAAAGACTAAAGTGCTGAAAAAAAACCAACCCACACACCTGTTTTATTTATTTATAACTTCTTGTGGGAAGCAAAACTTTAGCAATATGCCTTTTTTTTTTTTTTTAATTTCTTTTTCCTTTCTTCTTTGCCAAGAAGCTGGTGTTACACCAGATTATCAAGTGGAAAAGGAAGTCCTCTATTATTGTTCTTGATACTCCCTCCACCTGTGTTTCTGATACTGTGTTTTATGTGGTTATTGACTCTAATGAAGTTTGTAAGGATTTAATTTTACATTTTTATGCCTCATGACCAGTGACTTTTAAAATTTTTTAAAAGAGATGGAAGGAAGGAATGGGAGCTGGAACACAATAAAGTCAGATAATGCCTGATTTTTCTCAGGAAACCCTGTTAAAAATAAGACTTGAAATTTTGCTTGAGTAAAGAATGTCCAAAATAAGCCTAGAAGAAACCCAGACAGTGCTGATGACATGAGAAATTACTCCAGGCATTTTTGATCTGGCTTCTTAAGCACTCAGAGTGCACATCAGAGGTTTGTGTAGTGTCATAAAAATGTTCTGTGTTTAATTATTAGTAACACTTTACAACTGATCTGCATTTTTGAGAACTGCCTGGATTTAAACTGCTGTTTTCACAGGATTATTTATTGAAAGTTTGTACTATTGAATGTTACGTCATATTAACTTCAGACAGTGTTTTTTTCTAATTGTTGGGTTAGGATTGTTTCTTCCAAAATGCATAAGTTTATACATATCTATGTATAAGATCTACTTATCTATGTATAATCCACTCTTTCTTTTATGTTCCCTCTATAGCTGTAGTGGTTAAGGTGGAGAGTGCAAAATGTTTTCTGAAATCAATTTTTAGTTCATGTTTTTCCTGTAACATAAAAGTAGCAAAAATAGCATTAATTTTCAAATTTTTAAAAATAAATGGGCTTCTCCTTTTAAACTTCCAACCCTCCCCCCACCCCCCAGTTATGTAGAACTCCTGAATGTTGTTTTAATACATGGGAGTAATGGACTTGTGTCAGTATAAAACATGCATAAAAACGTTAGTATAAAACAAACATATGGTAACTTGTGGCTTTTCTTCAGATTTCTCAGGTGGGTTTTGACCTTGAAACCATTGGTGTTTTGACAAAAACAGTAGAGAAATCTAATTTACTTGAAGCAGCCATTTCTGTTTTGGCAGGCATGTTTTTTTGAAAATACAGTCTGGGGCCTGACCTTGGCAATATGTGTTGGAACATGAATATGTTGCTACAAGTGTTAGTAGTTAATAAACATCAGCTTCTTCCTTATTTTAATATTGGAAGCATTGTTTCTGGAACATGTGCTTGGCACACTTAACCTCTGTATGTTTACATAGAAATGTCTACAAATGCTGAGCATAAGTCTGCAACTCTTAGTTTTTGCTTACTTTGTGTTTAAATCCTTGAATAATTTACCTGTATTTTTCTGAGCCTGGGTGTATGAGTACACTCACTTCACAGAATGATGTTTGTTCTCAGAAGAAGCCTTTGGACACATAGCAAGGTAAAGTTCTGAAGCAAGTTGCAGTAAAATAATACAGAGACTTGGAAAGAGCTCCAGAATTAGCTCACTGTTTTCCAGACTATGGCATATGTACTTTTGGAGTATCTCTGCCCAGAAACTAGTAATCACACTAAACCTGATACCACAGTCCCCTGTCCAGATTCAGTTCTGCTGGGAAAATAGACTTAATGTTATTCTGAGTATCATTAATTGTGATATAAATAATGTAAAAAAAGCTATGAGGTCAGTACATGTACATGGCTGTCTTTTTCATATGGAACATTCTTGCGAGATATGGAATGATTATTTTTTTTTCTTTTAGTCATGTAATTGTGATAGGTTACTTCATCATAATTTTTTATGCTAGAAAAGCTGTATTGAAAAACAGGTAGGAATCCACTGGGTATCTTTGAGCTGTACTGAAATCACATACAGGAAAATAATAAAAAAAAAAACTATCCTCTGCAAAATCCTAATCTCAACCCACAAACCTCTTCCTTAATATTCTGAACACTACCACTCCTGCCTAGAGCTGAATGCTACTTTGATTTCCAGAAATTAGAAAAAGATGATGTTCAGTGTTAAAGAAGTTCCTGGTGCTTCTTCTTTTCTGTAACATCAGCTGTGTATGTAGGGCAAGAGTAAAACAGCATCTTTAAACAAAAGAAAAAGACTAAATGCCTTTTCTGCCTAGGTGGCCTTTCTCAGAGCAAAGGCAGATTTTGTGGGGGTGGAACAGAATTTGGTTTGTTCTGCAGTGCTTCCTGTCCCACAGATGTGGACTGGTAATGTTGGTTTCATGAACAAATAATGTTGGGGTTTTTTTGTCTGACAAGTAACTGTTAGGTTGAAAAGTAAAATTACAGAAGTAACTCTTTTGCCCTCATGATGGGGTTGTAAAAGTATGTATTCAACATAATTAGGTACCTAATTGAGTGCTTAAAGTGCTTAAGTGATGTATATGCATATGTAAGTAATTAAATTATATTGGGAAATTCTTTATCTTTCATAGTCTGTGTTGTGCTCCCTACAGATCAAATTATAGGCAGAATTTATTTAGTAGCTATTTGAAAATACTTACTTTCCAAGTAATTTCCTTATCTTTGTTCGTGTTTGTTGATTTTTTTTTTCTGTGAGATTAACAAAGCTTAAAAAGCTATCTGTGAAAAATCCAAACCAGTGTGGAAAATACAAAAAGCATATACCAAAGGAAGACTTGAAAATAAATAACTATTTTCGCTATATCTAGTGAAATTTGTTATAATTAAACAACCTGAGGTCAGAAATCACTGGAAGTTTTTTTGTGTGCTTATGAGAGGTAATGAACAGTGTAGCTCATGGGATTGAAGTCAACAGCTAACTGTACTGGAGCGGCTTGCTGTAGTAGATTTTCATGCCTTCATCTCTGTTCAGCAGAAAATGCTATAATGGGAAGACCTTTAACAACTTATCTTGTAAGTGAAACCAGCTGTTGGAGTGAACCAGCTATTGGGGAGAAAACAAGGAGTCACACTTTGTATACACACCTGAGTTTCTGATAAACCTGATGATCAAAAAGAGGATGAACTTTGACTTAATAATCAGGGCACAGGAAAAAATCAGTCTCCACAGTATTTGCTGCCAAATTTATGCTTCATTAGCAACAGGAAAAAAACAGTACTAGAAGGAAAAACAGACAGCAGGCTGCTGGAATGGTACACCAGAAGAGTGTATCAGAATAATTTTCAGTTTGTCATTAGGCTGATTTATTGTGTATGAGCCTTTTTGTTTAAATATTTAACATTTATTTTTCTGGTGCTTATTTTGAGAGGTACCAATTTCTTGTTTTGCATCAACATTCCCCCTATCCTCACTTTGTATTGTGACTGGTATTGGGTTTATCCTGTGGAGAAGGGAATAGCCTCTGTGCCTCAGTAGCTGGGGCTTGAAGTACAGGTTTTAAATTAGCACAGTCAACTGATAAAGAGGAACTTATCAGTTCTTACTGCCTTTTTATAATGCTGCCATTTACTATTAAATACTAATATTTGAATGGGGAGCAGTTGTACTGGTGTGGATCACTGTAACATTAATTACTGTAACATTTAGTCCACCTGTCTGGGTGCATGCTCTTGTGAGCAAGCAAATTCATTCTCTCTCAGGCTCGTCATGAATTTAATCTGAACCTGTCTTCAGAATTCACTTCTTTGAATCACATCTGCTGCAGTGATTCGTTGCTTACTGTCTCTCCTGTGTGGTCAACATAGGAACTGTTAACAGTAGAGGTTACAAGTAGAGTGCAAGTGAAATTATGCTCCAAGTCTCTATCACTGCTGAAAATACCGACTTTATATATTTTAAGTGTAGAGTTTTGTTTGCAGAGATGGTGTGATTTTAATTGATGAATATATGTAGCAGTTTAACTGTTAAAAAAATTCTTCATTTTCCTGAGTAGTTGTATAATCTGTGCAAAGAGCTAGAGTGACATCTGTCCATGCACATGCACGTGAATGTGTTTTTTTCTGGAATGACAGATCAATTTCTCTGTGAAAATCTTCAAGTTTACTTCTTTGCTTCTGTTTATCCTTGATCATCCAGCAGATCAGTTTCATACTAAGCATAAGTTAATTTCTTTAGATACTGTTCTTCAGCTAGTAATTTCAACAGCTTAAGACAGTACACTAAAGAATTTTAAATATTTTTTTTTCTGACTTAGATTAGATGTTCCTAATAAGGATTTTTTGTTTTCATTCTACATGTCTGCTACATATTTCAGCATAGATGAAATTACAAAAAATTAAAATACAACATGTCTGGGTTTTCATGTGTGTATACTTCTAAAATGTTATATTCTAATCAATCATTATAAATATTATATAAATTGTAAATATTGTATGTTCTATTATAGCTTATCATATTGTTGAAATGAACTTGTTAGGAAAGCAGTAACAGACTTGTCTAATAAGGGTATGGATACTAGTACGGTGCTCATCTTGAAGATGACAGAAGAATTTTTAGAGTGCTGTAACCCTAACCAAAACAGAGGAAGTGTCTGAACACTGTTCTCAAAATGCTGTTTCAATGAAAGCCTTGCCTCTTTATTTTTGGAAGTGAAAGAAGTTTCAAACATAAAATTATATGAGGTTTAATACAATGTGGTTAAGGGAAGTTCTTAGGGAATATGATATGTATTTGTGCAATGTAGTTATATCTTCTTTCATAAATTGCTGATTATTTTTATTGTTCTCTCACTCCCTTTTGCCGTGTAGCCATCCTCAGAAGGTGTGTTTGTGTCCTTTCCTGCCTGTACATCCACTAAAGGTCTTCACCTGCTTGTATATAATTCAGCATCCAGCATAGGTGAGTAAGGCTGTGTAACTATGGGACTTGAGCTCTAATCCTAATGCAGCAAATGGTATGCAGAAGGAAACAGCTGTGCTGTCAGCTCATTGTCATGCTTCAACCCCAGCCATCGGCTGAGTACCATGCAGTGCCACAGTACTTGCCCCTCTGCCAGATGGGATGGGGATGAGAAGCAGAGGGAGAAAATGTAAAACTTTCTGTGAGAGAGATAAGAGCAGTTTAATAAATTAAACAAAGTGGAATACAGGAGTAGTAGTACTGCTACTATTAATAATAGCAAGTGATGCACAATACAGTGCTCACCACCTGCTGATGCGCAGCCCATCCCTGAGTAGCAGTTGGCAGGTCCTGACCATCCCCAGTTTAAATACTGGGCATGATATTCTATGTGTGAAATAACCATGTTTAGCCAGTTCAAGTCGTTTACCTGGACATGCTCCCTCAAGATTTCTTGTGCAACTCCTCACTGGCAGAGCGCGAGACACTTGAAAGTCCTTGGCTTAGATAAACACTACTTAATGTACTGATGTTTTTATTGTTGCTATCAACATTATTCTCATCCTGGATCCGAAACACAGCATTGTATCAACTACTGGAAAAAAAATTAATTATATCTCAGCCAAAGCCAGGGCAATCATATAATGATTTTTCCTTTTAAACTTCATGACTGAATGCCAGTTCATCTGAGTTGCAATATTTGTTGTTCAGTTCTTCTGAATTATTGTATCTTCTGAAATCTCACCTTATTTCTGTAATGCCATGCATGCAAGATATCTCAACTGTATAGTCCTACTGGAATTGAAATCTACTTACCTTTGTACAACTTGTAAGAATGAAATAACATTATTATTAAGTAACATTAAATAAAATAAAGGCACATGGGTGTGATTTGTGGGGTATCCTGTACAAGGCCAGGAGTTGGACTCGATGATCCTCATGGGTCCCTTCCAACTCAGCATATTCTGTGGTTCTATGAACACAGAGGTGCTTAGAGTTGATTCATGGAGAAATGTATTTTGATTATAGCAGTGGTCTTTTATTGATGTTAGTGTTCTGTTAAAAATGTGAATTAAGCTATTCATCTTAGTGATGACCTTAGCTATTTCCCCAATGAAAAACTACAGTTCAGCTTCAGAACAGTATGTTTTGGTTTACCAGTAGGAAGACATACATTGATGTTTTTCTCTTCGGTTGACAGTGAAGGTGAATCATAAGGTGTTTAGAAATTGTACCACAGTTACACAGATCTGGGGAGATGGTGGATCTGCAAATTAGACTGTAGAATTCAGAAAACTGTACTCTCATGGTCCAGCTGTTTGCTTGACATCATACAGCTGCTCAGTCAACATGCAAAGAGTCATTTCCTGAAGGAATTTAAGCAGAACACAAAAATACCCTATTTTAAAAAGAGGCTTCTCTCACAAGGAAATAAAACAGAAGCCATGACATATTTGCGCCCTAAATGGGAAAACTGATTTTTAATGGACTGTGTATAATAGAAATACTCTTCCATGTTACTTCCTATTTCAAAAGTACCTAAATATACACTGAAGTCACTTGCTGGGAAAAAGAAGTTTAAAAATATGCCAGAGATACTGAATTGGCGTTTTAATTGTGTTGAATTTCCTGTTCATGGTGGACAGTATTAGAAAACATCTGCAGATTTTTCTGGATTTATACAGCATTCCTGTGTCTGTCTGGGAGGCTATCTTCCAGAATAAAATAATAATAAAATAAATAATATATAAATAATAATGAAATATTTTTATTTATTTTTATAAAAATAAAAACAATTTTTTATTATTTAGCAACCAGAACAGCTGTCTGTTACAATGGGATGCAAGTTTTTTCCATTACTCTATATTACATAATGATAATTCATAAAATAAACTACCATTCGGAGACTATCCAACTGTATGAGGACCCTTGGCTTATCAGAGATAAGTCCTATTAAATAGTAGGAAGCTAAGAACATCATACAGCGATCTTTGGAATTGGTCACAGGTGGTGCTTTTGACTACATAACTGCAGAGGCATACATGACAAAAGCTAAGTTCCCTTTTCTTGTAGTTGCTCATACTCAAAACCCAATCAATCTTGAAGGCAGATGAGCCTTTTGGACTGTATGTGATCCTTCAGTCTGCCATTGCATTACAGATACACTCTTAACAGTCCGTTTCAAAAATATCCCATTAAACTAACCAGGTAGAGAATATCTTTCCCCTGCTGCACATCATTCCTAACTGTCATCCACCATGTGCTTCATTGTTGGCTTTGGAAGTCTGCAGTGCATTGGACTAAGCCTTCAGCTATGATCTAATGGTGCTATTGAGACTAGTATTGAGGGAAAATAGTAATGTAGAAAATTAGGAAAAACATTTACTGTGTTCTGATTAATGTGACTAATGTCTTCACATTCACACTATCCAGAGGCCAAGCACCTCTGCACATAGTCTTGAAATACGTATTGTGAAAGGGAGAAGAATCACTTGTTGTGGAAGAGCAGATCACATGTGAGAAATTGTACTGTCAAACTTCCATTTTGCATAATAGCTACATGAATTATTTAGATTTTTATTTGTGGAGGAATCCAAGGATAATACAGATTTCCATGTTAAGGTTTAAATACTTGGTTTCAGTGGTGTTATTGCACCATTGCTCATCGTGAGACTAATTTAAAAACTAAAAATATAGAAACACAGCATCAGGACTAGTGCAAAGGTGATGAAATTATTTGCTCAGACTGATTTTTTTTCTTTGCAAATATGTAAAAAAAAAAAAAAAATATATATATATATATAAAAGTAAATAGAATAATTGTCGTTTTTCCTTTTTTCTTCCTGCTGTTACGATCCATAGGTCAGTGGCATAGCTAGGTGTACAACCCCCTTTTTGTCTTACCTTTGACTTTGTTTATTCTTGAAGTGATTGCAAGTAGGATGTAGACCAAAATGTACTTTTCAAAACCTGAGTGATGTGTGTTATCAGGACAGAACCCTGAAGCATAGCAGAGGGTATCTATTTAAGTTTCTTGTTCCCTGCCTTACTTTTTGTAAGAATTTTCCACGTTAACCATCTAAGAAGATTTAGACTACGTGTATTTAATGATTTTGTATGTTGATCTAATGCCAGTAATTAGCTTTGAGTTGTTCATTATAATACCTCTTCCATATAGTATTTCTTAGTGAACAGCAGAAAATGTGAGGGGGAAATTCTTTCTGTTTGCCCTTAAAATTCATAAGCAAACAAGAAGGAAATGTATACCTGCTGGTTTCAATAAATATTTGTATTAGTTTGAACTGTTGTTTCATTGTAGATGAATAATCAAAACTATCACAAACTCCCAGAAAATAGAAAAAAAGCCAGTGCAAAAGTAAATTGCCTTGAGTCTGGCAGGAACTTAGCTTTTCACACTGCAGGTCTCAGAGATGTGTGCCTCCAGTGTTTGGACTACTGCTGAGCAGTGCTCACTCAGCATCAGGGCTGTGCCTCCAGGACTGCCTTCAAAGGCCAGTAGCTTGGGGGTGGGCAACAGCTTGGAGGGCACATATCCAGAACTGCTAAGCTGGGTTGACCAGGGGATATTCCATACCATATGACAACACAGTAAGAGCTGGGAGAGGTGGGTAGCAAAATGGCGTCTCTCATTGAGGCTTGTGTAGAAACTGCTACATGTGCTGAGACCTTATTTCCCAGGAAATGGTTGCACTTTGCTTGCTGATAGGAAAAGGAGAATAAAATATATTTATTTCCTTTGCTTCTGCCTATCAGATTCATTTACATCTTATTTCCCCACCCCATTCTGCTGAGAAGGGAGAGAGGCTGGTGGGCACTAAGAGGCCAACCAAAGGCAGCCCACCATGTAAATCCTTTAGTCCTATTTCTATCTATGTACTTCAGTAGTCACATAATGAATAAACAAAGAGTTGCAAATGACTATTTTGCAGAGAGTTGCAAATTACTATCTCTGAGGAGAACAAAGGAGAGTAACTTCTCATGTTCAAACCAGTAAATATAAAATTGCTGGTATGATAATGTTACACACAGACTGGATAAATACAAATTTTTAAATGAGGAAAATTATTAACAAATGAAACCTTTTTTTAATGTTAGTTTGATTCAGCTCTTAAGTTTCTGTTCTCAATTCCTTTCTGCTTTGCATTTTATATTTTAGCTTCCTATTTGTTTAGCTTCCATTGTTTTTAGATTGGAAAATTCCATTTCCTGTGTTAGTAAGAGAATGTATTTCTTTGATAGGAAAGGTAATTCTCAAGTAGGGATATGACATTATAGGGAGCAGTTGAATAACTTTCTCCTGACTAATGACAGATCTTTTGGTTTTGCTTATCAGAGACAAAGAGTTGATTTTCTTCCAGTTCCTTTATTACCACTTCTTAAATTCTTATGAAGACGGGAGGCCTCTGACTACTGAATTGGAATGTTATTTAATTATGACAAAACAAATAATACTGTACCACTGTTGATGGCTTATTCTGCTTTGCTGAGGTAGAAGAAATTGATGGCAGTTTGACGTATATTTCTCCCTCCCATTACTGGCACTTCACTTCCAAGTTACTTTGATCAGCGTCTGTCCCTAGAAATCATCATGCTGCTGCTGTCATGAAAAATGACGGTGGATGTAGCAGGACAGCTAGTTCTTCAACTCCATGATGTTTTATTTGTTGAGGATCAGTAGATAAGGTTCAGAAAAAGCAAAATTAATAAAAGGTTTAGGTAACAGTAATAAGTCTTCAGAAAACTATTTTAACAGTACATCGGTAGCAAGACAATGTGAGAATGCAGACAGCTGCGCATTGATATTTATGGAAGTAATATATGCCCAGAATGAGTTAATCAGGGCTTCATGTGTCCACAAATACTCTGTTGTTGAGATACGGCTCTTAAATCAAAAGGTAAACCAAACCCTGCACCCCTACCCCTGGGTTTCATTAATTAATCCCATTTAGGGACTGATGTTTGAATGTTCATTTTCTGAATCATCTGACATTCAGGTTGAGAATATTGTAAGAACTTACTTATTTTACTGGGTTTAAGGCTTTCATGATCCTTACCTGACATCTAGTGTCTTGCCTCCTGATAGATTAAGCTAATAACGTTCCTTTGTTCATCTTATGACTAATAAAGAAACTGAAAATTCCATTTTTGGTGTTGGCTTGCTGTCTTCACTAAGTGCAAGATAAAACTATGCATCTGCTTCCTTGATAGGAAAACAAAATCTGACGTCCCACTAACTGAAGCTCAAATTGTACTAATTATTGTCTAGACAAAAGTTCATTGTCAGCTCTGATAAATGAAGCACAGAAATATATTGCTGTGTTTCAGGAGTAGATGGTTTGCTTCAGCTGTTATTACTTCCTTCTTCCTCAATTTTCTGAAGTCCTGCTTCATCACAGCTTTCTTTAATGCTCTTTGAGAAAAGAAGAGCTCTTGCTTTCCACCCAGGCGTGGTGGTCACCTTCCTCACCTGATATATTCAGGTGCCTGGTCACACCAGCTTGAATGGCATGAGACGGAGTCTTTGTGGCAGTGTAGGTGTCATCGTCCAGGTAACTCTGAAATGAAGTGACAGCAGAATGTTTGCATTTCACACTCTCTCTTCTTGCAACCCATGTTTTTTTTTTTTTAGCATCTGCTTGTGGAAATTGAGCCCTACCCTAGTTTTCTACTGATCCAGATACTATTTCATTAATGCTAATGCTTTTTTTTTGCCCATTGTTCATTATTCTGTGATTTTCTCTGAAGTTTTGTTACTGTTTTTTATACTGATAGCCTAATTCAAATTTATGATGGTGATCATATATTAATTGAGACTGAGTTCAATATTGTCAATCAAGACAGTACAATTTGAAGCATCAAGATTGGGGGGGTTTTGTCATGAAGATTTTTTGTCCTGTTACCTGCTAAAATATTTTCTCTGTCTGTAGTCAACAGAAATAGAAAAGAGATAGAAAATGAAAACATTAACAATTCATAGAAGCCTTTCTTGACTTTATTCAAAAGTAACTTTTTTTTACAGGAAAGTCGAGTGTTAAGAACAGTACCTTTGCTAGCAGCTTGTCTCCCTCCAGACAAATGTAAAATTTTGGTTGGTCAGTGTTTTAACGAAACAGGTGAGCAGGATTGCCTGTGCATTTTCTGGTTCTCCGTAAATTATAGCTATATATCTTTCAGTGTCTTTTTAAATAGCCAACAGCATTCTTAATTTTTATTTCAAGTGTGCACACTCACTTTTGATATAAGCTTCTGATTTCCAAAGATAGTCAGAAGCACTTGATAGTCTTCCTTTAGGTTACAGTTTCAGTTTCTCTGCTCTTGGAGTGTTCAGATGGCTATTTTCAAACTCTTATCTGTTTCCACTTCTGTTCTTTCCTAGTACTAGGTCTGTCTTGCTATTCTGTTTTGTTCTTTTTTGATTTGCTTTATCTGACTAACCATTTGGTGTCACTGAAGTAAAACTAATAGTTTTTACTCAAGTGTGAGAAATTGAGGAAGTGGCCTTGTGGTGAGAAACTCTTTAAAAAGAGTTGAAAAAAATATATTCACTTTTTCTTTATCTTAAAATTAATCATAAGAAAAGAGTTCTCAGATATTTTTAAATTATATTTTTTCTAATATTCTGAGACATTGGAAAATACTGCTTTACCATATAGCATCTTTAATCTTGATTAGATGAAGCTAAATCTTAGAAACGAGGTCTTGGTGCAAAGCCAGTGAGGTTTTACTACATACATTTTCAGTAAAGCAAATAGAAATTGTGAATACTTACAAAGGAAATTAATTGTTGAATTGAGTTACATCCTTAGAGGAAACTCTCTGTAGAGCTCAGTGTACAAAAATATTGGAAGGAAATACAGAATGAGGATTGCACATCTTTGTGCTGCCTGTGTATTAACTAGAAAACATTAAAAATATATTTCTTTCAGTCTTCTATAACTCTAATAATTACCTTAAAGGTTTTAAGCTACAGGGAGATTTTACTCCCTTCATGTTAAACTTGAAAATGAAGCAACTTTTCAAATTGATACTGTAAGAGCCCGTCTGAAGCCCCTCATTTTCCATTCTGCCTTCCGATTGCCACGAGAAAGAATCCCTTCCTCCACTGCAGTTCCGGCTTAGAACAGGACACAGCGCAGGTGGAACCACTGAACCGTCACGCTGGCTGTTCCGAACAAGGCCTGGCAAGAACTTGGCAAGGAGTTGGCAAGGACTTGGCAAAGACCTGACATGGACCCAGCACGGGACAGCCTGATGCGCAGCCTGCTTCTAATCTCCGTTCTTAAGCCAAATGAACTTTTGGGGTGACTCCTGTGGTCCTTCATTGAAGACCCCTCATCTGCCTCGTTACCACTGTGACAAACAAAGAATGAGAACCCTCCTCCCAAGGACTGAGACCCCTGCTATAGGGAGGAGGGGAAATTGGTGGTCTGACCACAAATGACATGACCTGTTTCCCTTCAGTGATTCAAATGGACTTATTCTTCATTGTATTCGTCTTGCTTTGGTGGTTTCTGTGGACTCACCTGTTCCCTCGGGGCGATTACAATGGACTTTCATTGTTACACTTGTTCCCCCCTCTTTCCTCTGTGGACTATAACTGGACCCCCGAGTCGACCAGAACTTCGGAGACTCCCCCGACACGACAGACGGATCCCCATCGTCCGGACCACTGAGGATCTCGCCTGTGTTGGTAGCTATTCCCATACCCCTCTTCTCTCTCTCTCTCTCTATCCTTTTATCTCCTTTCCGATCCCCACTATTGCATTTACTGTTTTGGCCCCTAATAAAGGTGCATTTGTTGTGATTAACTGATAGTCCCTTGTTGTTTGCCTTTTTTGCACTTTTGGGATTGGTGAAAAGAACCATCACGACACCCCGCAATAAGCGGATCGTGACAGATACGCATCAGGTAGAACACTGTCAATACAGTCTGCGCCTAGTAAATATTTCAATTCTTTTAGAATTGATGATTACAATATTAAAGCATTTTCAAGTTTGAGTCCAGAGATTTCTCTAAACTAGAGCATCGTCTTTAGGTCAAAACCTCTTGTGGAACATCTCAGCCTCAAATTTTGTTAGATTTTTTTGCTATAAACCATGCTGGAGGTCGTGATAGAAACAAACATTTTCATTAGGCTAATATGGGTTTTGGTGATCTGTGTTACCCAGGTGTGGGGCTAAACCGTAACACTTTCAGCATCTGCAGTGCCTGCTTTGTACTGTACATGTAAGACTGTAAAAATTGGGAGTGCTCAGTTACTGAGTTTATGTCCACCTTCTTGGGAAGAGGGAGGAAGAGTGATGGACAAGAGTTACATTCCAGCTTGCAATGTGTTATTTCTACAAGTTTTTTCTTCTTAGCTATAAATGAATTCAGTCAATGTTTTAAGCAATATTCCTTCCTTGTAAAAACAAAGGAACAGGCATTTTGCAGGCTTGTGTCAGTGTTTACTGTAAATGGGAAGGGCTGCACTGGTCCTTAATCTTCTCTTAGGGTGAAAGTCCCTGCTAAAACCTCACAAATTGCAGTGCTTCATCTTACATTTTTTGCCACATCAAACTAAACTGGATTTGTTTGTTTTCTGGATTTCTTAAAAGCCATGCTGTGTGTAAGGAGTTTGGTACCTACTGTACAGGCAACTTAATCAACCTTGACCCTTGTCAGGGCAAGATTTCTGTCTTTGTTACTTTGAAGAAATAAATTATTACAGAATGTTTGCTGATATATTTTAGAAGTATCATTGTTTTGAAGCACATTAAGGCTTCACATTTGTTGATGCTTTGCTTTTTGTTGATGTTATCTGATAGGATAACACTATTTGTGTCCTCTGCTGCCACCAGGAGTGCATGGTTTGGAAGGGTATATGCCAGTATAACTCAAAATCTCTGCTGACCTTGTGTGTGGACAGTGACCTTGTCACTGACCTTGTGTGTGGACAGTACCTGCAGATGGAGGCATGATGTGGTGCCCACATTCTTTCTCTGCATGCATATAGAACCCTACCATGTGGCTGACTTGGCCAAGTGATAACCTGGATGGTTTCCTATACTCTTATAAATAATCATAATAGAATGGTAGTGGAAATACTTGTATTATTGGGGGATCCAGCAGCTCTTGGCAACAGCTCTTAAAACTCAGAACAGTTCAAGGCAACGTTTGTGAGCATAAGTAATGGTCATTATGGATTTGAGTGAAACCTAAGCCATACGCAGCAGCGGATTTTCTTTGGAAGTCTCCAGCACAGCAGCTCTAGCAGTGGCATGCCAAGCAGCAAATTAACAGCAGTGAATCTATAGCTGGCAGAGGTCTGCTTTTAAGGGCAAGTGTACATACCATCTCAGCTGGGTAGCTCTCAGTGCCCATCACATGAAGGGGAAGGCATGTCTGCTGTCCAAGTGTATCTTGGTTATATTTCCTATGCTTTGTAATCAGCATCCAAAACATATGAAAAGGACAAAGTGATTTTATGAGGAGCTCCAGAACTGGGTCCTATGGAATAATTGGCATGACTTGAATGAAAATGTAACATTTAGGTGTCCAGTGGTTATGACAGTTAAGACTGAAAATCAGGATTTTTACTTTTTTTGGTGTTTGGATGAAAGAGTAAAGATAAAGCACTTTTTTTATTTGTTTTGTTTTGCTTTGCTTTGCTTTGCTTTGTTTAGAATTTCCTCTACTCAGTTCCTTCTTGGGTACACTTTTCTCTTGTGGTTGAAAACTGACACACAAACTGGGTAGATTACATTTACCTTATTCTTGATTTGCCTATATTGCAGAAAAGCTGAAGAACCAAGTTTGGAAAGTCTTTCTACAACTTGGTATCTTCAACATATAATTGACACCATAATGGTAAAGATGAGAAGGAATTAATCCAGTTTTTTAAGAGCTAGTATGTGATTTTTTTCCTAGTCTTCTCTGTTCTTCCTGCAATCTGGCATCTTAATTCTACTGGAACTATGAGGTGTTTGCATGGTGACTTGGCTTATCAAACAGCATTTCTCAAATAAAAGACCACTTGCATCAGTTATCTAGATTTTTTAACCCCAAATAGTCAAAGACTTTGACCTTTTTTATGGTATTGATTACATTTATGTCAGATACTGGGATTTCTTTGATGTACTAAAATGATTAAGCTAGAAGTGAACAGTTTGGCATGAGTACTTAGAGCATGGTGGTATTGTAAAAATAACACTTTTGTTAATATTTGCTGTTTTCTTTTCCTTCAATAAAAACTGAATATTATTGTTAATACACGTGATATGGTGAGCAAGGGAAGTTGAAATATACAAAAGTGTTGGGGAGAACAGAGGGGTAGCTAGGGCATCTGTGTCTCAAGTCAGTAAAGTGATTACTTATTTTGAATACAAAGTTAAGGTATAATTTACATAGCTGGATATACACTGTACAGTATGGTTTTCTGAAACTGCAATTACAAAAGCCTTTACACTTGAAGAATGTCTATTAAAATGCTCTCTACAAAGATACAGAACTTCAAAAAAGTGAAGTGTAGTAGGATAGGCAAAAAAAAGTGCTAATGTCTTTCCCCTGGATTGTTCATAAACTTGTACAACTGCAATATATTAAAGCAGTATATTTGCTATTCACTATGGAAATGTTAGGGCAAAAAACAGCTATTGTCTCTTATGCATGAATAACATACAATTTATTGGATTAATGCTCTTTTTAGGCTATTAATAAAATTTTGTAGGCAATTGTTTTTGTATAATAATACTGTTCTACTCAGAAGTAATTTTGGGCATATATTGAACAGAGATAACAACTGTATCTAATATCTAACATGTCAAAAGTTTGAATTATTTTGGTACCAGACTTTTATAAAAAACTTGTCACTATAGTTTTTAAGTTTCATTTTATATTTTGTGACTATTTGGATGGGGTGATTTTGCCTTTATTTTATTTTTCTGGGAAGGTAATCTAATTCTCAAGCCTTCCCTCCTTGCAAATATTCACACTTTGGTGATTCTGGATGCTGTGATAAAATTATAGATTCTAATGAAGGAACACTTACAGGACACCAGATGCAAATATTTCTACATGCACCACTTTGTTACTTAGGAAAATTACAAATTTATGTGCTTTGGTTTCTGAAATCAAACCACGCAAAGTGCTGGTTCTGCACCTGGGATGGGGCAGCTCTGGCTGTGTGTGTAGACTGGGGAATGAGATGCTGGAAAGCAGTGATGTGGAAAGGGACCTGGGGGCCCTGGTTTATGATGAGTTGAAGATAAGCCAGCAGTGCCCTGGCAGCCAGGAGGGCCAAGCATGTTCTGGGGGCCATGAGGCCAGCATTGCCATTGGGCAAGGGAGGGGATTGTCCTGATCTACTCTGCACTGGGCAGCCTCAATTTGAATACTGTGTGCAGTTTTGGTCACCACAGTATACATGACATTGAGCTGTTAGAGAGTCCAGAAGAGAGCAATGAAGGTGATGAAGGGCCTCAAGGGGAAGCCATGTGAAGAGTGTCTGAGGTCGCTTGGTCTGTTCAGTCTGGAAAAGAAAAGACTGAGGGGAGACCTCACTGCAGTAACTTCTTTGAAGAAAAGAGGAGGGGCAGATACTGATCTCTTCTTTCTTGTGACCAGCAACCCCCTGAAGTTGTGCCAGGGGATATTTAGGTTAGATACCAGGATAAGGTTTTTCATCCTGAGAGTGCTTAGGCACTGGAACAGGCTCCCAAGGGAAGTGGTCACAGCACCAAGCCTGTCTGAGTTCAATAAGCATTTGGTCAATACTCTCAGGCACATGACAGTATGTCTCTTGGGGTGTCCTGAGCAGGGGCAGGAACTGAGTCAATGATCCTTGTGGGTCCCTTACAATTCTGCATATTCTATGATGTTATGGTTCTGTGATTCTATGTAATATCAGTATACTTGCCGGCCCTCCTGCAGTTCAGTAGTTTAGATCAGAAGTTAAATGGACCACTTGGGAAAATTTGTAGTTTCACTTTAAAAGTAATAAAAATGCAAAAAGTAATAAAATGCAACTTATTTCTGTTGATTTTGTAAAGCTGTTTAAGGTAATTATATACAACAGACATGGCACTTTCTAGTGTTTCTTCACAAAGAATGTAAAACTGTTTACAGGTTTTGATTCTTTATCCAGGTAACTTTTTTTGTGAGCTTTTTGTGTGCTTTGGTGTCATTATGCTATCAAACTAAATTCATGCATTTTTGCCCATTCAGTCAAGAATGACTAGATGCAGGCAGAGATCATCAGCCTGTCACAGCTTTTGTCATTCTGTGTGTGAAAGTAATTAGTGCTGGTTAACTGAACACGTGCTAATTTCCATCTGAAACTGTAGTTTACCAGTTTCAGATTTCTCAATATATTTCTCAATATAATTTAGATAACATTCTCTCTGGCTATTTTTTCTTTGAGTACTATAGACTTCAGCCTTGCCATAAGTCCAGAACAGTTCCTTTCTGATACTCCCTCCTCCTCACACTTTCCCTCTCCCTCAGTGTGTGCGCTCTCCCCAGGCTGTAGCACCTTTCTGGGCATATTCACAGGGAGCACAATAACTCTTGCAGCCTACTTACTACCAATACCTTGACATGAACCCAACACAGCCTATGTCACTTAAGGGAAGACTTTATCACTCTCTACAACTAACTGAAAAGAGGTTGTAGTGAGGTGAGTGTTGGTTTCTTCTCTGAACTAACAAGCAACAGACAGAAGACATGGCTCTCAAAATGTGCTTCAATGAGAGTTTTAGATTGGAAAATTTCCTCACCCAAAGGACTGTCAGGCAGTGGAACAGGCTGCCCAGGAAAGTGGTTGACTCACCATCCTGGGAAGTATTTAAAAGACTTGTAGATAAAGAGTTTGGGGATATGGTTTAGTGGTGGACATGGCAGTGTTAAGTATCCACTTTATGGATACTTTTTATGGACTTTATTGCCTTTGAGGTTCTTTCCAATGGAAACAATTCTATGATGATCCATGTGTTAATGTTTCTGTTCTTAAAGATTGTGCTTTACGTAAAAAGAAAGTAGATAAATGATAAAAAAGTAGATAAAACAGAGGCATTCTTTCTGGAAACCTCTTAGGCTTCAGTCCTGATCCTAAGAGCCCCTTTCTGAATGTGCAAATGACAGAGGGTAGTTACCTTTTTTTTAATGCATTTTATTACCTGATGGAAGTTGCTACCTTATAGGAATTCCGGCAGTCCACAGTCTTCCAAGCACAGGAGTACTGAGGGAGGCAGAGGTACCTGCCTATAACTAAGGTGAGATAGTAAAAATTATAAGAAAAACTGAGAAGTTGTCATTAGCCTGATGGTTTTCTACAGATAATATGTTAGCATCTATTCTTTATTAGTAGTATTGTTTGCTACTAAATGGCAGTGTTATATTTTTAAAATTTGAATGCTTGCCTTTCACACTGGATCTGTGTTGAATTAAAACCACCTAGAGAGTTTGAGAGCAACTGAGTAGATGTGTAATGAAAATGTATATGGTACAAAAATGGGGTTATGTTTAAATTACACATTTCAAGAACATGCATCCTAGAAATAATGAAATGCTACTTAAGTACAATCATGAGAATGTATAAATCTTCTGTGACAAAGTGGTTGGATATTCAGACCTGAATGAAATATCTGAATAGTTCTGCTTAGCAGAGATTGTTTTTGTGCTAAATGGATTATAAAAGCCTGCAATACCTGCTGCATACCAAAACTAAAGCTGATTTATAAGAGAAGCAAGTGTTGTAAGTATTTATCTTATGGAGCTCAAGGCCATAGTTGTGTCTTACAGCATAACTTTTAAATTGTATCATCTGTTTGAGCTTTATGTTAGCTCCTGGCAATGTCAAGCAGATAAAAAAAAATGTATTGATGTATTTATAGAAAGAGAAAATAATTATCTTCAGATTGATGTTAGTCTTCATTATTGCAATAAAAATCTTAATTGGATTGAAATAAATTGCTACAACTGTAAATGATACAAATTGATTTTCTTGGGAATTCCAACATTTTCTGAAGTCTGCAAGTACTGAAAAGTGCCAGTGAAAGTATTGGAAATGTCATTGTGTCTGTATAAAGGATTTTCCTTCAGTATAGTCTTTCTAGAGAATATTCCTTCAATTACTTGATATCATTCTCTTTTGAGGATAAGAGCAGCTAAGGGCCATCATTGGCTGTCGATATTCATTACGTATGTACTATAGAATTACAGAATACCAGCATGGAAGAGGACTTCAAGGATCATCTGGTCCAAACTTTTTTAGCAAAAACACAGTCTAGACAAGATGTTTACATTTTAAATGTCCAGTGTTGGGGAAGTCATGGAAGTAACACTTGGTGGGAATTAAAGATATGGAAGGACTAGGAAGAGGAAAGACTATGAGAGTTGAGATTGTTCGTCCTGGAAAGGAGATGAGCTAATTGCAACCTTCTAGTACAGGAAGGGAGCCTTCCAGATGGATGGAGAGAGACTATTTACAAAGGCATTTAGTGACAGAACAAGGAGGAATGGATTCAAACTGAAAGAAAGTAGGTTTAGATTAAAAATTAAGAAGAAATTACTTACTTTGGGGATGGTGAGGCCCTGGGAAAAACTGCCCAGAGAAGCTGTGGATGCCCTGTCTTGATGTGTTCAAGGCCAGGTTGGATGGGGCTCTGAGCAACCTGGTCTAGCGGGAGGTGTCCCAGCTTCTGGCAAGGAGGTTGGAACGGGATGATATTTCAGGTCCCTTCCAACCCAAGCCATTCTATGATTTTGTGATGATTCTATGATCCTTGGATGAGTATGTATTGAAAACCATTGTTTTCAATGAATTGTCAACTAAAACATCAGTTCTGGTGTTCATAATATGAACTTGAAGAACTTCATAATCAATGTGGATTTGGAATAGTTTTAAGAATTCTTTTTTTTTAATCCTCTAAGAGGATTTAAAATCTCTCTTCTGTCTCAGAATTAGGATAGTTTGCTCTTTGAAGACTTGGGTTTTCAAGGCAAACATGAAAATATGACCAGTTTTCTAGGTTTAAGCCTTGCGTACTGGATACCGTGTAATGGGAAAAGCCCCTTACGTTTGATTTTATGTAACAAGATTGTTGGTTAAATAAAATGATACTAAATTACTATTTACTATATTATTATATATTTACTATTTACTATATTTACTATTTACTATTTACTATATTTACTATATTATATTATTACTAAACTATTATTTACTATATAGTGTAAATAAGGTTTAAAAAAACAGTGGGCAGAGAAGTTTCCATGTACTTCTGTTTGCAACAGGCTTATCTTACAGATTTCCAGTTTCTATTTACAATTATTTCCCTGTTCATTTGGGAAAGACAGATCATTATGTTTTGGTTTTGTTTATTTGTTTGTGTGTTTGTTCTTTGTAGCAAATGACGTTGACAGGAAAGAAACATACGGTGTTGAATCAGTTTGGACTTTTTGCTGGAGGGAGGAGGCTGGCAGTGAGGGTGGTCAGGTGGTGGAATACTATCTCCAGGCTTATTGGTATACTGAATTCCATTCCACATTTATTTCATATACATTCTGTATGGTCCCATTTGAATCTTCATCTCAGGATCTCAATGTCTTGCACTTCAATCCTGTCTGAATTTAACATTCTCAAAATTGTTTTTTTCACATGCTTCCTCTGAGAGTGATAATGGAGTGCAGGTTTAAGTACACCTCATATATATAAACTCAAAATCCATTCTGAACCATTTCTTTCTTCCCTAGTTCTCGCCAGTCCTACCACTGCTTCCCCCTACAAATACACGTTATTCTTGCTTGATTTTTGGAGAAGAGGTGCAGGTTCCTGGTTCCTGAAACTTAAAAGCTCCAGGTGACAGTGACAATAGGAATTCCTCAGTGTGAACTTATATATTTACAGCATGCCTGTGTCTGTGTCCATGATCTTGCACCTAGTGGATCTTGATAGGTATCATGAAGAGCCCACTTTATGTGCTGGCTGTTGTTAATTCCATTCCGATACATCTAAGGTGTTCTGGCTTCTCTTTCCACTTCACATGGTGTTTCAACTGCATGTAGCTCTTCTCATCTTACCAAATCAGTTACACCTTATAACCACTGAAGTACTATGTAGAATTAATTTCTTATTTGATGTCATATACTTTGGACAGTCAACACTTGCTTTATATTTCTTCATGCTTTCTGATTGAGGTGAGACTGAAGACTGAGAAAGAGTTTCAGACAAGTAATGCGGTCTTTATTGCAAGACTAGCCTTTTCCTGGGTTCTCCCCTACAGTCTGCTTGACTACATTCTGGTGAGACCCCATCTGGAGTACTGTGTTCAGCTCTGGAGCCCTTAACCCAGAAAAGATATGGGCCATGGACATGTTGGAATGAGTCCAGAGGAAGGCCATGAAGATGATCACAGGGCTGAACACATCTCTTATGGGAAAGGCTGAGAGTTAGAATTCTTCAGTCTGGTGAAGAAAAGGCTCCAAGGGAGACCTTATGGAAGCCCTTTGGTACCTAAAGGGGATTTCAAGAAAGCTGGAGAGGGACTTTTGCAAGGTCTAGAACAAGGGAAATGGTTTTAAAGTGGAAGAGAATAGTAAGTTTAGATTAGATACCAGGAATAAATTCTTTACCCTTATGAGGGTGAGGCATGGAAGCAGGTTGCTTACTTACGGCTTTGTTGGCCCCACGTCGGGCCTCCCCCTGGGGGCTCTCCTGACAGGGGAGACCATCCTGGAGCAGTTTTGTGTCAGGAAAAGGAGATGCACAGGACTTTTTCGGTCTTCAGCTTCTTGTTTTATTGTTATCTAATCAAAACTTCAGCACGCTATCTGCACCAGACCTTGCAAGCATTAAAACAGCACAAAAATGGCTGTTACAAGGCCTCATGTTACAAGGGTTTTTAAGCCTAATCAAAAGCTAAGATGCCCAATTAAGAAGTGACACCTAGATTATTTTCCCTTCTAACCCAATAACTGACCCCTAAAGACTCGCAATGCGGATTTTTCTACCCAATTACAAGATACCACCTAAACCCATGAAGAAGGAAGAAAGAGGAACACAAGACAACACCCTATAGCCTCTATCTTGTCCCCATCTACAACATACTAAAAATCCTAAAACCTAAATTTCTCGCCCAAGTGACATACTATACTACTCTCTATAATCTATTTCACACTTTTATGGTCTCTAGTTTATTTTGAGGCTTTGGAGGCCTTCTCCATGAATGAGGGTCAAAGTCAGTGCTTCCCTGGGAGTCAGAACCCCTCAGGGCAGACAGAGAAATATTCCCGTTGCCCTAGGTTTCCTCACTTACTGAAGCTGTGGCTTCCCTATCCCTGGAGTGTTCAGGCCAGACTAGTTTAGACTTGGCTTTTGAGACCTGGAGTACTATTTAAATGACAATGTCTTTCACAGGTTTTTATAGACTAAGACAGTGGTGTCCTGCAGAAACTTCAGGAGTTTCCATGTACATTAACTGTACACTTAATAGACAGTTGTTACTCCTGTGGTACCATTGACAAATGTAGAAGCCAACAGGAAGGAAGAAGAGAGTGTAAAAGTATAGGAACTATAACTGTACCAGTTAGTATAAGTAGCAATTAAAAAAAAACTCAAACCATTGGAAATTATAATATTTTCAAAAGTGTCCTGTAGGTGTGGACCATGAACTGCTAATATGCTCTATTAAGGTTAAAAGTGGGATAATTGCAGTAATTTTATGCCAAGTGTGTGAACAAAATTTTTCTAGAATACATGTATTAAATTTTGGTAAACAATTCAAAATGTCTTTGGCTCCAATACTCATTAGACTAGTGATTAAGCATAGGAAAATATATTATATATTGCTTTATTCAGGTTTCACTGGTCACTTTTGTGTTTTTTTTTTTTTTTGACTGCCCCACTTAGATGCTGGGGGAAATCCAACAACTTCTGAAGTGTTGGAAGGTGAAAGTGATAGATGAGAAAGAGACATTCTAAGTAAAATTTGGTGGAGATGAGTGGGAGCTAATATTTGAAAGTATGTGTATGTCATGAAAACTTTCAATGATTAATTTAATTTTGTGTTTCTGTGCATTAAAGGTCTCCTGAATTAGCAGCTGTGTGTAGAAATCCCAATACTCATTTTGTATCCTGGAGCTGAAGCAACAAATTTGGAAGAAGTTGCAGTGATGTCTTCTAGTCCATCTGTTATGATTATCATAGATGGAACATGGAGTCAGGCTAAAGATATATTTTACAAAAATTCTCTCTTCTGCCTTCCCAAGCAGGTGAGTTATAAATTGTAAAATAAAAATTCAAAATTTGTCTAATAGATGCTTGCTTCTGATCAATCAGAAGGGAGTGGTTTTCTGAGGATGTAACCAGCTAACAAGAGAAAGACAGCTTAAGCAATTATTTAAACAATCTGTAAGATTGTAAAAAAGATGATTGTAAATATTGAGGGTTTCTACTTTCTCACTTGAAATTTGTGTTTCTTTGTTTTTGAGTTAGTGTATGTAACTTCATAGTGAATCATTGCTTTGCAAAATTGAAAACTAATTTGTGGAGAAAATTTTAGTATCTTGTTTAAGATACATACATAGATTGAAATAAGTGTTTCTTTTCCCCCGCATAAGAATTTTACATTGCAGAAATAGGAAACCTGAAAGTTGAATTTTTGTCTTCTTAGGAAAGGGTTACACTCTCCTCATATATGGTCTCCACCATATTAAAAATTCTGACCCAGGTAATATGTTACAAACACTGTCCATTTGACCGTATGAAGGATTTTGTGTCTATATCTTAAGTATTTTCATCAGACTAGGATTGTTTGTCTACATTTAATTTTTTGATAAAGCTGCCATTTTTATTCAGGGATGTAACTGAAAGTGTATTTTAGAAAAAGTATTAATACCAACAGTTTTACTAATGGAAAAAAATAATACCCTTCATTATTGGATCATAATTATTATCTCTGAGACTGTTAAAATGTTTATTTTATTAAAATAATGGACAGCAAACTTATGGAACATTTTACATACAAGTAATGCTTTTAAAAGTATTAAATCCTGCCTAAGGCAAATTGGAGCTGATAAAGACTTTGAAGTGATAGAACAAGTAAAAATAATATAATGAAAATGTGCTCAGATACTACACCAAAAAAGTCTTGGAAAATTGAGCAATAGTGTTGACTATAATGCATGAAACCTTACTTAACAAAGTTAATAAATATATAAATATTTTATATTTTAAAAAATCCATAATACCCAGTTTGTTGCTTTACTTTCATTTATTTTACTATTGCATTAGATTTCACCAAGATATTAAGATGTATCTGTGCACTACAAAAATGAAAAAAACATTTCATGTTTACAAACAAATGTGTTCCTATCATAGGAGGTTATTACACCACAAAGACTAGATATAAATCACATCTACATGTGATTTTATGGACACCTAATTTGCCCGTAACTGTTTTCTGTATGTTAAGATGTTTTGTACAAAATTTTATAGCTGTAGGAGCAAATTTAGCAAATTAGATTAAATTTAGCAAATTTAATCTATAACCCTCTGTACAGGAACATGGATAAAAACATGTAAAGATGTGACAGCCCAGAGATTTTTTTGGATGGAAGTTGATAACTTGGTACTGTGTACCTTCCCTCCCTGCAAGCTGGCACCTCTATACAGGGTGTAAGACTTCGCAGAAGTAACAACTGGATGTGGTTTGTCACTGGGGTGAGTCACAGACTTCATTTCTGAGAAAGTTCAGAGGCATTGATTTGTGAAACAGTGATGCAAAGGATCATACTTCAAGCTCTAGGGAAAAACATTAGCAGACAGCGTGAATACAAAAAAATATTCTTTGGAGATTTGCTTCTTTGTGCATACTTGAATTCTGTATTGCATCGATTGTAGTCTTTAACATTTGCATTTATTCATCAACACTCTACTTCTTATCTCGCCCTTTTTTCAAGGAAAGTTATATTCTGCCATCCCTATCCTTCTTTTTTATTGGAATTGCCTTGCTATGATTTTTTAAAAGTCTCTTAGATCAAGTTTAAAGGTTACATTTAGTGGTTTGACTGTTATTTTAGCTTTATTTGTGCTGTGCTGTGCCAAGTTACAACTTGTTCTGTAGCTGCAAACAATCACCTGTGAGACAGATAAGGCTCAGTTAAGACACCCACTGAGTGCAGAGCAGTGCAAAGGCTGTGTTGGAGCGCTGTGTACACACCTGCATGTTAGACTAAGTTTGGTCATTTCGTGTTGAAATTAGCTTGAGGCACCTGTGCAGCCCCCCTAGAAACTTCTTAATGGTTAAAATTAGCAGTAATGTGGGAGAAGGTAGTTATAAAACTGTCTGCAAGTAAACACCAGCACTGTTAGGATCTAAAGTTTGTCCAACCTTTGGCAATGTTCCGTTTCATCTTTCTCACTGAGCTAGATATCATGGCCAACACTGTAGTGTTTTTCTGGCTTTTTACAATTTCTACATTATTTCTTGTTTTCTACATCATAATTCATATTTAAATAAACTATGTAAATGGTTCTCTATTTGAAAAAAGCTTTTGCTGATCATATCTTGAAACTTTGGGTTGATACTGCAATTTTTTGAGACAAAAGTAAGTAGAATATTCCTATACTTGAAATTCAAGAAGGCAGGCTTTGGCCCCAGAGAGAGAATGAGGTGGATATGACAACAGCTATATAGAGGGGAAGTTAAAAGTGAAGAGGATGTGATACCTATAGGCATTATCTGTAATACAAAAAGAAACTAGATTCAATACATGGTGATTTGTGCTTTGAATCAATATTCTGGAAGTAGAAAAGAGATGTTTTAGTAATGAAGAGGTTAGCAATTCTTAACTACAAAGACACAATAGATTGGAGGCATTGAAAGGAATATTTAATTGTATTACTTTACAGCTTTGCTGATTTTGGGTAATACAAACTGCTATGTTGAATGATTATCAAGATACTGTGGGATATTTTAATAAACTTTGCTGTTGTTTTAAATTAGTATTAAAATCTTGAGATCTCCAATAAAAGCTGTGTTAATTAACAGCTCAGTCAGCAGAGCATTTTTCCTTGAAAAAAATGTTAAAAGAAATTTAAATTATGCTCTTCCAGGAAGCCCCAGAGGAAATATATATATATGAATCTAAAATATTTAACTTTATCAGAAAAATGCAAATTTATGTCTTGATCCAGAATCATTCTCATAGTATGGATTTTTTTTTTCTTAAATTACAAAACATGAACTCAGACAAACTTTTTAGCAAAAACCTATGAGGCACTGGGCTTAAGGTGACTTTACAGAATCAACTAGATTGGAAAAGACCTTTGAGGTCATCAGGTTCAGCCTAGGACAGAACACCACCTTTTAAACGTGTTGGCACTGATACCAAGCACCACATCCAGTATTTCCTTAAAAGTCTTTTCCCCTCCAGGGACAGTGATTCATTCCACTACCTCTCTGACCAGCCCGTTCCAGTGCCCAGTCACCCTTTCTGTAAAAGAATTCATCTTAATGTTCAGCCTAAACCTCCCCTAGGGCAGTTTTAGACTGTGTCCTCTTGTCCTGTTTTTAATTGTGTGGGAGAAGAAATGGAGCTCCACCTGGCTACAATCTCCTTTCAGGGAATGGTGGAGAGCGATAAGGTCTCCCCTGAGCTGCTCTTCTCAAGGGTAAACACCCTGAGCTCACTCAGCTGCTCCTTATATGGCTTTAATAGTTCTTTAATATGACTATTACATTGATTATGTAGGGTACTAGTACCCTCTGGAGAAGCACATTATCCCAGGATGTTTTGCATAGCCACAACTGAGGAAGAGGTCTGCAGGCTTTCGTACAACAGCTGCTGTTGCAGAGGGGATATAGAGAAGGTATTCAGTTACCTTGGAGGAGTTGATGCAATTAGTTTGAGAGAAGAACTGGCCATTTGGCACAGTTCATGTGGTGGTATATTGTGTGAAGCAATCACAGGCCACTGTGGGTGATGCTGCTTCTGTTTATGAGGAGATAAGCACAGCATAGTGGGAAGAGATGACTAAACTCATGCTTTTGGCCTTCTATTCCTTCAGCACCAAATAAAAATTGAAAAAGTTAACCTGAAAACCTTATATATAAGAAGTAGACAATCTATCCCAAGTGCTTATTGTTTCATTGGAAGTAGGTAATAAATAATAATTTTTATTTATGGATATCTGCATCACTGTTGTAAATCCAGGAATCTGCTATCCCAAACCTGAATGGATTATTTCTATCACTTGATATTGTTTTCCATTTTAAAAAGACCCAGTGAAACTCTTTGGGTCATCATACTTATGCTGGATAATTGTAGAAAATAAATGCCCATCCCTTAAAAATGTATGGAAAGTGCTACGCAGTGATTGTTGGCTTTGCTGGCCGTTTTTTGGAAGGGATGGGAAATAAAAAAAGTTTACAGCACTTTCTGGATAGTGCGGTTTACTTATTTCTTATTATTTTTGCCATCTTCCTGGTCTTGTGGCTGCCCAATGTGCAGCCAGCTCAGAACAGTTCCCTCCTTCCCCACTCTTGGGGTATTTTTAGGATATCTTGCTGTGACATTGAGGCAGAGCTGGGTTCCAGGGCTAAATGTGGTGGGATCTGAGGAAGCATGTGATTGTTCTGAGACTTTGATGGGCTTTGCACTGAGCCCTGTGCCCACTGGCAGGGAGATTGGTCATCTTTTAGATGAAGTCTTTGAATCCCTGGTTTGTTGTATGTGTTTGCCTCCCACCCTGGACATCCAAGATGCATGCTTGTCCCAGAGATACTGTGCTGCTTTCTGTGTGAGGCCATGTCCGTAAGTCCTACTGGCACACATCTGTTCTTGCTCACCTGTCATCTCATCTGGCTCACACCTGGGGAGGGGACAATAGGGTTCTCCCCTTGAATTGTCTGCCCTTCTGGCAGTGACTCAGCCCTGAGGGTGACTCAGTGCCCTTTGGGGCACACTGGCTCTAATTCAGAGCTCAGCAGAGCTTTTGCACCTGTTGGATTCTGTTTTTTTCTGGTGCCCTCCTCAGAGGAGAGGAGTTTTGGGTCACGAACAATGCATATTAATGTGCGTGATGAGACTGAGCAGTGGAGGTACTGGGAGCTGCACCCTGCCATGCTGATGCCAAGGGGACTGTCCCTGCCCAGGTTCTGGAGCAGCTCTCACCACCTCAGTGTCACCACATTTTATTTTGAGAATATTGAGGGGTGGGAAGAAGAATTCATATTCTGGTATTCACGTACAAATAAATAGATTAAGTGAATGTGGAAAGGTGCATGGAAACTGTATTTCCCTCTTATTTTAAGCTAAGGCATCAGCATTGATCTAGCCAACAGTAAAGAAAAACTCGATTTTAGACAGTCAGGTATGGGGCATAAAGTGTAGTTCACTGTTTTTTGCTTTTTCTGCCTATGTTGTTATGTGTTACATTTTTGCCTAATAATCTGTAATGCTTTGACATTTTGTAATGACAAAATACTTTGTAAATATCTCAGAAGACTACAGAATATTTTCATGAAGTTAGTGTTCCAGTTTTAATGTTACCATTTGCACAGACTGTTTAACTTCTTGTTTCTCCCCTAACTCACTGTTAGTCTGAATGGTGTGTCTGCTTGTACATGGGTGGGCTCAGTTGAAGGTTGGGAGAAGCTTTATATTCATCGTGACTTTTTAATTCTTTGTTGATGCACTCTTCTGCTACTTAATGGGCATAATAATGTCTGAAGCATTGTGCCAACAAATTATCCTATTTATGCATTCATCAAAGCTATTATTCATATATTCAACACCTCATTTTCTTTTCCCATCATGCCTTCACAATTTCTAACACATCTATTTTGTTTTCCTTATACTTTCTTCGCTGCATGAAAATTGGTATCATCATCTGAAATCTGGTTTCTTACAGCATTATTTTAACCTTTGAGCTTTACTGTTTAGTTCAGCTTGCACTGTATGCTGAAATCTGCTTGACTAGTCATGAGCATTTGTAATGTATGCTTGTATTGTCAAGCACTGGTTCTCATGCAAGTTGATATTCTGATATCCAACTTTAGGTTATGCTTGGGGTCTCTCTTGCTCTTCTTCTTTCTCCCTTCTCACCCTCCCTTCCCTGAGGTGGAATTTATTTTCTAAGCAGCTTTCTTGGAGCCCAAGATGTCACTTTTAAAAGAGTTTAACAGATCTGTCTGCAATCCTGCTTGAGCTTTTAAAAAATAAGAGGTAGCTTTGAGATGAGGGAATCATCAGTAAATCTGACTAAATGTAACTGCTCTTTTAACATCTGAAAATAATTTGCATATTTCTTATCCTACAAGAGAATTCAAATACCATATTGAAAATACATGGCAGAACCATCCAGAAATTGCAAGAATGTATGCGTAAAGATTAATTGTTATTCAGAGGTTTTCACGAACACTGCCTATACCATCATTTTAGTGAACATTTAGAGATTTAGAGGCTAGAGTTTTTTATCAATACCAAGATCATCTATTTGCAGTAACCCTTGTAGAAAAACAACCTTTAACAGAGAGTATTTCAACTGATGCAAAGCAAACTTTCTATAAAACTTTCTATAAAAAAGCATTTTTACTGAGGGCCATGTAATTTAAAATTGTAATTATAATTTCGTTGATTTAGTTACATATCTGCATCAGAAGAGTGCTAATCTCCTGTGTGTTAGACTGCATGATGTGTATATAAGGTCATGCATGACTTTTCTAAGGAGGAAAAGTTATTCCTCCAATGCTCAAAACTTCCAGGACAGTTGATGAAAAGGAACTTCTTGAAATAAGGATAAAGTATCCAGAATGATCTTTTGGCCACAAAATTTATGTTCAGCTCTAGAACTGTCAATTTTTTTGAGGATTGTCGTGTGTCAATGCTTTCTTACCCAGTCAACAGTGAAGCCTCAGAAAGTCTTAACATCACAGTTTAAGATTAACACAGTCCCTGATTATTGCATGAGTATTGCATGTTGTTGGCTGTGTTTCTACTTATCCTTTCACATATCTAGGTACACTGCAGTAATACCAATAACTTGGCAGAAAATCTGATTAAGAATAGGATTAGGAGATCCGGGGATATATGTGCAGTATTGATCTAGCTCAATGCAACTGTTGAAAACAACTGACATACTGCTTCATGGCTCCTTCAGAAGCAATCTGACTGAATCAGTGTGCAGAGGTCACTTTTTGCAGATCCCTCACCAAATACCCTCAGTAGAACTAAGTGTCATACAAAGAAATGCTGTCTTGTATCAAAAATGCTAAACAAGGCACCAGTAACTTGTCTGTTTTCATAGTGATTGTAATTTTATTTTACGGTTTCTAGAGAAATTGTTAGTGGAGCCTGCAGTGAATCCATATTGTTCAACATATTCTGAAGTAATACTGTAGGTATAATAGTTAAGTGACAAAATGTCATCATGACAGTAAGTTATTGAAAGTGGTAGTGATAACTCAGTGGAGAGTTCTGTAAGGAGTGTGAATTTCAGTAACTGGACATTAATACAGCACAGGAAATTCACTGTAGATAAATGTTAATAAAAGCGTATTAAAAAACTATTTTTTTTTACACCTCTTAACTGGGCAATTTACTTATCAGCAGTATGATTTTGGGATTATAATAATAAATTTGATACAAACTTTAGTGCCCAAGGGCTAGATGCACATCTGCTTGCTTGAATGCACGCATGGTGTCCCTCTCAGGCCTAGAAGCCTCCTGTTAAAAAAAGTGCATAAAAATTCACAAGCAACTAGAGGAGAACTCAGGCATCTAACTACATTATCTATGTACATTTTGGACTTTTCATACAGAGAAGACAATATTTCAAATCCTGAACCAGATTTGGAATTGTTAAATTATCAGGCACTTAGGCAATACCACTGATGACGAGATTTTTTTCTGCATTGAAGTCTTTGCACAAAATACACTTTGAACACTTCTTGTAGTAATACAAATTGAAAAACTGTTGATTCAGTACAGAAATTCTTTTAATTGTTATTTGGAACTGGGATTCCAATTTGCTGACCTTCTGTTTAGCAGTAGTAATCAAATATGATGGCTGATCAGCTTTATGCAAGACTCTCTCTTAATGTAGATTGTATGTAGTACAATCTACATTAAGTAGATTAGTCTTAATGTAGTCTTTGTAGATTTACTTCCATCACATGTAAAGTAATACCTGTAAAGCCCCCAAAAAAATGGTTTGACAAGCCTTTTAAAAAGGGAGCTCACAGTTTTTCACATACTTGGAGTTAGATGCATGGGAGAAATGCTGACAAGATATCCTCAAGCAGTCAAAAAAAAAGAAAGCTTTAATGGCAACTTCAGAAAAGCAGAGAACTGGCAAAAAGTTTAAAACAACATACAATCAACATAAAACACTTCACAAAGCATTAACTTGATGCCCCATTCAACTTAGCAGGCTCCAAGCCCATCCAGTTTTAAGTTTCTCAAAACTCCAGGAAAAGGAAAATAGAAGAAGAAAGAGAGAAAGACAGAAAAGCTGTAGAAAAGAGCATACACTTGTCGTTCATGGTGTTCAGCTGATAGGAAGTCCAGTAGGATGTAGAGTCAAGATCTGTGCTTGCTTCATTTCCTGGCTAAACTACCCTTTGGTTTTCCTGCGCCCTTTCCCCAGGTGGGACTTCCCTCATCTGGCTGCTCTGGGGGGAGACTGGGGCTCCAGGGCCAGGTGTGGAGTATTGCATCTGTCATGCCAGGAACTGGTGGCCACTGTAGGGCTGGGATACAGGCCTGGGGGGGGAGGTGTGTAGTGCAAGGTATCGCCTCAACAAAGGCAAGGCCCAACATGCCCTTTATCCCCACATGTGCCCGAAATGTTCCAGCCAGCAATCCACCCAGTCTCTTGGATACCCTCTCCAGTATTTATTTGTACCTGAGTTCATTACAGCTCACCTTACTTGCTTTTTACTGCCTTGGTAATTAGTTCAAGGTCTTCTATAGTATATACAAAAATTTCTCTTGCGAGTTGTAGAACCATAGAATGGTTTGGGTTGGAAGAGACCTTAAAAATCATCTAGTTCCAACCCTTTCTACAATGGAGGGGCTACATCAGTGGACAGGGCTGCAGGAAAGAGCTACAGGTGTCATCTATCTGGACTCCTGCAGAGCTTTTGGCAGGGTCCCCCACTACTTCATTTTCTCTAAATTGGAGAGAGATGGATTGGATTGTATACAGTTAGATGGATGAGGAAGTAGGTGAACAGTCATATCCAGAGGGTAGTGGCTTAGTGAGGGTCAATGGTTCCAGTTGCAAGTGGTACCCTCAGTGGTCTCTACTGGAAGCAGTGTTATTTAGTATCTTCAGTAATGACATGGACAAAGGGATCAAGTGCACCCACAGCAGATTTGCAGATGACTACAAGCTGAGTGGTGGGATGCCACTCCTGAAGGATGGGACATCATTCAGAGGGATCTGAACAAGCTCAAGAAGTGTACCTGTGGAACCTGGCCTTATGAGATTCAGCAAAGCCAGGTGGAGGGGGACTGGACTAAATGACCCTTGAAAAGTGCCTTCCAATTAAACTGTTCTATGATTCTGTGAAAATAAATAAATAAAAACTCTGAGATTTTTATGTCTTCCTATATATGATGGACTTTCAGCCCAGGTATCTAGCCAAATTTTGCCCAGAGTAGTTAAATATTTTCTTAAATTCAATTTTCCCCATTTTTCCTATTGAATTTATTTACTTCATTATACAGTCTGATGGGCTTGAAATGAACTAGAAAAAATGTGATCTGCTAGTAGGTGAGGTAAATGCTACCATATGCTTTCTTTCTTCAAACATTTTTTTAAACTGTTTACTCATATGTATATGAGATCCTAGGAATCCTGTGGTAAAATGCATCATCATAAAGCTGTTAAAATAGGTTGTACATTTGCTGCCTGTTAAAGGTAAACATAATGGTTTTGAGGCAAGACCTTCAGGGTGATTTATGAACTTGTTTGCAATAAACTGCAAAGTTTCAAGGTACCACACAAATGTTCTTACTCAGCACTGCATTTGTCAAAGGGTCATTCCTGCTGAGTTTATTTACTTCCTTTTGTCTGACCTTTTTGTGATATTGTCTGTGCATAAGGTGGGTACAGTCTGCTAAACATAATTCTGTTTGCAAACAATATAATCAGGTTGTTAAGAACACTTACTGTTAAATTAAAATACCATAGTACTACAAAAAAAAACCCTCAAAATGCTTCACTGTGTTCAATACAAAGGAAAAGTGTACAAAAGGTGTTACCAATGATAAGAAACTGTGTTCTTTGACCTCATAAACTGGTTAATTAAAAGCAATGATGCCACTTTATAGTTGATGTGCTGTCTTCTGAAAAGGCCCTATAAATTTGAAATGTCAAGGTTATATACTGTCTAGAACTCCAGTCAATGGAACAGAACTTCAGCAATTTTTCAGGTGCTTTTCTTATCCTCAGCTTATGAGAAATGTGGCCCAAATCTGTTACAGTTTGGAAGATGGTGTGATTAAATATTTATTAAACACTTAGTAATTTCTGTTTATTTTCAATTGTTCACTGACCATCATGTAATGTACCTCAGTAGTTGTCAACACAAACTGGTCTTTGAGATTCCAGAGTTTTGATCTTTCACCAGTCAGTCACATTAACATCTGTTATAAGAATTCTTTGCCAACTTACCTTGTTGCTCTTGTCAAAACTTCATGTTGTGCAAAGTGAGTAGCACTTACTGGATTGTGTTTATGGTTTCTGTGTTGCCTTTGCTGGGTAAGCCTGGATTCACAGATGGTATGGGATGTCTGAGAGTAAGTCTTATCAAACAGCTTGCTTGAAACTCTGTCATCATAGGGATTCTTTGGGAGAGCATTCTTAACCCTCTTCTGTAGGAATCAGTGAAGGGACGTGCCAGTTATTCTCCGGACCTCCCTGAGCACTAAGAAAGAAAGTGACTGCTCATGGAGTATGGAAAGCAAGGGACAAACTCTTGCCACTCTTTTTATTTAAAAGAATAGACATTAAAAAACCCCATTGTTATAGGGGTCCACCCACTTTTCAAGTGATGTGGTGCTGCTGGAGTTACTAGGTAGGAGAGTCCCATGGGCTTCCCCTGAAGGAAGTCATAAAATGCCACCTGGTTTAAAGCAAATTGTATGGCAGATGTGATGAAATCCTAAAGTGTCAAAAGATATAGGACACTGATTTGTAGTTGACTGTAGGGTCTTCTGTCAGCAATTCAACTTGCAGCAATACCAGAACTATCAATTCAAAATTAATGTATAATTTAATTTGCTCAGCTATGTACTATGCATAGCTGAGCAAATGCTGAATTTAATTTTTTATTTTTCTGTTAATGATGGATAAAGTCATGAATGAGTTCGTGGAGAAACTGTGATGGTTTGAGGTTCATTGAATAGTTATATCATACTTCTTAACAGTAAGTGGGGCTTGTGATCTAGTCCTCTGGTATATTCAGATAATAAAATTTTATTTGGGAATTTGACATTTTCAAGCCTAGAGGATTAAGAAATGAGTAGCATTTTGTTTCTGAAAGCATGTTCAAAAATCAGAGGAATTTCACTGATAGAGCAAGCAGTTACTCTAAAAGTGTACTATGCCATTTAGATAAATTCCTTCTAGAGAAAGTCAAAACTTCCTTCTAATGCAGTTAGTGCTCACAGACACAAGTGTTATACAGTTTATGTTGTATAGCAAACTGTCCTAACACCTTGAGAGTGGATTACAACTAATGTAAAAGTAGAAATATAAAACCATTTGTTCATATTCACACAGAAAACACCCAGAACACAAGTAAAAGCAGAATATCAAGAGTCACTATTGTCATCTGGCTATATCTTAACTGACTCTTATTCTGATTGCTTACTGAATTTTTTATAAAATCTCCTATTCAATGAGCTCAGGAGATGCAGATAAAAATACTTTTTCTTATCTCCACAGTTACGAGACTTCAGCAAATGATTTTATGAGGTCTAAATAATAAATAGTGCCAAGCAGTAAATTAATTATTTTACAGTCTCCTTTTATCTTTATGCTTTGCTCTCTCTATTTTTATTTGTTGCAGTTTACAATTCACATGAGAGAAATTCAATACCAAATTTTGCCATAGAACCTAAATAAATGAGCAATGCCCAGTTTAATTCTGCAAGGGAAAGAAGTATGATCATGAATAAAGAGTGCAGGTGGGCAGGAGGCAAATTAGAACCCAAGGCTACAAAGGCCAGCCACAGTGGTTGCAGCAGGGAAAATTGTAGTAAGGCTTGTCCTGGAAAGTATTGATTCAAACATCTATCCATACTTGTGGAAGAAAAACAGTGCATTTTCACTGACTTGTTCCAAACACATTTCTTACCTATCTCTGTATGACACTGGTGATTTTACTAATAATCCCACAGAGTAGCCCACTTGTCTTTAGAGTGAAGGAGGCTCTGTGAGCCTTGATAGTAATTTTTTGTTTGTGCATTATATTTTTTTTTCCAATTGTGCAATTTTTGCAGTAGCAAGAAAACTTGTTTTCATTAAGTAAGTAGTTCATAACCTATCCTGTGTATGATGACTTGTAAGATAAATATAATACTTAACATCTGTTACATATTGTGAAATGATTGATGTGTTAAGTTTTTAGCTGCTGTCTTATAACAATGAAAACATTAAAAAAATCGAACTCAAGACAAAATGTTTCATGCTAGGACTGTCAGAAGCTGCTGTTTGAGAAAACTGAGATCAAAGGGAGAGAACTGGGAATTGTTTTGGGTCAGGATTGCAGGCATAGTTGAGATATGATGCTGAGCAATCAACAGCATTTTGTCCTTGTAACATTTAGGTTAATTTGAATTATCATTGACATTTTTCTGGTCATAAGTATGTATTTATTACCTCTCAATAGAGTGACATTTTCGTTGTGACTGAAAGGTGTGAGATGATTTACCAGATGTCAGAAGTGTATACTTCTTTATTCTTGGTGTCATGTTTCACTGTGGGGAACTGCAAGGAGTTCTTTTAATAGTGATGGTTGGGAACAAAATTAAGCCAAGTGAGGCAAATGTTGCTTCTGAGAACCATTTGTTGGTAATGAGAGAGCAAGATAAAAAGGAGTTACACTACCAAAGAGGGCTAGAGAAGACAGAGCAAGAGGAAGAAAAGAGGGAGAGGAAACAGAAGGAAAGAGAGGGCATTACTATCTGAGGTGAGGGAGTGCTGTCAATGTCCATGAGACATGGGCTCAGGCAGGGACACAGAGATGCAGCAGGCAGGTCACTGGTTAAGGGCACAGGGAGGCAGGGCAGATGCGATGGTGAGCAAGAACCAGCGAGGGCATGAGAGCCAAAAGGCTGGGCCTAGGGCAAAAGTGTAAGGCTCAAAAAACACTCGACTCAAAAGCAAGTTTTGACAAGGAAATCTCAAAAAGCAAGTCTCAAAAAAGCCCCTTGAATCACCAAGCCTCAAAAGCAAAGGCACAGCCCCAAGCCAAAAGCCCACACTCAAAAAGCATGTTTGAAGAGTCAAAAGGCAAAGAACAGAACAGCCACCCAGAGCTTCTCGTGCAGTTACTTTTTATGCCCTGGCTCCTCCCAAAGTCCACCTGCTGACAGCAGACCATTGGCCCAATGTCCCAGGGCAGTTCATTGGCAGAGACCTTTTACCATCTGACTGGAGAGTGTCTCTGGGGTACAGTGTTTGCAGTGTTCCCCTGCTGACTGCCTGTCCCATGTGAGACATGGAATGGTTGCCAAGCGAAGTCTCCCTGGAGACAAGGCTTTCCTCCATCTTCTCCTAGCTGCCTCCTGGCCATGTGCAACCTCTCCCCCACATGCCTCTGACAACCATTGTTGAAACAAAACAAAACTGAATTGACTCCTCACACTTGGGCAGAGGCTTTGCTTTTATTTTTTTTCCTTTTCTTTCATAATTCTTGTCAAACCTTTCAACAAATGTCTGAATGTCCAGGTGCTAGAACAGTTCAGGAGCATTTGCAAATTTTGTACTCTCATACCCATGCTGACATTCTCATGGGATATGAACATTCTGTAAAAAGTAAACTGGAAATTTATTTAATTTTGATTTAATTTGCTTTCAAATAGCTAGATTAATTGAATACTTTTTTATTCTTTTACTCTTTCTTTTCATGTTCCCTTCTGCCCTTTCCAAAATTATTCTCAGGAGCTTCTTCTGCCACTTTTCCCTTGTCCAAGGAAGTGCTTACTGCTATTCACATACAGTAAGAAAGCAAGAAATTACATAAAGCAAAAATAGTTAGTAGGTTCCAAAAAACAGTATCATTGCATTGATGCTACATTTTCACACTGCAGTGTTTAATTTTCATTTTCAATTTTCTGATATTTGCAAGAAATTATAGTTAAATGGCTGTGACAATACAAGTAATTAATTTTTCTTTCTTCATTTCATGACCCCATTCTCTACATTCATACTCTGCTTACTGACTGAATTTACTTGCCACACTTTTCCTGTTTTATTAATTATTAAAAGAATAGTGCATTAAATATTGAACTGTTGGCTGACATTAATTTTTTAAATGTAAGCAGAGCAAGAGAGATATTACCAGAAATATTTTCTAGATTTTTTTTCTCTATATACAAAATATGCAATGCCTGGAAATTAACTGGAAATGCATAGTCATTTTACGAAGTGGCATGAATAACCTATATGACATGTACTTAAATATAATTATTTTTCCATAACTTAATGGTAGTATTAAATTATTTAATTCCTTAGTTATAGGTCAAATCACGCAATTTCAGAAGCTCAGATCATAAGCAGGTGGTATTTCAATTATTTTCTGCAGAATATATAGTCCAAATATTCCTAGGCCAATGATATCTTCTTTAATGTCTTACCCGTGAATATTTTCCTTTCCTTACACTTTTACTGTCTGTTAGCTCTTAGTTTTTTTGACATTTGGATCTGCCTCATGCTGTGTTCTTTTACAGGAGTTAAAACTGTTCCTTTTGGGTTAGAGCTGCAGCTATGTGTACTTGGACTTTATTTCAGTTACCTGTTTTAACTGAAGACCAATCAGTTTTGTGTCCTTTAAGGATAGCAAGGTCTCCTGCTTGGTGGTGGTTTTTTGTTTCTTGCTTTTTTTGAGTTTTTTTTTTTGTTTTATTTTTGTTTTGTTTTGGATTTTTTTGTTTCTTGTGCTTGTAAATATTCATACAAGAAACAAAGGGGATTATACATGTCCCTCAGGGTCGGTACTAGGGCTGATACTGTTCAACACCTTTGTTATTGACAGGGATAGTGGCATTGAGAGCACACACAGAAAGCTCCTTGATGACACCATTCTGTGTGGGGCAGGGACATGCCAGAGGCAAGGGATGCCAGCCAGAGGGACCTTGGACCGGCTTGAAAAGTGGAATTGTGTGAACATCAAGAACTTCAACAAAGTACAAGCACAAGGTCCTACACCCGGGTCATGGCAATCCCAGACACACTCACAGGTTGAGCAGAGAAGTGATTGGGAGCAGCCCTGTGGGGCAGGACTTGGTGGGGATGGCTGATGGAAAATGAGCCAGCAGTGTGTGCTCACAGCCCACAGAGCCACACGTGTCCTGGGCTGCACCAAAAGCAGTGTGGCCAGCAGGGCAAGGGAGGGGATTCTGCTCCTCTTCTCTGCTCTGCTCTGGTGAGACCCCACTGCAGTGCTGTGCCCAGTTCTGGTGTCCCCAACATAAGGAGGACATGGAACTGTAGGAGCAAGTCCAGAGGAGGGACATGAAAGGGACAGGAGCACGTTCCCTACAAAGCCAGGCTGAGACAGGGGCTGTCCAGCCTGGGGAAGGGAAGGTTGTGTGGAGACCTCATGGCAACCTTGCAGGATCTGAAGGGGCCTGCAGGGAAGCTGGAGAGGGACTCTTCATCAGGAACTGCAGTGGCATGACAAGGAATAATGGGTACAAACTGAAAGAACTAACCTTCTTAGGCAACCTGTTCCAGTGTGGCACCATCGTGACAGTAAAAATTTCTTCCCAATATGTAATGGAAATTTCCCCTCTTTTCAGCTTCCCAGCACTGCAGTGGGGTCTCACCAGAGCAGAGCAGAAGAGGGGCAGAATCCTCTCCCTCACCCTGCTGGCCACACTGCTTTTGGTGCAGCCCAGGACACGTGTGGCTCTGTGGGCTGTGAGCACACACTGCTGGCTCATTTTCCATCAGCCATCCCCACCAAGTCCTGCCCCACAGGGCTGCTCCCAATCACTTCTCTGCTCAACCTGTGAGTGTGTCTGGGATTGCCATGACCCGGGTGTAGGACCTTGTGCTTGTACTTTGTTGAAGTTCTTGATGTTCACACAATTCCACTTTTCAAGCCGGTCCAAGGTCCCTCTGGCTGGCATCCCTTGCCTCTGGCATGTCCCTGCCCCACACAGAATGGTGTCATCAAGGAGCTTTCTGTGTGTGCTCTCAATGCCACTATCCCTGTCAATAACAAAGGTGTTGAACAGTATCAGCCCCAGTACTGACCCTGAGGAACACCGCTGGCCACAGGTCTCCTGTGGACATGGAGCTCTTTGCCATAACTCCTTCCATGTAGCCATCCAGGCAACTGTTTATCCACCAAGTGGTCCATCCATCAACCCTATGTGTCTCCAATTTAGAGACAAGGATATCCTGTGAAACAGTGTCCAAAGTTCCAAAGTAAGTACAGATAGACAGTGTCAAATGCTCTTGCCTTATCCACCAGTGCTCCCTTATCCACCAGTAGCTCCATCACAGAAGGCAAGATTTCCCCTGTAAAGCCATGCTGACTCTTTGCAATCACCTCTTTGTTTTCCATGTGCCTTAGCATGGTTTCCAGGAGAACCTGCTTCATAAGCTTGCCTGGCAGATGAGACTTCTCTATAGATCTCTAGATCTTCTGCTTTCCATTTTTTCAAAAATGGGGTTTCTTCTTCTCTTTTTCCAGTCATCAAAGTCTTTAAAGTCATGCCGTCATGGATCGAGGGTTTTGTGACAGCTATCTACTTTTTCAGGCTGTCCATTTGTGACAGTTGCATGGCAATTATTCCCTCCAGTATTTTAAAAAGAGAATGCTCTTAAGATGTCACTTTAAATTAAAGCCAAGATTTTGAACAAGGTAATTTATTTATATTCTTGATTTAAATTTCAGTAGCATGCTGAGACTAAATTTACTCAGCCTGTCTTTTCTGGCATAAAGGTAATTTTACTTAACTGCATGAAATTTCTATAAGATACAGAAAACTGTTTTGGCTTACTGGTAAAAGGTGCTTGTGCAAACTGGATACTGAGTGAAAGATCTTCTCCTGCCTGTCACCAATCTTCTGTCTGAGGTTGTTTTTACAGTAGCTTCCAGAGAATGCTCTTACTTCCTTAAGCACCTTAAAAGCAATTTTTTCTTAGCTTCTAGAAGGATGGACAAGATAGCAGGATGTGGTTGTATTCCTTCTGAGATATTTTTTGTGCCTTTTGAGTTAAACAAATGGCTAATTTTTTTTTCTGAAAGGTATTTATTAAAGTAGTAGAACATATGACCAGTAACTAGTGCCTGTGTTAAGCAGGATGACAGATGGTACTTTCTTCCTTCATTCTTGAAAAGTTAAGCAAATTAATTCCCAAGCTGACATTCTGATTTTCAAAAGACACTATCAACATTAAGAGGAAGGGATCTTAGATATTAAATTTTTTATAGAAGCCACAGAAAAGTAGATTATGCCTCTGCCTTTTTTGAGATGCCTGTAGACCAGGAAGAATTGTTTAGTGTGCCCTGTGAGACAGACGGACTAACTTTTTTGAATTCTTGGTGATGCATTATTTTCCAAATATAATTTTGCATAAGGTTGGGTTCTCTTTGGAGAGTAAAGCTGGTGAGAGTAAATCTTCTAAGAGTAGTGATGAAGAAATTAACATAGAAAACGTAGAAAGATACTGATATTAAGGAGAGAACTTAGAGCTTTCTGCTAGACCTCCAGTTCTATTATTTAAAATAAAAGCAGAAATCAGTATCCTGTCTTTACTGACTTAAATTTTTAAATTTCAAACAGTAGGTCTTTGACCCCATCAAGGCAACACTTTTCCTCCCATCAATTTTGAACAGCTGAATGAGATCAGCTGGGTCTTCAGTTGCCTGGAGCATGTCCAAGGAAGGCTCTGGAAGAAAAACTCTGCCCCAAGAAACACTGTAGGGTCACAATTTTTATTGTGGTTCAAATCCTTTGTAAACGCTCAAAGGCTGTAGCATTTGCTATGGGAATGGTGTGTTGTCAGATAAGCCAGTGCTAAGTTAGTATAACAGTTTGTGAGAGTTGCTGAAATTCAGGCTTTTGGAAGCAGAAGTCGAGTTACAGATAGAAATGAAACCTTATTTTATGCGTTGCTTCCTATTTCTCATGGCTTGGAAATTAAGTCCCCAAACTCCTTCACACTTACAGAGAATAGATACACTAATTTCAGTGTCTTGGCTGAATTCCAGTGAGTAATTGCATTCAGATTATCTAAATTCCTCTCTAGTTTGAGTTGGTTGAGATAGTTTCCATCTTCTTTCTTGTTATTTTGGTGAGCAATATTAAACTGGCTGCTGTTTTTTCAACTTGTCATTTCTGTATTTTGTTAGAAACTAATATTATTCCAAAGTATGCATATGATTTTCAAATTACTTTGAAGAAAAAACAAACAGGTTGTATTATTGTGGTATCTATCATTTTATGGAGAAGTGCTTCTAAAATACCTTAATTGTTATTTTGAAATGTACTTAAATAGGATATTTCTGGATACTCATTTTGAACTGAGATTTTGAAGTCTGGTGTAAAAGATAGACAGTGTGATTTTGTTTAAATTAACTGTATGAATATTTCTGTAAATTTGAACTAAATTTGTTCAGCTGGATTTCAGATACACAGGTGACAGATAAAGAATTAGTGCACATAGGTAATGCAGAAACTTGGATGAGATTGTTGCAATACAGTATCTGAAATTATTAACTGCACAAAAGACAATGCAAGTTTAGACCTCTTGGTGAAAAATGAAATAAGTCATCTTCTTACCCAATCAAGTCTGAGGACAAGTAAATGTTTCATATGTCTAGGCATTCTTTTTTCCAAGAAGATATCTTCCTATATCTGAAATATTTAGTAACTATACTAATTTGTTTTGGTTTCTGTATTGTTTCTGCTTTGTTTTATCATTCAGTTTATGCTCTGAGTGGGTAGAGTATTGTGTGTTTTATTGGTTCAGTAAATGTACCTTGTTTCAGATGGGAGCTTTGGTGAGTTTGTCCAATTTGCAGTAGATAAAGATTACCCTGGCTGTATTTCAGGTGACTAGGGATCTTTTATTTAGATTGTGCTGCATTAAAGAGTAGGATAAATTGCATGCTGAAAGAAGCCTAAGAGAAAAACTATAGCTGGCAGTTGTCTTGATCAGGTATTCTTCCTCTGATCTCCACCACTCTCTATGGTATTTTAATCTTATCCCAGGGAATATGTAATTTTTCAGAAAAATGGATGGGGACACTTGTTTCCATCCTTTCTCTTTCTTCTCATGAAAGAAGAAACTTAGTTGCTGCTGCTGTTGCTGTTAGTACTAGAAAGTTGCCCTTTTGAGTCTTGTCAGTTTGTTTGAGAGCTGCAGTTACAGCTGCAGTTAAGTTTTGGCACCATGGTTGTGTGGCAGTGTGCAGGTCCCTTTTCTTTATAGAAGTTGTCTTGCAATCATTGATAGGTTTTCTTTCTCTGGAATGTAGATTATTTCAAATGTTTTTCAGCATGAGACCCAAGGAATGAAGTATAGAAACCAGCAGACAGAACTATTCCTAAATCCTAGGAAAAAAAGCCTCAAGGCGCTATCTAAGGAGGAGGAAGCCAGTGGGCCTGCAGGTGCTCCATCAGGTGGTTTTAGCCTCTGGAGAGATATTCCATGAGGAATGTAGCTGTTAGCTGTTGAGAAAATGTCTGAATATATGTCTGCTTTTCTGCTCAGGACATGTGTTGGAGAATGATGCACTGAATTCACCCTGTGTTTTGATACCTAGGTAGAAGTTTCTAAGCAGGGACCACTTCTTCCAGCATAGTTTTCTGTATACTTCAAATAACTAGGCTTCCTACTCTGTTGTGGTGAAGATCTCTACATGATCACAGAGAGAAGGCATAAAACCAAAGCAAACCTTGAGGAGTAACAAATGAAAATACTATCTTCTTTTTCTTTTCATTGATGTCTAAATTCTATTTTTTCCCCTCCTAAGTAATTTTGTTCTCTTCTGGTTTTTCCATACCAAATTGAAGAAGGTAGCTGAGAAAGGCTTAATTTTCCTGAATTTTCCTATATTTGCATAAATTAAGTTTTTATAGGTGACTTACTTGTACTTTCCAGAATGCCTTTTGCTCTTTTCTTGTTTCCTTTTTTTTTTTATTTTTTTTATTTTACTATTTTTAATTTCCTTTAAATTTGGATAGGTAAGGCAATGGAATTTCACCTTACTCATTTATGTCTCTTCAGCAGTCTGGAGTTTTCCTTTTATGAATGGGATACCTTGAACTTTAAGGAATGGGTAATTGCTTGTAAGAGAGATGAAGGAAAATGAAATATTTTGAATAAAAGGAAAAACAAGAAAAGTGAAGGAGGAAAGTATTGAATAAAGTGAGAAATGATGAAAGACTTCTGGCAGGCAAAATGGGAACAATATTATGGCCATGGGGATCACTCATTCATTTTTTCAAGAAGAAGAAAAATAAAAGACAGTTGATGGGATGAGTTTAAAAAGAAGAAAATTAACTTGCTCTTTTTTGAGGATGTGTCTGGGATTTTTGTATTGCACTACAATGTTGTTAGAAAAAGAACTGAGATTTTTTGGTGAAGAATACTGGCACTGTTGCTAAAATATTATTTGTTTTGCAAATTGCATTTTAGATATGTGTGGAGATGGAAATCTTAGGAATAAAGGAATAATATGTGAATTTTCACACAGAGTCAACTAGTGTAAATTCTATGTTGTTACAACCACTGTTTAAAAACCTGGTAAAAGCTTTTGGAGCTGTTGGTTGAATTAAATTTCCTTTTCTTAAAATTGTTTAATTTGCAAGATAATGTAAAAGTGTTTATCACTTCAGGCAGAGCCAGTAAATTATTTTCAGACATGATTTTGTTAAACAAATAGTTCTAATTGGTGACCTAATGCATTGTGTGAATAAATACAGTTTCTAGAAGTCTGAGATTCAGAACTTTGACATGTAATATTTTGCCAAGATACAAAGTGTTAATGACTATATAGCTACATATTGTAGCTTGCATGTGTGTGTGTTTAGAGTAATTAAAAAAAGCATAAGTGAGTAATTCTATTTTTGTTATAGCATATCTATGGCAACTGAAATCAGTTGCTAAAATTTCACTTAGTCTTTCTCTAAGAAAAAATTGTATTTTCTTTCCATGTTCATACAGTAACAGATGTGCAGTTTTTGTTTGTGATGGTGACTCACTTCTATTACACTGAACATGAGCATGGCATTGGCTACTGGGAGACTAAACAACAAAAAGACAAGTGAACACAGAGGGAAAGGGGATGTGTTTTGCTTGGTGTAGAGAATAGGTATCTCATGTTACCCATTATCCTGGCCTGTTTATTTTACTAGAGTTTGCTATTTTTCAGGTGCAGTTAAAACCCAGTATTTCAAGTCAATATGTAATTCGTACACAACCAACAAACACCTGTCTGTCTACTCTTGAATGTGCAGCTGTTGCTCTTTCCTTCATGGAAAAAAATAAGAGTATACAAGAAGTATGTAAACTTAAACACCTGAGTTTTTCTGTTATGTATGGTAGAGGGGCAGCGAAGGTACTTAGCTATTAATGTAAAACTTGATAGTTAAAATCTTAATGACATTTGTAATAGTTTTGTTGCATAGCAAACTAAAACAAGAAAGCAGCAATGGATACCATTTTTCATTTATTAACTCTAGAGTGATCAGATTATTGTGACTCTTTCATGTTGTGCTCCAAAAGCGAACACAACCAAGTGATCTTTAACTCTGAAAAACCGAATTAATTTTGTGACAGGAGATAAAGTATGTTACTGCATGGAAATAAAGAAATTGTTCTCTCCAAAAACTAGACAGCAGAGATGATCTGAATACCCCCTCACAGCTATCTTGAAGATTAAATGCTTTTTAAAGCCAGGTCCTCTGATCTCCTGCACTCCTCAGCTAGGGAATGTAACCCACAGGGTTATGTCTGCCTACCAGCCAGCTCACAACTCTTACATGTCACTGGAGGAATTTGGGACTTAATAGTTCTTGAATTTAAGTTTATCCCAGGTCAGAGAATACTAATTGGACATTAGCCTTTCCTTGTAAATTGTGATCCCACTAGTCTGTGATGGAAGAGGTCATTAAGAAAATAATCCTTTTTAATCTTTTGTTGCTGACGTTAGTAATATCAATTTAATAAGCCCTCTGAAAAACACCTTCAAGTACTTTTACACCACAGAGCCAAGTCTGCAATTCAGTTGTGTGTCCAGAATTTAGTAGTGAATGATATGTGAAAAAAGATTTAAAGCCCATCCATGTACCCCCTACATGCTAGTCTTCACCCTGGAGTGATCATACTGCTCTCCATCAGCTAGCTAATATTTTTGTACTCAACATCTGCCTACCAAAAAAAGGTGCCCAGGTCAAAAATTGCTCCTATAACTAGCATAATATATAGTATGCCACCTCTGTGTCTGCTTCTGTGACACTAGACTCACCTTAATATTAAATGAATTGGATATAAAACCCAGACTTGGACAAAGTGTGTAGACACACAAGAAAATAAGACTCAGAAATTGGAACTCTAAGTAAAGATGGTTTTCAAGAAACTTGTGTATATATGTGGGTTTTTTTACTTACCTTTTCCTTTGTTGTGCTAGGACAACATATTTTTCCTTCACTAGGACTTCTGTCTTACAGTGAATGCTTAGTTAATGTCTATAGTTGCCAGTCCTATATTCTGACTCACCCTTCCTACTGAGAATTGGCTCAGCCTACTTCTCAAAGATAAAATTTCTATTTTCTCTAAGCATTGCAGTAGCCAAGAGCTACATTCATGCATTTTTTATACCATCTATGAACTGAGTGCTATTCCCAGCATATGAGATAGTGAACTGAAGTTGAGAGCCGTGGAAATTAAAAATGTACACTTGGTTTGATACCCAGTATGTCACTTGATTTACCTGTGTGCTCTTAAGAGTCATAATTTTCTCAGTAGAATCTCAGCTCCTGCTGACTGCAGTTACACATGCGATTGCTTTACACATCCGCTCATGGGGCCCCCCTGACTTAGCCAGGCAACCAGCAAATGAAGAGTCTACAATTAGGAACCACTTGAGATAAATTTGGTTTGTGTGGCTTCATTAATCCTACACAATACCTCTGGGCAGAAGCATGGACACAGTTGAGTCTCCAGGATTGCAGTCCAGCTGCCTTGATCATGAGTCCCTCCTCTCTTCCTAAAACCCTGCCTCAGGAGATTTTTATGCAAGCACAAACAGCTTAGTTATTGTGACTTACCTTATTGCAGCTTGTTGACCGAGCCACAGTAATTAATTATAGTCCATTGCTGAGGTCAAGTCAAAGCCATAACTTACAGTGGCTGGGGCTGAAGTCAAGATTGAGTGGTTCCATAGGAAGGAGTGAAGGATAGCACTACGCAGGTGGTGTATGACTGCTCTGTGGTTCTTTTCAGTACATCTTCTATTCAGGTCTGCCTCTTGTGTCTCCAAAGGTTATATTTTAATGACATTTATCATCCAAATTGTATTTTATTAGCATTTTTAAGTAGTCATTGACTGAAACAAAGGGTAATAATTGATCTCTCTAACATACCTTACTAAAAGCTTGGGGTTCTTTTGTCCCCCACCCCTTCATGTTTCTGCAGACTATACTCCATCTGCTTCAAGCTTTATGCTCTTTCCAGCTTCAGCATGGTGCCCAGATCCATCACAACAAGGAACATCTTCCTCAAAAATGGCTTATATGGCAAGCCCATGCCAAAGAATAAACACAAACTCAGAAGAATAAGAGTGGAGCTTCTGGTGAATAATGTTAAAATAAAAGAAAACAGTACTGACTGTACAGTGGAATTTATTTGCAGCTAGCAAATGAATATGAATCTGGATTTGATCCAAACAGTTGACTATACTCTAATAAAACAACTTTTAGGCCCTTTTTAGGCAAGAGTTTATCTACCAATGTAACAAACAGTAATGGACAAGTTTTTTCATCTATGCAGTAAGCCAGGTGCCTTTGTTCAGATGAAGGAGGAGCATTCTAATTTTCTATAGAGAAGAGGAAGAAAACTGAACATAATTTAGACTTACATTATCACTTGGGTGTCAGATACGATCCTCAGTATGACTGGATGAATTTATTTTGGAGAGGCTTTTACCAGTACAAAAAGACAAGAAATACGAATATGGATGTGATAGAATGGTAAGGCTTCAGCAGTTAGAATTATGTTGAATTACTACAGAGCTTTTTAGCTTCAGTATCTAACTACAGTAGACTTTCAAACCATAACTCCTGATATTCTTTAGTTCAGATGAACATAAAGCATGTTATTTGGACAGTTCTTTCTAACCTTGAGATTTTTATTTCTTCTATTATTAGAACTCCTTTTTTGTAAATTTACATATATTTTACAATGCAGTCGGGTTTAGTTTCTCTCAGATTTAATTTTTAAATTAGGTCTGCAAATGTTTTTACAAGAAACTGAACAATTCTGACTTACAAACAGAAAGTAGAAAAAGTGATTTTTGGAATTATAACTCAGGTGCTTTGCTTTTACTTGAGCAAAAATTAGTCTTCCTCAGATGGGGAGATCTTGTGGATATAAATGAATCATATCCATACTCTGACATACAATGATTATGCTACTAAAAGCATTAAACAAGCCCAGTGTAAACTGCTCTGTAAGAAGTATGATGCAATGATAAATGATTATGTCTGGTTACAACCAATTAACATAATTATAGATCCTCTAGGCTTCATGTGTTTAGTTTTTCACTTCTAGCAGTGATATAAATGTACTTCTTTCTAATGGGAATTGCTAGAAGCAGAAGAATTAAGTATTTTAACAGGCTTTCTGAAATAATATTTTATGATCTGGAGGGAGAAGTAAAGTGAAGTAAAGGTTCTGATAATACTTTCTTCTACATAAATGCTTCTGCATTTAAGAGATTAAAATGCTTAATGTTTGTCTTTACTGTCAGTTCCCCTCTAGGTAACAACATGAAACTAATTGGGTACTAATTAATCTTAGAAAAAGATATTTCTTCTTTAATTTATGATCTGTAAGACAAGAAACTACGGAAGTGGGGTGGGGGCAGGATGAGGGGATGTGTAAGCACAACTAACCAGTATTTTACTGAAAGCTTTTCTGCAATTAATAAGAGAGGTCAAAATTAGGTCAGAGATTAGCTAAGAAGATTTAGTTAACCCTGAGCTAATAGTGACCTTTTGTTTAGGCATGGATAAACAATATAATTTGACTGGCTATGCAAACAAAGCTTATATAACCTTTCCCTCTTCTCCCGGTCTAGATAAATCCAGTATCTCTCACTAAATTCAGCAAAGCTGAATTAGTTTTGACAAATCTGAAGCAAACCAGTCTCATATGATTAATGATAGCATAGATGCACTTTTGTTCACATTGGAACAGAGAAAGGGCATGTTTATTCCTGTAGCACACCAATCTCCAGGCTAACTTGGAGTCTGAAGTTGCAGTCTTGTGCAATTTGTGTGCGCAGCCTTGTGTGTGATGCTGTGTCCAGTTACCTGCTGGACTGGTAATCTTCCTTCCCTGTGCCCTGGGACATGGTCAATAATTCCTTGAGGAAACATGGGTGTCAATTAAGCTTTATTGTTAATATTATATTTACATATGTGGATGATGTTCACATTTAATATTGTATGCGTTAATTTAATTTACCTTATTTTAAATTCATCTCAAGCTACAGTGTATCTTTTGTCCTACATTGTGAAGTTTATTTTCCTAGGCAGAAGATTAAATGTGTCTTTACATAGTATGTGAGTTTATATTACAGAGAACAGAAAGAAATTTGTATTACAGCCTGGGATTCATAGCCATCTGCAAAATGCCTTAGGATTACAGGATCAGAGAAATATTTGCCTTAATGGAGTTATAATCCTACATTAAATACTCTTGTACGTGGAATCTGTGCAGAGTTTTCATGTTTTTCAGCAAAGGACAAATTCTGCACAGCTTACAAAAAGCACTTTTTAGCTTTGTTGATTCCTCTTGTTCTTTTAATTTTGCTCCTGTGGATAATAGGATTTTGTAGGATCTCATGCTGGATGCATGGAAGCCTTTAATTGCTAATTTCCTCTGTTGTACAATACTAGATCAATCAATATGCAACAGTTACTGAAGAAATTAAAAACAATGCATTGCAAACCTCCAGGCATTTTATTTTTTTGAGTTTCTTTTGGTATGTCCCAGCTCAGCTCTAATGTAATGAGCATTTAGGTGCAGCACAGTAGCCACATGAAGTTCAGTTTCAGATTTGTTTGAAGGTATTAAACACAAAATACAGTATTTTTAGGTGGAACTTGCATGATTTTAAAAATATGCGCAGTGTAAAAGGAAAAATTTAGAAAGTTTGTTTTCAGGTCTTTTGTATTCAGAATTTACCAATAAATACATTACCTCGAAGAAATGAATACTCTGAAGTCCAAACTCTTTTGACAGAAGCTGTGTGTGATGAAGTAGCACTCTTTGTAAGCAATTTAATTCGACTGAATTTAATTTGCAATTTTACTTTTCTGTAATGGTAAATCTGTTTCATTTTTCTCTTACCAAAAGATTAATAAGTGAAACCCACCAGTCTAACAAGATATTGATTAAAAAGGAAGGAATGTGTTTGCTTCTCATGTTTGGTCCTTTATCCTTGTCCACTTTGTACTTCCAAATGTTGCTTCCAAAATGAAATCTGCTTTCCATGTGCCGCAATCTCTTGTGTTGGAAAACTGGTGGCATGGATAGCAGGCTTTTGAATGCATGCAAATATTTTTCAAAAGTGAGCACTGTTAATTCACCATATTTTCATAGTCTGTAGGAGTAAGTCTATGAAAAAAGACAGGGATGGAAATGTTTTAAAATAAGAACACAAACCACACCTCCCCTTTTGTTTAGAAAGCTTTCTTATTAAAGAAATGCTCAGGACAAACATAAATGTATTTTTCTTCAACATTGTACTTTTGTTGCCCCATAAACCCATACTACCAATAAATTACTCTTTTATTAGTTTTTCTTGAGATAAAAAGGAAACTTTTCAAGTGACTTCAAAAGAGGCAAAAATTATTTTAAGACCATTTTCTTCTCAACTGCTACATTAGATAAAAAATTGCTTATGCTGCATTATTTTCTACAACTTTCGTGCTTGTTTTGAAATTTAATTAAAAATGGGCCTTTTTGAAAGAGATAGTGGTTCATGCTTTTCTCTTGATGTTTGTGTGTTTTATGTCTATATACATGAATGCACATAAATGATATATTTGTTTCTGCCTCAAAGCAATAAAATGTCTAATTTACTGTGGTATGTTCCACTGCATCTCTACAGAACTGAATTTCTTCACATGTGATGATACTACAAATTCTACTCCTTTTTTCTCTCTTTTTAACACCATTCAATCAGTTAATGAAGAGCTGTGGCTTTGTGTATGCTATTTGAAGAAAAAGGATTCCTTTGTTATTCACTGAAACCTGCATGAAGACTAAATTGCTGTGGCAATTTCTCAAGTATTTCAGTTTCAGAGTCCTATTCTCTCTTTCTGCAGTGGTGGCTGACTCCTGTTTGGTACCACACAAACATGCATATCTTGACAAACTGAAACAGCAACCAAGTGCTGTGTCTCCAGCTCTGTGCCCTAGTAGGTGCAATGAGATAACCATTCTATTTCTCACCCACAGTTTCTCCTTCCCCAAACTGCTATAATCACGTTAAAAACACAAACCAAAAAACAAAACAAAAAAAAACCAAAAAACAAAACAAAAAAAAAAAAATAAAAAGAGAAAACCATAATAACAGAACTGTGCAGCCATTGTGCAGCCATTTCTTATCTCCTTCTACAAAATGTATGCTTCAGTGACTTTCAAATTGCTTTGGTTACGGGGTTTGTTCCTTGTATTCCAATTCACAATCCTTCCAGACTCCCAGCCCTGAGAGCTGCTGCTTTTGTATCATAGGCACAGATAACAGGCAGAAATAAAAAGGAGAGAAGAGTGTGTGTTTTAAGTAGGATGAGAGACTATTTTGGTTTAACCTGAGCCAGCAGCCAAGTCCCAGGCAGCCACTTGTTTGCTCCCCCACCAGCAGGATTGGGAAGAGAACTGGAAGGGTAAAAGTAAGAAAATGCATGGACTAAGGTAAAGACAGTTAAATACACACAACAGCAAAGCAAAATAAAGAACTAATTCCCTGCTTCCCATGGGCAGGCAGGTGTTCAGCCATCTCCAGGAGAGCAGGGCCCCATCACATGTAACAGACTTGGGAATACAAATGCCATCACTCTGAACATCCCTCTCTTCCTTCTTCCTCTAGCTTTATGTGTTGAGCAGGATGCCATGCAGCCTGGAATATCCCTTTACCTGGTTGGGGTCGCCTGTCCTGGGAATCTGTGTCTCTTCCCAGTCTCCCATGCCCCCCCAACTTCCTTACCAGTGTGGCAGTACAAACAGCAGAAAAGGCATTGGCTCTGTGTAAGCCCTGCTGAGCCATAACAAAACATCTCTGTGTTAGCAATCCTGTGTTCAGCACAAATCCAACACACAGGCCCGAATTAGCCACTGTGAAGGAAATTAACTCTACCACAGCCAAAACAAGTACAGAGACTTAGGTAAAAGTCGTTTATGTTGTTAGGATATGTCTGCTATAAAGCTTGGTACTTGTCACTGTGGCTTGGTGTTCAACATAAAACCAGGATTGTCCTGTTTATGAAGTATATCTTAGGTTAGCTGAATTGGTTTAGTGGTTTAATATTTACGAAATATTTCTTTGATTCCCATTGTATTTCCTAAAAGTTGCTAACTACTTTTGTATGTGAGAAGGTACTTCTGTCACTAAGCAGCAAAAGAATTGCTCTACCTATGGGACCATGGAAGCAGTAACTGAGAGCCTCAGTAGCTGTAACTGAAAGATTCTTTTGGACTTGAATGCTAAGATTTCCTCTCAATAAAGAGAGATATTAAAGAGTATATACAAATTACTTAAAGTACATGAAGACATACAAACTTCGTGTGTTAGTGGAAGAGAACTACACAAATATTTTGCAAATTAATAATATATAAACCATTTGCTGCTTATATACATGAATGGAAATATAGATAATGTATTTACAAAATGCATTTTATTGTTTATCACCATTTTAAAATACACCAGAAGTAAAAAACCAGAAGTTTATCCCCATTAAAAAATACATTTTAAAAGGAAAATTAAATTTTATGAAACAAAAAGTCTTGCTTCTAGTTGCTTGTTCTCCTTTTATTGTTGACTCATATATATATATATATATATATATATATATATATATGTATATGAAATGCATAGATAAAGTAAAAATAAATTTCTAGTGGGGTTTTTATATGTTCTTTTTAAGACATTTTAAGATGGCTATACTGAGAAATGGATACTTGTCATGATTAAGCATTTGCAGAACTGAGGTCACACACATTACGCTTGAGTCTTTTCCGTAATTACCAGCAGAAGGTAATGAGGAAAAAAATTATACTGCTCTATATTAATGTTTCAGCTTATGGTGTTTCATTACACTTGAAGTAGTCCTCTAAGGGATTTTAAGTTCATCCAAAATCAAGTTCCATATTTTTTTCAGGGATTAGATAGGTTGTCTTCAGTCAGCGCTAGATGTGCTGGTGTATGCCAAGTGTGGAGTCAGTATTGTGGGGAACACTAGGTTTAGATGACAATTTTATTCATACAATTTTCCCTAGAAAGATGATGTGGATTTTCTTTTCATGGCAAATTAAATTCCATACAGTAGTGCCTGGTTTGCTTTTTTTCATGTTTTTTTCATGGGAGCTTAATAGAGCTATACATAACTGGAATCTTGCTGGTCATTCAGTTTCATTCGGAAATGTATCAATAATGTATTAGATAATGAAAGGTGCTAGTAGTCAGGTATTTGCCAAAAACAATGAACAGTTATGGTCTGTGACCCTTGCCTTATCCAATGACATTTTCTTTCAGTTCTTTGAGCAGGCATTTTTAGTAGATAAAATATGTACTTCAGTTATCTTGAAATTGTTGTGAGATTATCATTCTCTTGGCTTTGTTCACCTGTGTCCTGCCAGACAGACAACAGTTCTCCCCTCTGTGGAGCACTTTCCTCCCTCTGATCAGTGAGAGTTTCTTTAGCTCAGCAAGCTGAACCTACACCTCAGCCTGCAAAACTAAATCCTCCCTGCCTGTTCAGACAGCAGTGATGTTTCCTTTTGACCCTGTTGTCACTATGGAATTGCAGATGATATTTTGCAGAGCTATTCTGGTACTGTTGGGGCATTATGTGCTTTTGATATGAGAAAGGTGAACATCGGTTTCTGTTGCAGTTTCTGTTTACTAGGGATTTATCTGAAATGGAAAAAAAAAGTCAGTATTGTCTCATAATAACAGACAAAATATGAAAGCAAACTTTTAAGGGCCAGATTTTACACTTTACCTAGGAGCTCCTAACAGGAGGTCCTTGCTTGTATGCCCTTCTCAAGATGCATGGAAAATCACAGTCATTCTGTTGCAGAAAATAGAAAAACAGTTCTGTCTTTCTAGAGGCATGTAGCACTTCAAAGATGGGGGAAAGGGGCATGACTATAGTGTAGCTCAAAACTGTAATGCTGAATATCACAGCTTTAAAAGTGAATCTGTGCATGGATGCAGCCTCTTCTTTAGGATATGTATTCTTTAAGTTTTTTAAGGACATCAAGAGAAATGTAAGTGTACTTAATAATCATGCAAGAAACATTCACTTACCTGTCAGCATTGTTGACCTCAGGTATAAATTGTTCTAAATTATTCCTGTTGTTTCCATAATGTGTGTATGAGAAGATGGTACTAAGTCAAAGTGATAATGAAGTTCGAGGAGAGGGGAATTGAGTATTTCTGGTTCTTTTTTTAAAGATAGTTCTAAAATTCAGAAGCGCAGGACAAATTGTTAGAGGAATTGAATTAGATGTGGAGAGATGTATGAGTTACAGGATAAGAGAGTTTCTGCCTCTTGATTTGCATCTGCTCTTCCTAGTACCTTGAAATCAGAAAAAATTGTAATGTGAATTTCATAACATTTTAGAGAATTTAATAACATTTTAGATTCAGTCTTATTCTTTATATTCTGTTGAAATAAATGATTTTAAAAAAAAGTCTCGTTGTCCCGTTTTCAGAGATATGAACTTTTCTTTTGTGAAGTTTTGGAGTATATTCTAGTGATTTGGATTCAATTCACTGCAAGTTTTACAGTTAGCAGATTTTTTTTTAAGTTATGGGGTTTTTTTCCCTGTAAAATACTGACTATATTCTGTTCCCAAAATTACTGAAGCAACCACAGAAGACGGAAAGCTAGTTGCACGCTGTATACGTTTTCAGCTTTCACGATGAAATACCATCTTCCTGAAATAATTGTATAAATTGTGTCTATTCAATATCAACACATGGGTTTTATTTCCTTTATAAGTTCATTCAAAATTACAGTCATATTAGTGCCTTTATTTTGAGACAATTACTACTTCATAAAAGTAGATGTTTGGCAAGTAGTTACTTATACCAAATTTTATTTATATAAAAATGTTACTAATATCTATCTATTTGTATTTCTTCACTGATTCTTAGGAACTTTGTCCTCTGCCCAGCAGGTTATCCATCTTCAAGTCTAAGGTTCTGCTCCTGATGTGTGGCAGGTAACCCATGATCATGAATAAATTCTTCATACACTACTTCTTTATTGGGGGAAAAATGCAGTGCTTTTGATTAACAATGGAACTTAATAAAGGGGAAAAAATAAAATATGACAGGGTTGTTCTGCTGAGTGATTCTTCCAGTTAAGTTGATGATTTCTACAGGAACATGCCTCATGAATAATTCAGGCAAGATGGAAGCAAGTGTTTTGCTGGCCAGTGATTCAATGAAGAAATCATGTTAGAACCAAAGCATTCTATGTAAAATGCATGATACTCTTAATGCTTATGTTTAAGTATTAATAAGTTTCGTCCTATAGGATAACCAGGGTGCAGTAGAGTTGAACCCCAAACAAGATTCTTGTATATCACTTCAGGAGCTGTCACAAATGCTCTATTTTAAAATGGAACCGAGGGGAGGGTCACTGTTTAACATAGTAGCAGGCTCCAGTTCTCAGGCAACCTGAACTGTTTTTCAAAAGAGAGCCAATATTTTACAGATGGCTTTGAAAGCTCTAGTGAAGAAACAGGTACTCCACTCTATGTTGCTCTGCTTCCTGAAGAGTTAAATTTCTTTGAGTAAACAATCTGAGAAGCAACACAAGCAAGCTTTAATAGAAACATCTTTCAAAAATGATCTATGATAGCTCATGTAAGAAATGCATAGTAAATACCAACTGTTGTGTTTTAATTTCCATATTCATTAAATAAATATATTTGTTGTGTAAATATGCCTTGTTGTGAATGCAGCCAGTGGATGCTTGAGTTATACAGAGGATAATGAATTTTATCTGAGAATCTTTGAAGAGTTTAAAGAGGTTTCTTAATTTCTGCATTTTCACTGTGGTGCCAAAACCTGCTAACTTGTTCTTATGCTTAAAAAGGAGTTTTTGAGAAGTTAATGGATTGGTTGTGCCATTCCTATTTGTGTGTTCCATTAGTGCTGTTTGGTAAGGCTAGAGTTCATGCTGCAGCATGAACTATTTGTGTTGGAGGCCTCCCTGAGGAATGTACAGCTGGAGACTGCCTTTTGCTTCTGCTTTACCTTCACTGTGATATTGCACACTGGCATAAGGACTCCACTGCAGCATGTAAAATTTGTTTAAACATCCCAGAGCTGAAAATGTGTTATAATGTGCAGTGGCATTCAAAATTTCACTGCAATATACTGCAGAAGTTTCCTTCTTAGCTATGTTATTCTGCCAGCATCACTGACAGGCTCAGTCTTGGCTAGCAGTGTGTCCATCTTGGAGCCAGCTGGACCTGGCTCTGTCTGACAGGGGGGAAGCTTCTGGCACCATACTACAGAAGCCTGAAGCTTCTCCCCTTCTCCCTCCCAAACTTGCCTCAGAATTGCAGTACTGTGTGCTTGCACTGCTGACAGCACAGCTGCAGGACAAGGTTCCCAGTCCCAATGCAGCACACACACAAAACAAAGACCAAGATCAAGGAAAAAACTGCAGTTTTAAGGAGTACAGGGACAGCTGAAAAGTGCTCTGTTGGGATTTGAGCACCCGTGGTATCTTTGTGCTGCAAGAATGGTGGGTAGATCCTTACTCAAAATAACCCACAGATGGTCTGGCAAGGATTCCATGATTAGGACATCAGAGGAAGAAAAACCCCCAAATCCTGGGACCATGTCAGTGTGACCCAAGGGGAAAAAAGCCTTCCTGACTGCAGAGGCAGGGCACCAGTGGTGTTGTGGTGCTGCAAGTGCAGCTGACAACAAGTTATTCACAATGGCCCAGGGGGATTTGCTAATCTGCTGTGGGGCAAAATTCCTTCCTAACACTAGAGCTGCCCATTTCCTGAGCATGTGAGCAAGCCCAGACCAGGGGCTTCTCCTAGTGAGCCACAAGCAGTCAGGTAGCTCATGAGCTGAGCACAATGTGCCATCACCTGGAGGAGTCTAGCAGAGCCCTTCCTCATTAGGACCTTGGGAGAACCCTCAGCACGGGGCTTGGGCACTCCTGCAAGCCAAACTCCCTTGGGCTTATGTGAGCAGAGGGCAGCACCCTAGGACTTGCTGTGACAGTCCTTGAAGTCATCTCCTGCTCTGCTTATGCTGCTCATAAAGCTCAGGAGTATGGAAAACAGCCTGTCCAGCCTTGAACCTCTGCAGAGTCACCTTCCCAAACAATGGCTGTGGTTTCTGCAAAAGAAGGCAGGCAGTGCCTCAAGCATGTGGAGAGCTGCTACCCTTCCTTGCAGCAATGAAAGCAACAGGCCATGGCACAGGTCACTGCATCCAAGACCACCATAAAAAGTATGCAGTGGAACTGTTAGAATGAGTCCAGAGGAGTGCCATGAAAATTACTGGAGAGCTGGAACACCTCTGCTATGACAACAAGCTCAGAGTTGGGGTTGTTCAGCCTGAGGAAGGAAAAACCTTCAAGTACATAAAGTGACAGCATCAGGCACAGCACCAGGCACATAATTGCCAGCCAGATGAGGGAGGGGATTGTGCTGCTCTGCTCTGCTCTGTGTGGGAGCAGCCTTACCTCATGTGTTGGGGGCAGCTTTGTGTGCCACAATGTAAGAGAGACACTGAGCTGTTAGAGAGTGTCCAAAGGAGGGCAACCAAGACTGTGAAAGGTCTCAAGGGCAAGATTTATAAGGAGGAGCTGAGGTCACTTGGCACGTTCAGCCTGGAGAAGGCTGCAGGAGATCTCATTGTGATTTACAACTTCCACAGGGAGGGCAGTGGGTAGTAGGTGCTGATGTCCCCTATGTGGTGACAGTGATAAGATACAAGGAAATGGAATGAAGGAAAAAGTCCTTCCCTGAGAGGGTGGTCAGTCACTGGAAGTGGTCATCATGTCAACAAGCCTGTCAGAGTTCAAAGGGTGTCTGGACAACAGGTATGTGGGGATTTTTTTTAATGTAGTCCTGCAAGGCCCAGGTATTTGGACCCAATGATCCTTAAAAGGATCCCTTCCTACTTTAGGTATACTACAGTTACATTATTCTACTACACATCTAAGGTAATTGCTTGAAATACTACTAAACACTATTTCCCCATTACTTGACAATGTAACAGCTTTCTGTTTTTAAACAAGTTGACAATTTGTACTTGGCAGCTTTTATTATGAATAGAATTAATTGTGTATAGTTCTTGCATACTGTCCTTGTCTTTTGCAGTGTGCCTTCTAGGATATAAGAGGTTTGATTAAACATACTCAGTTTGACAAAACATATTTTAATGATGCTCTGTAATGCCAGAGATTTTCCATTTAATGGCACTTAGACCATATTGACACACAAAGCAGTTGTGACATGTTTATATTTCAGTGTTCCTTGAATCCAAACTCTGTTTTAATAAAAAAATGACACAATATTTATTATGCTATGATACATAGGTCATTGATTCTTAAGGATGACATAATTTCAGGAAAGTAGATGTGATTGCTCTGAAATGTAATGACAGTTTTAGAAGGATTATCTATACTTCGGGTTCCCTATGGCTTTTGATTTCCTTTCAGTTAATTAACTTTAAAAATATTAATTCCAGATAGCAGGCTAGATTCAGCTACATATAAAACATAGAAATATGGGTTAAACCAAAATAGATCACTGTATTTTAGTCCTTAAGTCTCAAATTGTACATGGTTGAGTTGGGGCATCTCATGCAAGGCCAGAAGCTGGACTCAGTGATCCTGATGGGTCCCTTCCAACTCAACATATTTTATAATTATCTGATTGTATGAGTTTTAGATAAGTACATGGGCAAAATTATTTCAGGAAACATTGTAGAGTAGTAGTATTTCTTGATGAGTGAGATGCTGTAACTGGTCATGTGTGTGCACAAGCTGTGATGTAGAATAGCTAACAGTTAAACATGGTTACAGTGTAAAGTAAACATGGTTACATCCTGTGGCTGTGCTTTTCAACCCAGTGAGCTGTCCCGTTGGCCTCAAATGCTCAGTGGAGCAGCCTTTAACCTTGTTCCTGCAATAGTACAACAAGCTAATTTCAGTACTACAAACCGGTATTTTTACTGGTGCCTTTTCCTATTCTCTTAATAGGTTTTTGTCTGTGAAACAGAAATCAGGTCTGCAGTCTTGCTAAAGGTTTATCGCTCAAGCTGCAATTTATCCTTGGCAAAATTGTAATCCTCATAAATTGCAAACATAGTTTATGGTTTACAAAAACATGAGATACTACAGATTCCTTTAGGAGCACTTAGATTTTGCAACTCTTTCATATTCCTTTGCTGTCTTTTCCTTGATTTTCAACATCTCCTTTATGCTAGGAATTACATTCTAACCTCCTTTGTGTCTCTCTTGACTTGTCTGACAAGTTGCCAAAAAAGAGAGTACCAGTTTTCCCCAACTAATAAATTAACATATTCTTTCTCTTATTTTTATATGCCTAGCTTTTGATTGGCCAGACTTGAGAATTACTTCTCTGAGTCTCTGGAATTTAATTGCATGTAAATTAGTTCTTTCATTTGCCTGAGTGTGCTAACCACTTTCTATTAACATTGCTTTCAAAGATCCATTTTCTTTGCTCCAAAGACCTCATATCTCAATGTAAGTTTACAATATTTTCTGGTTCATAAGACTGTATCTTAAACTAAAACAGCAACACAAAATTGGTGCTGCCATGGCATCTGTTTTGTACAAACTGATATGTTTAAATTTGCTCTTCAGGACGTTCTCACTAATTTTCCCACTTGGGACCTCTTAGGCCTTCATGTATGTTAACTGACAATTTATCAGATAGTAATTTGCTGTAAAGCACTAACCAGACTATAAAATACAAGAGCCAGCTCAAAATTTGTGAAGTGTATTATAGGTGATGTCTGTGGGTGAGTTTGTAAGGTTGCTCTTTTGTCTTATGTAAACTCTGTCCTGTATGTTGGTACACAGCAGGCCTTGGCTTTGAGCTGTGTCTGCTTCCCTTGGTGAGGAAGCTCTAGTGTTGGACATGAGCTCTACACAAGCTGGAACTGAACCTTCTCTTTTCCAGTGGGACACATATGATGCATTCTGCAGGGGTCCAAGTCTGCTGTGGTGGAGATGCAGCTGGCTTGCACAGTGCTCAGTGCATTTAGGCAGACAGGTGTAAATATTTACCAAAGTCCTGCAGAGCTTGTCATGTCTGTTCAGTGTGGTCAGAGGAAGCCTAAGTCCTCCTGGTGTCACCTCCCTGAGCTCAGTGAGTTCCATGCAGACCACACCCACTGCTGTAGGAAATACTTGATCCTGCTGATGTGTGCAACAGGACCCGGTACTGCAGGGCGCAAATTATGTGTGAGGACATGAATGTCTCCTCTTCCCCTATTTTTCCCCCTGGATCTTTGTAAAGCCTCTTTGACAATGAGATAAAGACGGTGATGGCCAGAAGAAAGATATCTTAAGGCATTCTCTGGAACATAATTTTATTTTAAATAAAACTTTATTGCATCAGAAGTGACTGTAGTGTCGCAAAACCAATGTTATTCCTTCCTTGGTAAGGAGTTTAAACACAGTTAATATTTCGTAATTAGTGAAGCTGTATTTTTTCTAATTTACCTTAGTGTTTGTTAATTTTCTGTCTAATACAAACATGCCATCTTTCATTAAAAGGAAACTTGGGCTCTGATTTCTCAAAGATCCTAAGGGAAACTCATACTTTTGAGCACTAATCCTACTAAGAGTAATGCAAACTACTAATTTGATTTAATTTGTAGCTGTGGGTAATAGACATGCAGCCTTCAGATGTTTGCTTAGTTTTTGTTGATGTTATTGTATAAGCAATTTTTCAGATGAATGGAAATATTTATGTAAAAGTTGACTGTGCATGACAGTGATAATGTTATCAGACCAGTGCCTGTTGTGAATTCCCTTAAACTATGTAGGAGTTAGCTCAGGAGAAGCTTAAAAAATTGTGAAGAGTCTCTAAAATCCATCAGTGGACCCATCTAAAACTAAATGGACCTGTAGAATATACTAAATCTGATCATCAGGAGATACAAAGTCTACTTATTTTCCCTTTTTCACTATTTCCTTCTAAGATGTTTCTCTTTGTGGCAGCTCATAAATGTAGTAGGCTCTTGTCAGTGACTAAAGGAATTCCATTTTCCTTGGCTTTTTTTTCTGTAGATCTAGATGGCCTTAAGTGGCAACATAAAGCATTGCTTTAATAGTCTTTGGAAGCTGTGGCTACTTGCTTGTGGACATATGTGAGCACTTGAAGTATTGTTTAAAAATCTTGAATTCATGGTGTGTATTTTAAGTGTCCTCCTCTTAGGAATGTTGAAAACAAATTTTGGTTTTTCAAATGACTAGCCTGTTGGTAAAAGGACTGAGAAATAGCAAATAAATTGTTTTGCCTCTTAGGGAAAGACTTTTGTGTGGTGATAGAAAGCATTGTTTAGTCCAGAAATAGCAGTATGACACTGGGGGACATAGAGATGGTTAAGAAGCAAAATTGGTCCAAGGGAAATATGTTAGTGAGTCATCAGTAAATGTGTTGCTGGGAGGGAAGGAAAATAGCTAGTAATTTCCCAAGAAAAAGAGAGAACATTGAAAAAATGTTGTTAGTGGTTTAGACAGAGAAAGTACTAATATAACAATGGGGAATTGGAATGAATTTGGAAGTTGGTTTTCTATATTGTGTGTTGTACTTGCATATGTAAAACTGCATAAACATTTTTGTGTTTGCGTAAAATATTGTGCGTGGTTAGAGAAAGAGAGGAAGAATCTGTGTTTTCTGTCACCAAACTGTGCATAAATGAAGACTAAAATCTGGCTTTGAGTTTGCAAGAACTGTTTTTTCATCCCCTTGTTCTATAGTTTTTAGTGCCAGAAAAATCTCTTTACAGGTGCTGTGCTCTGTGGTGCACTCTTGGATGAACTTTTTTTAAAATATATTTTCAAACAGAATGCATTAGGGGAAACCCTAGGGAATTGCTTTGCTCACAGCAGAAATTCCTTGATATTTCTGTGAATGCATAAAGCGTTACACACAGAAAACTACAGAGTACAGAACACAGGAAGTACAATTTTGGAGTTTATCTCAAATTTTATCCTCTTTTTAATAATGATTTTTAATTATATCTGTCTTCTCATTTTGAAAATGACATAATAGTGGAGTTTGATAGCTGCTCTCCATTTTCTAACTTCAGTGAGTGTAGTTGGAGGGGAAGAGCATCATAGAGCCTTCAGTAAAAGAAAACCTACTGAGTCTTTCATGTCCAACTACTTTTTTCATTGAGCCACGGATGGAAATCTGTGAGGTATCTTCTGGTTTGGGTTCAGATTTTGTTGGCTACTAGCTCTTGCAGGGAGATCTGGGTGTATGGAAATCTATGAAAATCCAACTGTCAAACAGTACCTGCAACCACTATCCAGCTTATTTCAGTTAAAGCTCAGCAGTGCCGTCTAAATTAATATGCACACAAGTATCTTGGATAAAGCAGGGGCCACCAAGCAGCAGGGCTGTTGTAGATACTTATCAGTGGGGAGAAAGATCTGAGACCATTCCTCTGAAGACCATATGTAGGAAATGTGTGGGAAAAAAACACCAAACCTTTAAAATCTTGAAGCTATATACACGTTTTTAAAGTGTCTGAATAGTTATGTAAGGCAACCCATAGAGCTAAGGGGGAAAACTGTATCTTTAAGGCTACTTAGGATTTTGAATAATTTATTCTGGGGAATGGATCAGGAAAATTTTGACACCTTGATATTTCAAGAACACTAACAATGATTTTTTAATCTCTAAAAGAAAGAATACATCTTGTCTGAGGAAAGCATTAGTTTTTTGGGGTTTTGTTTTTGTTTTTTTTAACATCTGTTTATAATTCAATCCTTTTTCTTTACACAAGAGCTGTTTTGCTGTAGCAACTTTACTAGGACACAGTAGAGTTCATACATAGCTTGTAAACAACTTTTTTTTGTCTTTATAAACCCTTCAAACTGAAAATTTTGTCATGGTTGGATAGAACTGCATATTGCAGGATCAACCATTAGACCTGAAGATTAACTAATTAGATGTTTGCCTTTTGCTACATGATACTAAGACTTAAAGTCTATCACTCCTAAAGTTCATGCAATTCTAGGCATCAGTCGATTAGATAAAGGAAAAACAGGTCAATTTCATTAGTCCCCCATGCCTCAGGCATTTGATTATGCTGAGAAAACACAGGACTTGGTGCTTTACTGGAGTTTGCTTTTGTAATTGACTAACTGTTGCCTCCTGCTCTGTTGACCTTCACTAATTTGTAGTATTGTCTGTCATTCCTTATCTGCAGTCAAGTGGGGAGGTTCATATGTAAACATCAACATTGTTAAGGTCAGGGGGGACTGCATCTGTCTCTGTAGCCAGTTCATTTTTAATTTTGTGTACAGCCAGGCTGCAAGCTTTATGCCACTTGGTTCTGCATATCTGTCTGAAAATCTGCAGCTCTTGTCAGACTGTCACTGTTTTAATAATATGAAATGAATAATGTAAACAGCTCTGGATCACTTAAAACCCTCGAGAGTATCTTCTGTTACAGTGCCTGTGCTGCCACAGCACTGCAGGAGGGTGGCATCCCCTGGGAATTGGCTCCATCCAAATGCAAACGACACTCCTGTGCCCTGGGTGGTGTGGTGCTGTATCACAGAGGTCCTGTTGTGCTGTAGAACTCTTTCCCTTTGGGGTATCAGTGTAGGGGCTGAAACTGAGAAAAAAACGCCCAAAGCTTCTACTCCAAAAGGTTGCATAAATACTCTTGTGTTGTGTTTACCAATGTTTCCCAATATGTCTACACAAAGTGGAAAAATGTGTAAATTATTTCAAAGCCCTGGTGAGTTTCCAACATTTTTAGAAAAATATTTATTTAGCCTTATTACCAATGCAGCATTTACATGTTTGCAATTTTTAAATATCTTGTCAGTCCTATTAGTTAGATGTATGGGGACAAAAGTGCTCTAGGACTACTGTTATTTGGTACTTTCCATAACATCACATTTCTACTGCAGAATTCTTGTATTTTTCTGCCTCCAGAAATTACCTTTAAATTGTTATGAAGTTTCAGTTCTGCTGTGATATATTCCATATCCTGATATATTTTAACACAAGCTATTTTTGGTAGTAACTGTATTAAATGTCCTTATTCTAATTTCATCTCTTTGTTCAACATAGCAAGTTTTCTATTTCAGCAGTTTTCTATTTCTTCCTTTGATGTTTCTTCCTTCAGATGTTTGTATCCAATGACTTTCTTTTCCCCTTACTTCATCTTGGCTAAGGTGGCATAATGATAGTCTTTAAGATTTTTTCTCAAATTTGTCCTCAGATTTATCCTCTAGCCTCTTATGCTGATACTGCTTAGCCTAAAGCTATTTTTTTTCTGTTGTCTAGCTAAATACGAGAAGTCTCGGTGCTATCACTTTGCTAGCAGATGACTATTATTTCTCTGTCCTATAATGAAATGGAGGACCCATGCATAATCTTTTACTTCCCTGCTCTATATTCTTGTGAGCTGTCCCATCACAATCTGCATTTAATTGGTGTTCTGAATTATTTTCTATGCAGAGGTCCTAGTTTGACTTTTTTTCAGGTTGATTTGGAATGTAATTTGGTTTTATCCCAAAGCTTCCTTGTTTTTGAAACAGTACATGTATGCATTCATAACCCCCACAGGCATTGTATCAGTCAGGGATAAAGTTGACACATTTTCTTCCTGCTAAAGATTATTAATGAGAATGTTAAATAAGTGTGTTTTTTCTAACTGTGATTTGAGCAAGAAATACAAAACCAAAGGGAATGCATGCTTCAAGGTCTTGTTGTGAAGCAGTCTTGAATGTATGGAAATAAGATTAGTGCATTAATGAACAATCAGCAGTTTCACTTTGGCAAAAGTCAGTGAAAGTGTTTTTAATGACAGTGACCTACCTGATCCTCCCTCCAGCATTTCTTCTTCAAAATGATCTTCACAAAACAGTGCTAACATGTACACAATGCTGAGAAGCATTAAAACCCATCCTGCATGTCGTGATGACTAATTGAAAGGAACAGCTTGATAAATTTTCTAGTTCAGTTGTCTGGCTTTTGTAGAGAAACTGCATTTCTGAAACACAAGCTGAGACCAAAAAGTTGTTGCCTTTAGCAGTGGATCTTTGATCTGACTCTGACTGGTGTTGCATAGCTGTGAATTCCTCAAGGAATGAATGATGAAACAAATGATGAAACATCAGTTCCGCGCTGTATTACTTGCAGATCAGGATGATGGAGCAGAAAAATTATCAGTGTCCATATTTAACCCTGCAGCTGTGTTACATTGCATTTCCTTGAGCACATGCTCGTGTTTATTCCTTGCATTTCTTTCTTCAGAGCAGTGCTGTTTGTGTGTTTGTGAACCCTAACAGTGATGTGTCTTTTTCAGTGAGACAAAGTGTCACTCCTGCCTGCCAAGCGAGTGTAGATGAAAGAAAGGAAACTAATTGGTGCTCTTGGGAAACTGCAGTAAAATACTGTTCTCATGTGTCACATTTTTACATTTAAGAGTGCTAAAAAAGAACAAGAATTCCACAGTTATCTGTGAGCTCAGGAGGTGGTTGCAAGATCATCAATGTAGGATGTTGTAGATTCCTTGTACAGCTAGTGGAGAGAAGGAAAATATTCCAAAGGTTTGTGTCCTGACAGTTGTGTATAAATTGCTTGTACTTTTTGGATGTTATTTTCCTACAACAGCCAGATATTTATCTCCCTGCCTTAGTAACATTGCTGTAGTGATGTGCAGATTAAAAGTGAAAGGAAATGAAAGCAAGGTCAGCCCCCAAATGAAAAAGCATTCTGTTTCAACAAGCCCTTTCTTTCCCAGACAGAAGGGAAAGCTTTTTTTTCCCTTTAAACTATGCTTCATCTTAGTGACAAGTGATTGAAACACAGATTGAAGCAGAGAGAGAGAGATGGATAGTGGGGTTAGTTCCATTTGGCCTTTATTCCAAAGTTCAATCAAAAACTGACTACATGATTTAAAGAGAATTGATTTGTTGTTTTGTTTTGTTTAATTTTTAAAAAATAGTAATTACAGTTTATAAGAACCTTGTCACAATGCTCTAAACTTGGGAAACATTGTGACAGAACTGGGTACAGCATTAGTACAGTTTGTAAAGAAATAATATATTATTTACACAGTTCATATCATCAAGAATAATTTTGAAGTGTTTTGCAAATAACTGTGGCTTGTATGCAAACCTACACAGTGCATGGCATAGGCCAAATTACCTATGACAAGACACCATATTTGAAAATTACTTCGAAATTGCTGATAAACAAAATTGCCTTTATTAGATCATGGAGCAAAGGTGGCTGTAGCTAGGGGAGTTGGAGAGTCAGGAGTTTCTCAAGAGATTGGTATCAGGACTGGGAGGAAGGAGTCTATGTGTGTGGACTAGTGGGGAATAAATACTGGATGGGAATAGAAGGCTGATATTTAGTGTTAGAAACCTGTGAGCTTGTGATGTTAGTGTGAGTAAGTGACATGCTCTTCTCAGATAAACCTGCTAAGCCCACTTTTCTGATTTTTATCATGTTGATTTATTAATTTCAATCTGATATTGATTGTTGGTGCTGATTTTCCCATCTTACTGTCTAAGATATTAGGAATTTCAGGAGAGAATATTTTAACAATGTTCATGTTTTTAAGCCAGAGATCCCCCAACCTTTTTACACAGAGACAAACACTGATGCACTGATGCACATGCACTGATATACACAGATACACATTGATACACACAGAGCACTGGATAAGTCAACGTCATAACTCAGAAAAGAAAAAAAAAATCTGCAACAATTGAAAATTTGAAGGGAGATTGTGGGTGTAAAAGGGAAACTTCAAATGTACAAGCAATTTTTATTGTAATATGCTGTTTTTATGTAAGTGTTGTCCGTCTTGGCTGCAAGTCAGTGTACAGTACAATGAAATAGTGCTGCTTGTTTAAAACCCAGGGATTAAGTCTACTGCTCTACTTCTCTGGCCTTCTCATCCATCAATAGAGGTTTTGAATAGAGCATGCAGCCATGGCCTTGTCTGAGGTATTTGCATGAGAGTGGGATACTTTCTTTTCACAATGCCAGAACATCCCAAGCTGCTGAGGACTTGTGTTGAGGAGATATTAGATTCTACTGATGGTTGTAATTATACATGGAGTTGTAGCTGTGACTTTCTACTCTCCATGGGCCTGTTTTTAACTAAGTATGGTGCTTTCTTTGGTTCAAATGTCCACCCTTGTCCAACTTCTGCCTTGTTCAACAGAATTGAGTGGGACTGATAAGAAGGGTGATCTCTTATCATATTCTCAGTTTCTGTTGACTTTTGTACTATGAGGGTTGCTTGAAACATGGTATCTTGAAGGTGCATATCTTTCTTGCTCATTCCAGTTTTATGAGTAGAATCTTACAATTTTTAGTGTCAGTCTGAGTTAGCAATGTAAAATGCCTGTATTTATCCTAAGCATTTTCTCTTTAGTGCATGTTTCCACAGATACATGGGTAGAAGCAGCAACCTTACAAATTCCTGTTGAAAGAGGCCCCAAATCCTTTTCATTTCCATCTACTTTAGGGTCATAGTCCTATGTAAACAAGATGCAGAATTTCAAAGGCTTCAGCTTCTGTGCTCTAATGCACTGGACACCCAAAGACATTTACTTCACTCTTACCTCCTATCTCCAGAATAAGAATGACTATGGTATGTTGGCTTACCTGGAAACTGAGGACATGATAGTAATCAAATGAAAAACTATGTGTGTAAATATCCTCTCCCTCACCACAAACCTGTATTCAACCTGTATTATTTAATGGCCAGTTTTACCCCATCATGTTGGTAAAATCATCTGTGATTTCTCCTTTTAGATCCTTGACCTTCCCCATGAAGGTTAGACTTTACAGGATGTGGCAGATCTTGGCAGAACAGATCTTGGCCCCTTAGTTCAGTACTGACATCTTACTGGGGCTCTGTAGTACCTGTCCCACCCTCCACTGGACCTGTCACTTTCCTTCTGTGCTGCATCCAAGTTCCTAGTCTGAAAATACAGTCTTGTTTTTCAGTCGTTACCATTGGTAAAAAATACAATTAGTAAAGTACCTGCTTGGATTAGGATTAAAGGAGAACCTGTTTGGTCTTTGTTTACAGGATTGAGGAGGGCAGGTGGGAGCCAGCCTGGTGCTGTGCAGTAGGGTTGATTAGCCAGGAGGTGGCAGCTGAAGTACTCCTTTGCACTTGGAGCAAAAACCAGCAGTAAGAACGAAAACCAACCTGTAAATAGTGCAGATCCTGCCTCTCTGCATGGGAAAATGCTGTACTTCATTAAGGCTGTGCTAAACAGAAAAGTCCTAATGGCTGTGTGTTTTTATGCAATCACCTCAAGCAGCCCTCAGCATTTGCATTAATTCTGAATATTGTTGCGCAGTGGCATTTGCAATTAATTCAAAGCTTGGAAAAAAAGTGCTTTTTTGCCTTTTTATGGCTGTGTCTTTTCTGACTGACTTGAAAATTGCTAGATAAATGCTGAGTTTTGAAGGATGGAGAGTCTGTTTTAATTTCTTTGGTTGTTTCCAGAGGCTAATGTCCAAATTTGTTGCACTTGGAGTGCCACAGGTAGTCAGAATATAATGTTCCAAATGGCAGTGATTTTAATGTTGCCAGTCGGGTTTAAGTGGTGTCAACACAGCTTCCCCATGACTAACAATCTAGTCTATATATAAATAAGTAGGCCCAAAATGTCTATTAAGTTTGCAAGGTAACACGAGTAAGGAGCAATCAAAACACAATTCCTGAGGTAACCCCTGGCTATTCTATCCCTTACTGAGTAGAATCTTCATATTAGAGGGTGTTGTCAACCAGCCAGTTAATCTTATAGAGGAGATGGCTCTTTCAGATGCTGGGGTTAAGTGGTTCAAAAACAACAAGTTACGGCTGGTCTGACTTCTTTTTATGGAAAGAAATTATGCAGACAGCTGGAATCATAGGTGTTTAAAACATTTTTCACTGTTACTGAGATGCAACAGCTAGCTGAGGATTCCTATTTTTGACTAAATACTCAGAACAGGCAGTTTTTAAAAGGACAGATTTTACAATTAAAAAATACACTTTTATTCCCTATTAAAGTCAAACTGACCAAAGCCAACCAACAAATCCATAAAAGAAAAATGAACAAGAAATACCGCCCTCCAAAACACCAAACCAAAACCACCACTCCCTCTGCCTCCCCTGCCCCCCACACCCCACCCAAGAACAACAAACCAAACACCAAACCAAACAAACACAAATCCTTGTATCTGAATTGGAATCTGTGCTTCTCTACTGGTCTGAAGGCTATCACACTGTTGATAGGGACCTACAGGACTTTTGTCCTGTAATGTCCTGAGTGCTTGCAGCTTCTGGTCCTTTCTCTGTACACAGAATGAAGATGTGTTTAAATCTTTTATATGTTGAATTAAGATCTCTTTCTGGCGTACTTGTATACTGGTAACACACCTGTGCCACCTTGTTGTGTCCACTGAAATGGGCGCAACAACAGCAATGCACACTGGGAGAACTCTAGTACCCAATCAGGCATCTTTCAACAGCAAAGTCTTGGAATTGTCTGCAGGAATGTTTCAGTTCTTGAATGACAAGGTGGATGCATAGGAAATGTTTCTCACTCCATGCTTAGTTTTGTAGTCAGCATACTTTTAAAAAGTATTTTTCTACTTGGTGAATATTGGTAGCAGAATAAATACTTTTACATGAAACATTTTTTAAAGATGTACGGAATGTATATCTTTACAAGATGTACATCTTTTAAAGATGTACAGAATGAACCTGGGTAATACTGCAGCAAATTCATGAAACTTGCCTTCACTACATCTTTCTTTGAAGTATTCTTTCTTCCACTAAGGTCATCCCTTGTTTCCTGCACTCTCCAGTCTAATGGGAAAAAAAAAAAACAACAGTAAAGTCTCCTCCAAATCACCCTCCTTGTTCTTAGCCTAGTTAAGAATGTCCTGATGTCCCAGCAGGATGATACTTCAGTGCAGCATCCATCAGATGTGCTTTGTGCAGAAGCTGATTTCCTGTCAAAGCCACTGGACTGGGGAAGAGACAAATCTGGACTGATCCTCACATCCCATACAGCCTGCTTATTTCTGGTGCTGAAGTGGGATTTGTATGTGCATCACAGGGTTTCCAGGGGATGAACTCTAGCTCCAAGCCACTAGTCCTGAGCTTCTGGAGACTGTCCATTTCTGTGCTGTTGTGGCATTGGTGCACAAGAGAAGCAGATTGAAACAAGGATGTCACCTGGGAGCACTATTGTAGCCAGATACTCGTGTCTCGTGTCATTTGCATTTGCAAGTTTATAGCAGCAGAAGCTGCTAGTTTCTAGTCTCTAGTGAAGCTGCTCTTCTAATCTAAAAGATTTCTTTTAGCTCAACTACTGGTTATAATTTTAAATGATCTCTGCCCCTGGGCGGAAAAACAACAGCAAAATTTATAATAGAGAAACTTAATTTCCTAGATTGCTTACTGTTGAAGTTTAGTTTCCTTTATTTGATGAGCCAAACCTTATTTTATCTTTAAAAATTTCCTGCATTTCCTGCACAACAGTAACCAGTTCCATGTGAGCTCTGCCAAAGCAAATATTCACATAATTTAATCTTGTGAGGTAAGCTGATATTCCATACACTTTGTTTCTAAATATGCTTTCTACGTCAAAAAGACAGTCTGTATCCAATACAAGTTTCCAATATCCATGCCGTGTTGCAAAAGACAAAAAATGCTTTGAGGGCATTTATTGCACTCATTTCTGGAGCTTACCCTTACACCAAACAGTTAAATCTCTCTTTGGTTTTATTTTGTAGTAGGTAAGGGGAAATAGAAGAAAAACAGCTCTGCTTATGTTTTTGACATCAAATGTGCTGTGATAGAGTTGAAATGAAATAGTAAATAGTTTAATTAAAACTGCTGACAGAACAGAAATCATGCTATATATTTAGATATATATAGGTATTTGTGATTTCCCATATGCTGAGACTATTGTGGGAGTCACTGGAAATTGTGATACCTTATACACATCTTATATTTGGAAAAGCCAGGTAATTTCCATGCTAAAATGTACCTATGCAAAATTCTCATCTTTTCTTCTGCAGTTGTAAAAGGACCAACTCAACAATGAAAATGTACCAAACACTGTGTCATGGAAGACTACTTTGAAAAGGAAGGCAATGAAAGTGTTATCTAGGCAGGGGCACCCACTGTTCCTGCAAGCAATTTTGCCATTCTGCAAAGAAGGATTTTAAGAGTTTTAAGATTAGTGAGTAAATTTTTCCTACATGACTTATTACTTGTGGCCTTTTGTAATATCCCTTCAGCAACTGCTGCATGACATAACCTTTTCAGCATATTTATCAGTCTCAGATGTATGGATGATGCAGAGTTATAAATGTGGTTGCTGGGGGAGAAATGACCAACTCAAGAGGAGTGTTCCAAAATCAGGTTTTGATACAGGTGCTTTGGAACACATATGATATTACTCGAGTGATATGCTGACTTATTACAGTGTTTTCTGATATTCCCCTGTGACATTTCTGGCATGCATCTATGAAGCTTCAGATATTACAGTATACCATCATATCATTGAAGTCAGTGATCCAACTTCTGTTTATTTCAATGGTACAAGGTTAAGGCCTGGATATCTGGGTGAATTGCTGTACTGATTTAGCATTGTGCTTTTTACCCTTGAAGGATCATGCACAAAAAAAAAACCCAAACCAAACCAACAAACAAAAAAATAATTAATTTCTATCTTTCTGCGTTAATTCATTTACATAAAAACTAAGAATATGTCTGTGTGAGGTCATGTGTTACATTCCTGGCACTGACTGACAGATTTTACACACTCAGATTTTACAATCTCTCTGCCCAAATTTTCAACTATTTCCCTGGCAGATATGAATAAACAAAGAAAGATTGCAAATTATGGCCAGACTGGGATGAGGTAAGACAATGTCATGATTTGTGATATTGGAAGGAAGAATAAGATACTTAATCAAAAACCTCGCTTTAACCTCTAATTTCTAACAGAACAAGGTTTGTATATAGTATCAGTGACCTAAGTGCTACTTTTAGAACCTGTTTTAAGTAGCTTTTGTATAAACATGCTACATTTCTGATAAATTATATAGTTTCTTGGTGTATTTCTATTTCTCATTTTCTGTTTTATGATTACCCTGCAGGACTTCAGATTTCTACTGTGACTCAGTTAGTGTCATTAGCACCTGTTTTAGATACTGGAGCCTGTCCAGGGCAGGATTTTATTTCATAGCAGGTGCTTCATCACGTGGCTGTGAAATCTGGGATGTGAACAGTGAAGAAATTCTCAATTGTGTGTGTTCCTAGTGCTTTAACTTAGCCATTTGTGTCCTCTTTACTCACTGACTCAGAGTCACTCATCTCAGAGGTCTGTCAAGGCTCTTCCCGGCCAATAAGATGGTCCCTCAGCTGAGGTGTGTCCCTGCTTGATGTTGTGACTTGATGTTTTGGGAAATGAGACACTGTAAGAAACAAAGTGAGGGTCCTTTGAGATGCACAGGTTAGGGAATCCAGTAACTCAGTCCTACCCTAGGTCTAACTTTTGCTCCTGTTGATCTCTGATGGCTGATGTCGCCTTTAACTGACTCACTGCTTACAGAAGGGAGTTCTCAGTTATTGTTAGCTCCTTCTACATCATGTTATGTAAATGGATGTGAAAATGAGCAAACCTGGTTTTGATTTTTTTGTTTATACACTCTGCCAGTAGTATGAAAAGGAGCAGACCTGTCACTGTTTTCCAAAATACCTGAGACTCCCCAGTTACAGTTTACAGGAAAAGTTCAAGTGAAAAACATCCATGAATACCTGACAAATTTCTGGCTCTATGAGGTGAAGCCCACAGAGAGGGAGTCATACACTACTGAAAATGTATATAATGATCAAGTAAAGCATAGGGTATTTTTAAAGAATGACTTCTTGTAAACTTTTATTGAAAATTCCTCTATTCATCCACAACTGCTCCCTGAGGTCACTTTCAAAAACCTTGCCAGAAGTACCAGATTTAAAAGCAGACATCTGATTCAAACATTTTACAGCTCAGAAATTGAGCTATCTCCTTAGGAAGAGAATAATTTCCATAAGGACTTAGCTTGTGGCATAATTTGAATTGTGACAATGATAGTCTTTGGCTCTTCCCTGTTTAAGTGATGCATACAGAGCAATTAATTCTACAGCAGCCACCAATATTTTCACTGACTAGGCAATGATAGAGATGCACCAGAAGTCTAGGAGACTACACCCAGCTGAAATCCCCAAATTACAAACTTTTGGGGAACCACTCTAGTTAATCTTATGGTGAGGTTTCCTGCCCCCTTTCTCCACCTTTTCTTATGGTGAAATGAGTTTTGCAGTTCTGGTAGATGCTGATCTGGGCTAGTGACAGAAACACAGCTGAAGTCCGGGAAGGGGAATGCTGGGGAAGGACTAGAAGAAGAGTGAGAGGAGATTGCATGTTACTGTGCTGCAGTATAGAGGTGAATTTAAGGAGAAAGACTACAGAAAGACATAGAAACTGATAGAACAAATTGATCTTTGAACTTCAAAATGGTGGCAAAACCAGATTCAATTAAAAAAAAAAAAAAACAAAACAAGAGCAAACAACTCTGCTATTTTTTAAAATTTATCTTTACCTTTAGTTTTTCTTTGTGTTTCTTCTCCTTTTTAATTCTATTTTGTTCAGAACTATGTGAATATATCCTCAAGTTTTGGATTTTGTCATTCTAATCCTGCAAATCTATCTCTCAGGTAAGCATTAACTACTCAATGAATTATCTGTAAAGAAATCCAGAAGATTTCAATGCATTAAAACATTCTACTCTCTAGATCATATTATGTAGGAAAGAAAATTGAACACTTGGACAAACTTCAGAATTTATAATGGATTTATGTGTTTTATAACAGCATTAGTAATTTGTTATGAGGTTTTCATTTATTTCTTATATATCATACATGATAGAATGAAATCATAGAATATCCTGAGTTAGAGGGGACCCACAAGATAATTGAATCCAGTTCCTGGTTCTACACAGTACAGTCCCAAGAGTCAAGTGCTTGAAAGCACTGTCCAAATCTTCTTGAGCTCTGTCAGGCTGGTGCTGTGACCACTTCCCTGGAGAGCCTGTTCAGTGCCCAACTACACTTTGGGTGAAGAACCTTTTTATATCCAAACTAAACCTCTCCTGGCACAACTTCAGACCATTTCCTTGGGTCCTGTCACTGTCACCAGAGAGAAGAGATCAGTGCCTGTCCCTCCTCTTCCCCTCAGGAGGAAGCTGTAACTGCAGTGAGGTCTCCCCTCAGTCTCTTCTCCAGGCTGAACAAACCAAGTGACCTCAGCCCCTCCTCACATGGCTTCACCCCAAGCCCCTTCACCATCCTCATGGCCCTCCTCTGGACACTCTCTAACAGCTCAATGTCTTTTTGGTGTTGTGGCACACAAAACTGCCCCCAGCACTCGAAGTGAGGCTGCCCCAGTGCAGAGCAGAGCAGGACACGATGCTGTCCCTGATGCCCCCCCAGGACAGGGTTGACCCTCCTGGCTGCCAGGGCACTGCTGGCTCATGTTCAACTTCCTATTGACCACGACCCCTAGGTCCCTTTCTATGCAGTTTCAACTCTTTTAAAATAAAGAGTGCCACTCCTTTAAGAAATTTGAAAAGTAATTTTACATTTATTCACTAACCAGAAAAAATTATAGATCATGCTAGATTGAAAAACCTGCCTAAGAACAGCTGTCAGAGTGGTCAGATGCAAATTTTCAACTACCTTTTTCCCATTTCCATGAGATGAGAAAGGGGAAAGTTAATGAATATAAATTTTAATGTGTTCAGTTTAAAACAAATGGCTTAACTGTGGACAGTGTACCAGTCAAAAAAACTCATGCTTTTTCCACAACCTAAAGCGTCAAAGAAAAATATACAGCTGGCACCTCTGTATATATAGATGAAGCTGAAAATGTGGTAAGTGGAATGAAATTAGTCTATTGTGTCCTACGATGTTTAATGCCAATATGGCCATTGGAATTTTTACTGAAATGCTTTTGGCTTTTTCTGGTTTTAGTCTGTTTGTTGCCAACAAGTATATTTTGAGATTTATATGTTTAAAGATGGCGAAAAGAATGGAAAGAATGTAAATGAGTTTGAGATGCTTGTGACTATGTCTTCTGATGGGTAGAGAAGACTATATACAATTATTTTGTTTAAACATGGAGAAGCCACAGCATAGAGACTTCAGTGATTTTGTGCAGGTATTTTGAGGAATGTATGAGACTGAATAGCTCATAGTCCCAACTCTACAGCCTGTTCCAGTGAAGCTCCAGTCCAGCTTCATGAATGAGGCAATAGAGCTCAATTTAATTGAACAGTTGAGTGGTTTTCTATTTTAAAAAGGGTTTTGCCAGCGTCAGTCTCTTTGATCTAAAATAACATCCAATCCAAAGAGTTTCCATGTACCCGAGGACCCTCTTTTATGTAATAGGACTACTGAGGGTTGTACTGCAAAGTACCTCTGGCTGCTTTATATTTTTACGTAACATACAGGACTCTGAGCAGATTAAACATGTCACAGACATAAAATGGGCAAGGTCTTATTTTCCCCAATCACAGATGCTGCATTGCTTGTACGCTGATAGAAAGCAGCCATCGTTTTCCCACATGGGAAAAGATATCAGGCAGACATGAAGGATCCTCCCCAAAGTCTATAGTACCAAATATGCATCACAAAACTCTAAATTTTGTGTCTTTCTGCTGCTACTTAGTACTTGGAATGTGTTTGTGCTGGGGATGTCACCTTGTGAGGTCTCAAGGGCTTGTGCTCAGTGTTACACCTGCAGTCATTGTGTGCTTGTAGAATGCTCCAGACTTGTACACATAAGTCACAATGAGCCACAAACAGCAAAGCTTAGCACAAGCCAATGGTTGCTGTTTTCTCATTCACAGCCCTGAGGTCTGAGCACAGAATAACTGTGCCTGAGTCTGGGCACAGAATAACTAATTGACAGAGTGCTTTGATGATCTTAATACAAGTCCTTTCCCATGGGTAACTTTGCTTTTTTTAGAAGTAGTACCTGAATTCTGTCTGAAAATTTTCATGGGGCTGGTTTCTGGTGTGGTAACACTTAAAATGGTACATGAGAGTAAAGTTTTGTTTGTTTTATTTCTCGACATCTCTCTGTGGGAATTGCTATGAATGCAGCTGATTATGCTAAACCAATTTTTTCTGCCCCTAATGAAACTCTTTGGTAGGTTGTGTCTAATATGTTGTGAATACTGCCTTTACCCTCATATCTCTTGAGGTTTCCACTTTATACCAGTCTTTATTCACTGTCTTGTTGGACTTGCTAACCTTTTTCATCCTTAAGGTAACCTAGATAGAAAGAATGATTTCTGGCTTTGGGCCCCTAGAAAAAAAATTCTGAACTTTTCAGCATGAATATGAGGAAGTGGAACTGTAGCATATGAAACCCTTTATGGGCTAGATCTTGACAGATAGTATTATCTTTCAGGAAGAAATGAATGTGTTCGCTACCATAATGTGATGCTGTCTCTGCCCCAGATTCTATTTTTATTTCAGTTCTCAGCAGAGCAGAACAATAAAAAAACATTAATTTTCCTTTTTTTTTTTTTTGTTATTTGAAATATTTTCTAGCCTAACTCCAAAGAGAAAGCTGCAAATAGAGATGAGGTCTTTGTAGAACAGCACCTGCTGATCCTCTGTGAGGCAGCTTTGCCTGTCCTGAACCTGCTAGATCTCTTGGCAGTGCTACCTTACTCCTGCCAGGTGAGAATTGGGCTGTTTGCAATTAAACTTGACTTATTTCCTGGCCCAAATTCTTTATTTTGTCAAGTCTTCAGTTTTCTTGGTTAAGCTTGACAAGCTTTTTAATTTTTTTAAAAAACCAAATCATAATTGAATTTTACAGTCAAAAGCATTGAAGGGGTTGCCCTGACTGAGCCATGGCCACAGAGGAGATGGGAACAGAGCACCTGGGGACATTCCTGTTGCCTCCAGACTGGAAAGAGAAACGGATATAGTGGAAGATGTCATTGCACAGACACAGCGGTGCTCACTGTGTTGGTGCCTCGCAGCCAGACCTGAGCTGGCACTTCATTTGCGCAGAACTGCTGGCTCAATCCTCAAAATGCCAAAGAGGGATTACTGTGAACTCCTTTTTGTTTTCACAGGAGTGAAAATATTTAGAGTGATAGAAGACATCTTCCCACAGAGAGATCATGCAGAGTCACAAGCACATCTACTCCCACCCCCTTCACACTGGATGGGTCAGGTTGAGTTGGGTTGGGAAGGACCACAGTGGGTCATCTGGTCCAACCTCCCAGCTCAAACAGGGTCAAACCAGAGCACATGGCACAGGATTGTGTCCAGAAAGCTTTTGAATTTCCCTAGAGAGAGAGACTCCACACATCTCTGGGCAGCCTGTTCCAGTGGTTGGTCATTCTCACAAGTAAAGTCTTTGAAGTGTTCCATAAGTTTCTGAGCTCTAATGAGCCAAATGCCACTAAGCTCCTGTTAGATTATGCAAAATTCATGTCTTTGCACAAATGGATTGAGCCACTTGGCCTAGCTAAGTTCCAGGAATCATGATAATGTTATCATTATACAAGATGAAAACCATGAGGAAAATGGGTGGGAAAAGGAGAAGCATTATTGTGCAAAAAATGGATATATAGAGAAAAATTTCAGTTGGAAGCTGTTCCACTTTTTATCCACAAGGTAATGAATCAGATAAGTTGCACCTAAATTTTTTTCCAACAAAGATAGTAATTAAATTTTTGTATCAGATAACACCATATTACACTGAAGAAAACTTTTTTCCAGTACCAAACAATGATTTCATTAGAATTGCATTTTAATGGAGAATATGTTAGTTCATTATCAAGTATTTTCTTTCATGGTTTGTGTATTCTAAAAACACTCCTGCTCTAGAAAGTTTCTTTTCAGATTCAGCTGAGCTTTTTGAAAAGCTTTGTGTGAAGATGCTCTCTGTTATTTCTTTGATCTGTCCCTATTTGTGTGATCTAGATCCTCTACTGAGGAGGCCACAGTGTACAATGGGATCTCTTATAGTCAAATGCCTGGAGTCCTGTACAGTTATGCTAAATATATAAAAGAAAGATAATTTTTTTTTTTTTTTTTTTTTTTTTTGCTGTTGGATTTTTTTTATTTTGCTTCCAGAAAATGGTAAATAGTTGCTGTAGGGGTTGTAAAACCAGGCAGAACAGAATATGAATTTTGTTGGTAATAGAAAAGAACCCAGAGGTTTTGGGAGATGATGCAATTGCATTGAGGCAGAACTTCATCAGTTGACCATGATGCGAAGATAGTAGGTACATGAGGAAAAGCAGAGCTGAATACCCTAAAACTTACCTTGAACTGAACTTCTACTGCTTCTACTTCTTAACCAAGGTGGTTATGATACTTATTGACTCTGCATATTAAATTAATCTCTATGAATTTTAGTTATCCTTCATACTATGCTACAATTTGGCTTCAAACTCATAGACTGAATTTGTTGTTTTGTCTGTACATTGGTCTACATTTTTGTACATATTTCTTTCTTTCACAGGAACTTTGCAGGTCAATGCAACTGTAGGATACTTGCAAGTAAATACAAATAATACAGTGCATTAGCTGTTAAGGATCTTTTACAGCTAGCTGAGCTGAAATGTGATCAGGAAAAGTAACTGACTTAGTTTAGGGTAGTAGTGTAGGGAGAACATAAGTATTTAGCCTGAATTATACTTCTATATGTATTATATGATCTATCTCTCCGTCTCTCTATTTTGCAAAGCTTTCCCTGGTTTAGGATATTGATCAGAGTAATGAAGCAACTATCCTTTAGCCATTCTTTGAATACAACACTGATTGTAGTTGAACAGGGATGATTTTTTATCCAAAATTGTGTTAGAAAATTATATAGCTTCCAGTATGTTACATTTATATGTTCCTGATCTCTTTCATTGACTTAAGAGCTGTTGAACTTCCTGACTGATATATTTTTATCATAGTTTGATTCCTTGTTATTTAGGCAGCTTTTGTCCACGTCATTCCTTCCCACTTGCTCTGTGAAGATTTAAAGAAAAAAACCCAAACAAACATAAGGAAAAAGACTGTCACTGGCATAGTACTGAGAGCAGTAGGTATTACTGTTACCAAAGGTAAAAGGGTACTCATCTACAAATCCTACAAGTGTCAGGGAGGAACCTGTGATAGAGTGAACATTTGTCCTGCTTTGGAGACAAACACATCCTGCCTCTCCTGCTCTGCCACAGGATCAACTCACATGATCTCTGTGCAAAGGCACCTGTTAATCCCTTTGGTGTGAGGGAGGGCTGTTCTGAGCCTAAAATGAAATAAAATTGGTTCAAGGGAAATGAAGGGGAAAACTGGAAGAATCAGCTCCATTGAAGAATTTTAAATGAGCCCTAGGGCATTGTCACTTTTTTTGTTTACACAGAATGAGAGATTGTTGTTGTTTGGAGAGCTGTGCTGAAGCATCTGGTCTCATGATCCAGAAGACGAAAGGTCTGTAGTTTGCTTGGCCCTTAAGACTCTTGCTTCCCGCCTCTGATATTCTGGCAGCTGAAGGTACAGGGGAGTAAAGCTTTCTGAAGAAGACTGTTCTCTTAAAGAGAGAAACTTGTAATTATTTCTGATGAAAGGATTTTAAAAGCCTTCATTATAGGACCACTGCAAAATGGTTCTGAGTCTTAAGACAGAGGTTACTCTCTGGTATTCTTTACAATCTTCTGGCTCCTTCAGGTTTCTGGGATTTTTGTTTGTTTGTTTGTTTTGTTTTGTTTATTTGTGGGGTGGGTTTTTTTTGCCTTTTTTTTTTTTTTTTTTTTTTTCTTTTTGTGTGTTTGGCTTATTTGAGAAACTTCAAGCAGTATGCTGTCTCTGAGGAGGAAAGGGAAGGAGCATGTATTTCTTTGCTCACAGGCCAGCCCTTTATTTTGAAATAGTTGTGTATAAATACAGAAAAAGGAGTTCAAGAGCGTCTGCCTTCAGAAAAAGCTGGTTGTGGACAAAGGAACAATCTTCCCTGAGACAAATATTGCTGAGGACTAATTATTAGCAGCATGCCTATCAAGCTGAAACTGGTTGGGCTTTCATATTTAGTACAAAACTTCTACTACTATCTAGTCAATACAGACTGGATATATCTAACATAATTTGGTGTTGTTTAATTCCCATTGAAAAAATATTCTCTTTGAGTATAAGCTAGAGGATGAGTTATATTTTACTCAGCAGATAAAATGTTTAATTTTTTCTAAGAGAAAATGTTTGTTTCTATAGAAAGAGTAGAAGTTACTTTTCTTTTCATGTTGTGAAGTACCTGCAGAGCAAGGACAAACCAATCTGTTGAGCACAGATCACATTCCACACAAGAGGAAAGTAGGCTTTAGGGACTTTGAAAAGAAGGATATACAAATAAACAAAACAAAAACATGCCTTTTGGAAAAAAAATTAAATGTTGCCCAGTTGAAAATGTTCATCATTAGCATCATCACAATGATCTTTTAAATCAGACTCTAATATATTTCTGTCATTTGTCCAATTCACTGTTTTTGTCATAAGATAATTCCTTGGGAGTGACCAATGTTTGCACAGCTATACTGACAATAGAATTATTTATTTGGATTCTTCTTGGGATGATACAGTATCTTGACTAGAATCATTAATAATCAATTTAACAGTATCTGTGTCATAATTTTGGTTCATTGCAGAAGTAAAATAATTGAAGAGCAATTGTTAGACTGGAAATAAATTTAACATCTTCTTCAGCACCCCATTTTAGGACTTTTTCTAATTAAAATAATAGAAATATTAAACATGTGAGGGTAAATCTCCATTTTGAATACTACTGTCTTTATTCCTTAAAAGTGAGTGAAGATTTTTTGGATTTATGCCAATGTCACTGAAAGCTGAGCCTAGCTTTGATTGAGTCTTCTTGTTTGTCAAGATTTATAACTTCCTGATGTAGAGATGAAAGAAGATGGATATTTTTTTCTGATGTCCTCCAGAAGAGTGCTTTTACTCTGATTACAGTGTTTCCCCCAAAATTCATAATGCTTTGTGAGTTGAAGTGATGCTTCAAATTCCTGGTAATTCACAATTGTGTATTTGGGAGCCAGGGCCCTCAGGATTCCCATCTGTCTTCCCTGGCAGCAAATTATGCTGTCCAAGTAGAATATTTAACACTCATACATTAAAATTAAGAGGTCTAGGAGATGTGAAAAAATAGTATGCCATAAATGGCAAAGAGAAATAAAGTCTTGCATGGTCAGTAATTACAAATAGAAATTATTGCTTCACAATGTTAAAAAAAAAAAGCTCAGCTTTTAATTTCTTAGTTTAAAACAACATAAAAGTAGCTTTCCCCCTGCAGACTCAGAGATTTCACTGCAACAATCTTATACTACATCTGCTACATTGTAGCTTTTTACTGGAGAGAATACAGACTTCTTCTTGAAAGAGTTTCAACAAGTCATTTCCTTCGATGTTCTCTGAAGTATTCCTTACATCCATGAAGATTACTATGAACTGCAAGACTAACATTTTAATTTTTGTCCTTTACTGCACTCCTGAGACAAAATGCCATAGCAACAAGGAGAATGGCAATAAGGTCATGTGCTCATACCATGCTTGGCTGTGTTGTAGTGTACCAATATTCATTGCTAGATCTTACTATTATTTACCTCTGGCATGTATAGTTCCCTGAGGCCCTGAAACAGAAAAAACCCTGCTTTTGACAAGTGGCAAAGTCTAGTCACTTCACACCTAAGATGTGGTGTTAATAAAGGACTAGCATTTTTTTATAAAACTTTATGCAAATTATTCAAATTTGATTTATTTAAAATAATTAAGGAGAGCAGTGAAGTTTTAATGATCAGCTATGCTGTGCATTATTTGTGCACAAAGCAGATGTAATGATGCATTATAAATGCTGAGAAAATTTAATCAGTGTAGAAAAAAATATAACGAAATGGTTGTTTAAACACTGCAAAGCTAATGTTATAGTAATTAGTTCCCATTGAGCAAGACATGGTGCATGTTATCTTGGCTGTGTTTGATTAGTGACCCTGCGTATGACATCTTGTCTTTTCTAAATACTACTTCAATATAATTTAAAAAAAATTTAATCTTAACCCCAGTTAAAAATACAAAAACAAGCATGGCACCAAATTAAATTGTTCTTCCTTTCCTTTTCTAACATAATCTGCATGAAAGTCTGCTCTGATTTACTCTGGCTATATATAAGAAGGCTGCTTGAACACTTTCTGCAAGAACACTTGTGCTTGCTGAAAACATGGTTCTGTGGAGGTTGTGGGGGATTATTTCCCCCTGAAAATAATATCTGCAATATTACTTGTAATGATATTCATATTTTTTAAAGTGTCCTTGTTGAAAGTGGACTGGAGTATACTGAAGTTTAGCTATGTATTTTTTCTGAGATTTCTTTTAGATGAGTAAATGGATTTCACCACTGGTTTGTTTCAGTTCTTCAGAGCCTGTAGGGGCACTTTTTCAGTGATAGCTCTATGTCAGTCCCTAAAATGAAACATATGGAAAATTCTAATAATCTGTTCTTTTACAAACATAAAACTTGGATATAAATAAACAAGGGATTCTTCTTAATCTTGTCTACTGATAATTATTTTTAGGAGCTGATTAGGGCTTTTGCATTAGGAACTGTCTTAAAGTCATAGAGATTCTGAATTGTGGTTGGTGTCTTTGAATCACATTGGACCACAAATGATAGATGGAACTGAATTATTTTTAAAACCTTCAGTCAATGAGACTTATTCAAGGTTTTAAGATGTGTTCAGCTCCTACTGAACACAGTAATGAAGGACTTATGAGAGTTGAATTAAAAGCCATTAATGGAAAGTTTAGAATCCACTATCTCATAATACTGAAGAGCAGAACAGGAGGAGACTGTTTTGCAAATGCTAAGAAGAAAGAGTAGACTCTAAAAAAAAAAAAAAACCTCCCAGTAAATATAACAGATAATATAAAAGTAAAAGTGGACTACATACCACTACATTGCAAACTCTGCATGCTCAGGTCTTCACAAACACCAGAAGAGTAAAGATTTATTTCTCGCTTTCAAGAAGCATGCAAACCACGCATGTATCTGCCTTCTTTCTCTTACTGAACAAAAGTAGTTAATTGTTAGAAAATATGAACCTTGACTGTAATTTTAACTAGTAATTTTTGTATAAGACCTAAATTGATACTGTCAAGGTAAAGACTGTTAATGGCTTTAGAGTCAGTAAAAATTTAATGTGATGAAAATTGTTAAAAAGAGAAAATATCTTTGGTGAAATATTCCAATTTTTACTTGTGTGAGTATTTGAAGGCTTTATCAACTTTGTAACAGTTGCACTGTGGATTTTGGAGTCAGACAATTTCCAATTAATCTAGGCACACTTTTTTATGTTTTTGATTGATCACTCAGTTTTGTGGACCTGACATAATATATTTTTTGAATCCCAAGATACATAATAGTATATGTTTGTACGCTGCATATATATTGCTCAGGGAAATTACCCATTCTTTTTGAATCTTTTGGATAATTTTGCAAAACTTTGATTCTACTCAAAGAAATTAAGAACCCACTATTTCAGAAAGGAGTGGCCCACTAATCTCAGGTCAAGGTATCAGTTGGTACAATTATTAGTGTTGGCATAACCCTAGAAATGAAAAATTATTTGGGGCTAATTTGAGAAAGGAACAGGTGAAGCTGAAATAATTTAGGAGCAAGGAGAAAAGGAACAAGTGCCAGTTGCTCCAAGAATCATTGGCTTGTATCAGTGCAGCATATGGAAGGGCAAATCATAAGTGCATGATTTCATCATCTCTGTGGTGAAGGCTTTGCCTTCAGAGCAACAGTACACAATTTTTATTGTGAGTTTTTTTGGTTAATAAAGAGGATTGGGTTATGGATCCTCCAGGAGGATCCTGCAGAGTCAGAAAAGAAGCCAAGACATGGCTTTGCTCCAGAAATGCTTTTTATGTCGTGGAGAGTCTTAAATCTATAGCCTCAAAACTAAATTGAACTGACAGTGAATCTAACTAATATTAATTTAAAGGAAAAAAAAAACCCACCACACAAAAAAATCTGTTATGCACTTACCTAAAAAATCAATATACACTTACATAGTTAAAAGGTATGGTTTTCCTGAATTAGTTCTCATGTTCTGTTTAAAGCTTTTTCTAAAATCTGCAAGTTGCTTAATGCCTTCTATCTTTGTGAAAGCAAATATTATGTCATTGTGATGAATCCTGCTTTGTTCACAGACTACACTTTGGACTCACATCTGTAATTGCAGCCATGACATGAAGATACAGGGCAAACCTTATAGGATGATTTGTCTTTGTCAGAGGGGTAGCAGTGCTCAGCACTGAAATCCAGGATATACGTGATTCTAAATAGAGCAATTTGTCAAGTACTTCATCAACACAAATTGAAATGAAACTGAGTTCTCAGACTCTGGAGGTCACTTTACAACAGGAAGAATTCATTATCTATGTATACACAGAGGAAAACTGTTCCACAGTTGAAGCTGATTTGTGAGACATAGACGTACACACATAAAACTCATAGGTCACACTTTCAAAGTAAACTAAAAGAGCCTACAGGCTCCACTATTCCCTGGCTAATAGCCCATCAGTTCCTCTGAAAATAATAAAAAAAAAAGCAACTGTCATTGTAGTGAGGTCTATAGTGTGTTTCAGACTCTTTTCGTTTACAGAAATGTACGAATTACCTGCTTCAAATCTTAGATGAGGCAAATGCCTTCTCATGAATGTGTATTAGAGTGCTGCGTACATATATACATGGCATCCCAACCTAAGAAGAATGGTGTTTTTTAAGGTTAATGTATTTTATTTCACCTATGGCCTACTTTCAAAATTTATTAGAGATGTACTCCTCTCTTGAAGGTGTGTTTACGTTCAAGCCTATTACTTCAGAAGCCTGATTAAAATCTTTCCTGGGTTAAAGCACAGCTGCCAAGAAAGAAGAAATCTGCTATGCAGAAACAAACTCCTCTTTAATTTGCACAGATACTTTTGGGAGGTGAAAAATGTGTGAGAAAAGACAAGGAAAGAAAAGAAGTAATGATAAAATTAAGAGGGGGTGAAATACACATTTAGAGCTGCAGGGAAATCTATCTTACGTGTGCAGTGTTTTATGGCAGGGGAGCAAAACACTGCTGTTAGGCTAAAATTGTTGGAATGGGTGTCTGATCAGCAGTAACATCAGGATGGTCCCAGTGGTGGAGATTTGCCAGAGGGGAGGAATATTGCTTTCCATTGCAGAGTTTCAGCAGTACTTAGGCTCTCTTTTTTCAAATGCTGCAAGTTGTCTCTGCTTTTACTTGTGAGGCCACTCTCTCTGGTTGAGCATGACAGTACTTCACGTCCACTTTGCACACGTGCAGAAGATCCCAGGAGAAGGAGGACTAGTACTCAGGATTTATTTTTCTGCAGTGGCACCTCTTAAAGGCCACTGAAATTAATGTGCAGATTTGACTCTTTCTTATAGGGTGAAAGAGAAACAGATTGACTAAGTAACGAGTAATTTGAAAGCAATGAAAACTCACCCTAAAAGGTGGAAATATGTTTACTATCGTCTCTATCTAGAAAATTTTTGGTTGAGGCATCCACTAGAGAGATAACTACAGATGTGTGGTATCCAGATGCTTTAGACAAAGTGAAAATTTTAGGACCACTATTATCCTTTTCTGTGCTTGCTTTTCTCCCCCTTTATAATAAGTTTCAGAGATGGTAATATTTCAGGTTGTACTTTGATAAATATTAGTCTAATGAAATTCTTGGAAAACAGAGAATGACTTCAGGAGGATTATTCACTGCTCTCAATAAGGGTATTTTCAAGATAGATTGTCTCTTCTCTTATGTTTTTATCTATCAGAACTTCACTGATATCAAACCACTGCTTCAACTTGGCTGTTTGCCCAAATGGAGGGTGCCATCAAGGAAAGTCCCCTGGAAAACAAGGCAGGCCTGACTGATAACTTTTATTTCTTGCGAGTGTTCACAGTAGTTTTTATGATCTACTAAACTGCAAGTATTTGTTGGGACTATTTCTTAATATTATCATCCGTACAGTGTATAACCTGTTATTGTAATGTGTCTCAAAATTATTTCCCCACTAATTCTTTACTTGCAGAAAACCTGTTTAACTGAAGCCTTTCCTGTCAAAAACATGCTTTCTGATTGATGTTTGTCACTGGGAAGAAATCTTCCTTTGAACACTCTTACCCTGTTCTGATCCTGCATATGTTTCTTAATATGCTCCTAGTGGGTCTCCTAAAGTTTTTGTATTGTTCTTTGTTCTGAAACACAGACAGAACAAAGCTCTGGTTTGCAAAGAGCAATTTGTGCCAAAAGCTGTAGGAGACAATGTTTATTTTGGAAATGCAAATTCTTGTGCTATGTAGTATTCAAGGAAACAGAGGTTAAAGAGATATTGCCGTGGGTAGCTTTAAAAAAATAAAGTTGTACTAAAGTGACAGTAAATAGTTATGATTAAATTAATAGGCTAGAGATTTCTAGTGATAAAAATGACAAACAGAATTTGCTCAGCTTGGCTAGGAATACTTATTCTTGTAAATGCACCGTGATTTAACCTCTTAGTAAAGTAAACACCTACTGAAACAACAAACTTATTAATATTGAAATGCCTGATGACTTGTTACTAAAAATACTGAGAATGCAAAAGAGGACTTTTATGCAGTAGGAATATGAACTTCTCTTCAGTGAAAGTCTTAAATTATACTTGCACAAGTAGGCCAGGTTATGGAGTGTACAGCAAATTTAATCAAATTGATTATTTAAATAGGAGCCAATTACATGATAGTTGCACAATGCTGTCTGTAGATAGCCTTGAAATTGCAAAGGACAGCAGAAAAAAAAAAGCCAACTTTGTTTTTTGAGAAAGAGAGAAGGTAGGAAACACTAAGGAGCTCAGATATTCATTCTGACAGTATTCTTCAAGATTTGGGATTGTGGTCTGCATTTTAGAAGGATCTAGATTAATCTGGAGACTATTTGAAAAAGCCTTAATGATGTAATTCAGAAGAAAGAGTGCTAGAGCAGCAAGTCTGATATAGACTAAGAGGCAAACCAATTTGTTAAATGGAAAAAAAATCAATTAGTTAAAAAATATTGTCCATAAATTTCTATTAAATTTTGATGAATTGCAACTAATGAAAAATATGCATATTAAAAAAATAGAAATAAAAATACCATAACAACAGACAAGAGAAGTTGTAAGTCCAACTGGGGAGAAATCTTTTCCTAATACCTGTTTGGAACTATTTGTCAGTACTGAGACATTACAAGCCAGTCATGTTCATTGGCAAATTATACTTAGGACATTTGGAGTAGTTTAGTGATACATTTAGGGGAATGTGGTGTGATAAAACCCCTTTTCTTGATTACATGTAATCAATACACCAATAAAAATATGAGGTAGAGCTGTAATAATTATGGTTAAATATTGTAAATTTTGGAATTCTGGGAATATTTAATGATTGTTTAGTCAGAACAAAAAAGAAAAGTTACTGTTCAAGTACTGTTTTGAATATTTAAAAATGAGACTTTTTTGTTACTGTGAAATTTCAGTTTGGAGGAGAGATACAAACAGTCATTGTATAAAAGTAATTTAAGTCCATAACAATTACTGATGATGTTTTTCTTTCCCTAATGATAAAACATGAGTATGTTTGTCACATTTAGAGCCCTAAATTGATGGATAAATTTAATATTATGACTGGATTGGATTTTTGCTGGTAGTTTCTAAATCAATCATTATTATCTGTTTGCTTTTATTGTAAGGAAAAGGGAAGACATCAAGCAGTCAAATATTTACTTTAGGTTATAAAAAGCCTTATTTATCAAAGATAAGTATAAATAAAATTCAGATGGAAAAATGTGAATAAAAGTTTTGATCTTACATTTTATGGGGAAGAGAAAACACTACAATAATGTGTCTGAGGAAGAGCTCAGATTTAATGGAGGTTTTCTGTTTCAGTGGAGAAATAAATTTTTCAGCTAAAACAAGCAAAGCATTAACTAAGAGGGGAAACATGAATGACTATAAAACCTGAAAAATTAGGGTTGTATAGAACACTCTTGAGGGAGTCTAGAATAATTATTTTAAAAGGACAAGAGCAGAAAAATATTTAAAATTTCCTGTATACAATAGACAAAGGATGGCAAAGTCCATTTATATATGGGGGTGTTAAAAAATGATGCAGGGAAGAGACAAGTATTCATAACCATTTCTCTTCTGTATCTGAAAATAAATCAGCTGATGTACCACTATCACATGAGGATGACATACTGCCTTCTCATCCACTAAGGAGTATATTAATTAACAATGTTTAAAATAAACACTACAGACAGAAAGCCTGGATGATTTGCTACAGTCTAATACCATTGGTTAAGATTTCTTTCTTGCTAACATTAGTATCTAATAAATGTGAAAGAAAAAAATCTGGATGTTGCAGACAACATGAACTCAGAAGAAACTATCAGTGAGTTTCCATTCCTAAAACACCTGTACATGCTTTTCTGAAATGAGTAATCTTCAGTGGGAGAAAATGGGAAGTGTATGTCTGGTTATGGAACAGTGTATATTGTACACAGTTCTGTAGTCTGGTTCTGCAAATTGAATTAAGGAATAAGGAACAATAGAACAAAATTCCATCGGAATGTGGAATGTAAAGTGCATTAATGTGAGAGCCTTTACCTCAATACATCTAGATATCAAAGAAAGCAGCATGAGAGAGAACAGCAACTTCCTGAGAAGGAAAGGCAGAGTGCTTAACCCTCATGAGACAGACCAGAAGGTAGAACAAATGTCTGGAACCAAAAGTAAGACAAATTCAAGTAGGAAGGGGAATTTGTAGCGACAATGCATTATTTTTCTCGGCCCTGGTCAACTCCCGAGTGCCCGGCTTGGGCGCCTCTGCTTCTCGGCAAAGCCGGTGTTTGTTGCGATTCCCGGGCACTTCTGCTGCCGTGCACCAGGGCGGGTTGGCTATGCTTTGCCATTGGCACAAGGGGCAAAATAAAGAGGCGAGGGAATTGTCCAAATTTGTCCACGTGGCGGCTTGAGGCTTTAATGGCCACGGGAGCCATGATGGAGAAGCCGCAAACCGCTCCCAACTCTGTGTGGACGAAAATGGCAACGGGACAGGGGAGGAGCGGGATGATATAGGGGGTGGGACAGGAAGGACAGGAGGCTCCCGCCCAATGGGGACAGGTGCCGTGGCGATGACCTGGACACAGGGCTCCGGGGCGAATGGGGTTGCAGGAACGGGGTGACGGGCACAGAATTCTCAGGAGTGGACGGGGGAGTTGTTACAGGACTGGCGTGGGCTAGCTCCAATAGTAAGAAGCCCGGAGCCGACCACTGCAGGGGGTGGGGCGGGGGGGGGGGGGGGGAAACACGGGGGGTGCACGGGGGTACACAGAACTCGGCTAGGTAACACAGATCAGAACCCCTAATCTGAACCCAAACCCAGGATGCAACAATTTATGTCTTCTTTGAGGGAGGGGGATGAATCACTTGGAGAAGCTGTCAAAGGAAGTGTTGTTTCTTTTATAGTACTCCCTATCCTGCTGTTCTTGGCTCTAGATTGAAAGACTGTTTAGAAGATATGCTTTAGCTAGACATTGTTTAGCCTTTAACATCCCTGATTTTAGACTTACAAGGTCAGCTAGGTAAAATGTAATGGTCTTTCATTCAAAGGGGATGTGCTGTATATTGAAACAATCTTTATCTGCATTGATACCCAAAACAGAAAGAGTACCTCATGTTGTTAACTCCTCTGCTCCTATGAAAATAATAGAGGACGATACATCAATACCTCAAAAATTAGGAGAATTTGGTGTAGTAGTTACTTGAGGTTCTCATAGAATGTAGTCCTCTTTCATCATTACTTAGTATTGTTTGAAATCTTGTGTGGAGTCAGGAGCACACAGGCTAAAAGCCAGCCTGAGGGCCAAGCTATAAAATGTATATATTAATCTCTGAACACTGCTGTCTATTCCTTCTGCCTGACTGTAGTTTAAGGTCTTGCAAATAATAAGTGCTAAAATATTTTGGACTATTTCTTCTTTCTATTCTGCTTCATGTAACACAAGAACACAAAAATTTCTATAGTGGTGAATGACTCATACTTTACCCAGAGTTAACTTAATCAGCAGTGACTAAAAAATGAAGGTGCTGCACATTGGTTTCAGTAAAAGCAGAGATTTCAAAATTACCTTCCCATTTCCTATTAAAAAAGGAGTAAAGAAAATTGCTCTTCTACTTTTGTCTAAAATGGTCAAATGCTAAACAAGAATTTGCATTTTTTTATATTTGTTATATTGAAATGTAAGAAAAAGCAGTTGCAATTTTCCTGAGTTATCTCATTTATTCCTATGCTAGCTACAACTTATTCATTATTACCAATGGTAGGCAAAAAAATTAAATACTCCTGTAAATTTTAAGTCATTAGAAATTCAAGGTTCAGAGGGTCGATAATAGAATCTTACGTGTTTGGCAGACATAAACATAGCTAATCAGTTAATGCAATTTTCTTCATTGTTAACAACAATCTGTCTTATTGCAATCCTACTGTTTTGCAAATACCTTTTCCAAATCACTTCAAGAATGAAAGTAATTATTTTTTTAAGCTATAGAAGGTGTATGTTAAAAATGCACAGGAAATAATGGGGGGGCACAGTGCCAGTTTAAGTACGGACTTTTTTGGAGTTGATTTTTTTTTACTTGCTCACTTGGCATGTTAAGACCAGTTTAGCATATGTGTTGAGTGGCATTGTTGTCAAGACGTACTATATTAATGGTGTTCATTATGTCAGTATTTAGTATGGTAGGTACCTTTCAGAGTGTCTAAAATGTGTGCTTGTCCAGTTGAAATGGTGGAAACCAAAAGAGAGCAATGGGATTTGGACAGCTGGAAAGCAAATGACCAAGGTAACGTGAGCAGGGCTTCACAGTGGTTAGTGTCTTGATAATTCTTTTATCTTTTTATTGAATTACTGTAAATCTTGGGGAAGGTTTGGAATTTTGTAGACGAAGAGTTGATTCATTGTGACTGAGGTGCTAGTGAGAAAGAAGGCATACATAATTCTCTTTCTAAATGGAATCCTCACTTGTTTAATCACAGATTCACCAAGAACAAGAAAAGGAGAAGCAGGAATGACCTCTGAACACCACTGTGCTCAGAGAGCAGCTTTCTTACTCTTTGGTAACTGGTTTGTACCACTGGCTTTCAATTTTAGGGTGTTTTCCATGCATTTCTTTTGCATCACTGTTATGAACTGGCCCCATTTTTATCCTGGGGACTGTTATTCCACAGATGTTGAATGGGAACTACTGATCTTATGTCTATTGTCTTGAGTCACTGTGTAATACATTACTTGCCACAGAATTCACAAGGCAATGCTTTCACTAATAAATAGCTAATTGCCTGCAATGCAGTTGGAAACTTGTTTAAATTCAAACAAAAAAAAATTGTATGTTCTCAGAGGAAAAAACTTCCTGAGAGGAAGCCACTTGGAGGCTCTTTAGATATGTAGGGAGATATTGCTCCAGTAACCCTATGGAGGCTTGAACCCAAATTATGGTGCATTCAGAGATGCAAAGACTTGCTAAATAAATCAGAGGCTGGATTTATCTGCTCAGTCTTGGAATTCATAATTTTACACTTCTTCCAATATCCATTTCCAGTCTCTGGAATGATTGATTTGTCTTTGTTCTGGTCCCAACAGGGTTTTTCATGAAGGAAGCATATTTCCCAATAGTAAACACAGCATCAGGCATATATAAATTGAAGCACCTGCCTCTGCAGAACATGAGAGATCTCCCATCACTACTATAGGATAAAAAGAAAACAATCAGCTCAAATAAAAAGTTAATGTTACAAGTCCCCATAAAAATGAGCATTCCTATTCTAGAATGACTGCTATGTCCCACCATACACTAATAAGGACAACATAAGTAAAATGGTAGCATGTACATTAGATGCCCCTTGTAGGAGAAAATCTAGTCGGAATATTGAATATTTTTTTTAACAGTATCAAGCCAACAGCTGGTTGCAATCATAATGATGGCGTTTTGTATTGTAGAGCTGTGACTCACCAAAGCAGCCCATGGCTCGCTGACATTTTGGGCACTTCGTTTTTTCAGAGGCCCTGTTTTTTTTGAGTAGTTCAAAGCAGAATTCTGCATTCAGGCTGTAACTTCTGGTTTAGGGAGTTACAAATGGAAAGCTGTGTGTTGAATGTGAAAGCAATAAAACATCTCCTTTCTTTTTCTCATCTTTGTTGTAATCTCTATATGAATATTTTTAAATTCCTCTTTTTGATTGAAGAGAGTTTGTGCTAAGGAGGTGTGGAGTGATTCCTCCTATCATTGCATCTAGTTCAAACCAAACACTCAAAGAACTTTGAAAAAAATTTAGTTTAAGATTGATGACCTGTTACTGTTAATACATGGTAGTAGGTATGAAAAGGTCAGGAAAATGGGTGAAATGAATGGCTCTTTCAAAGGCTCTAGGGTAGGAGGTGATCAAATGCATTGTGCAGCCAAGTGGTGCAATGGCATGAGAAGGGGGGAAGCTGCTTGTAGAAGAATGAGAGGAGTCATAGGCAGCACCATCCATTGCTGCAGTTAGTGATGTGTGTCTGTTAAATTGGTGCTTCCTTTAGGTGTGTCCTCAGACCTCCATGATACAGAGCAGTACACAATGGCAAGTGACACAAAGAATGTTTAGGCTGCACCCTTTTCCAGACCACATCAGGAGTTGAAAAGCCGAAAATGCATAAGCTGCAGGGAGGACTTCAAATGGCTGCTTTAATTAAGATAAGACCATGTACAAAGAGTATGTAGCTTTGTTTTGTTTTGTGCAGGAGCCATATGTCCCTCTCTGCAGAGTCCAGACAGGCTGTGCAGTGAGGTTGGCTAAGGGAAGGAAAGAAACCTCTTGCAGGAAACACTGCAATAGAGATATGGCTATTTCAGCCTTTGCCATGGGGACCTAGATTACATTTTTCACAGACGATTGACATCTGCTCTCTGTGCTTGACAAAGACCTTGAAATTGCAGGGAGATCCTTGAACTCTGCTTTCAACATGAGATTCTATAGAATGCTAAGTACTTTCTGAAATAAGGTTTCAGTTGTCTTATATTGAACATTCACACAAAATGGTACATTTTGACCTTGTTATTTCAGTAAAAGGAGAAATGCAGCACCAGTCACCTCACAGTACTGGGATGTTTGAGAGATGTGCTGAATCCTGTTTGAAATACTGTGCTGAAAACTATTTGACACCCTAAAAGACAATAAATGCACATATGTTGAACTGTGTTTTGTTGTAAATTTGTACGTGTTATGTAGAGCATCTATGGCTGCATTTGAGCATTTAGGATGCCCATACAAAATCATCTAAAAGTAATGCATTCTTTTAAAACACTTATTTTATAAACAGATAGGTCAGGACTTTGCTGAAAAGATTTTACTCTTAATAGACTATAAAATCCGCTATTCTCATATAGACTGCTAACTCTTCTAATTACCTTGTTTAAATCAAGCATTGTTTTGCAACTAGAATTTTTTTTTGAATGGGGGAGATTCATAGAGGTGGTATTAACAAGGACTAGTTCAACTAGAAATATACAATAAAGCTTAATTAATGTGTAAAGCTCACAGAGAAAATCACTCTTTTTAACTGCTGTATCATTAAGATTAGAGGCTGAAAAATCATCCTTCCTGAAGGTTCTCAAGATAAAAATAAATCTGTGAGCTTTACATCTTTCATTTTTCATTTTTATTTCCATTCAGTTTTACTGATTAAGCATAAACTGTAGGAACCCCAAGTGTGTGCACACAAATGAAAAAATAAAGCACCTTTTTTTATAAGCCTCAGAAGCTTCAGAGGGACTGTATTACTTTCACTCAGCAAAAATGACTTAAAAAAAAAGAAGATAAAACCAAATTTGATAGCTGCTGAAAGAGGGAATAATCCAGATACAGACATTATGGCACAACATACCATGCAGTTTCAATCTGCTACACTTCAGTAGCACATCAGTCACAATAAGCCTGTTGTGAAAGGTTTTCTCCTATTTTTATAATTTCTAGGAGACCCCTGGAGGCATTGGGAAATATGTATATTTTTGTGTGAGGGAGCGTGAACAAACTGCCTTTACTATAATCTGAACAGTTGTTGATTGATTATTCTTATATGCATCCTAAAATGGAGATTTCCCAGCTGTGCTTGATGAGACTTATCATCTCATCTAACACCTATAGCTCCTGAAAGACTGTTCCAAATCTCATCAGACTGGAAACATGAGATGGGTGGACTGGGCAACGCAAGTGCACACTCTACAGAGCCCTCATTCAGGCATTGTGTGTCAGCATTTGCCAGCAGACAGCATTTGGAGTCAAGTTAGAGACAGACAATGACAGATTTAGCCTCTTGTTCCAGTTGTAAAGGCAGCCCAGTGCACATGCACAGACATGTAGTATGAGGAGCATGCTGAGGATCTGCCAGTGCCTCCCTGCTATAAACAGCACCTGTGCTGCCAAATGGTGGTGCCACTCCATAGCCAGCTCCTTCCACGCTGCTTCCAATTTATGAAGCAATTTCCCAGGACCTAATTCCTCTTTCTCTGGGGGTGATTGGGTGGGAGAATTAAAAATTAGGATGCTAGTTCCTCATTTCATGTGAGCAATTTGCTTGACCACATGATGGTGTGATCAAGCAGGGTCTCTGCTCAGTAAGTAAGAGCCATTTCATTTAAGCAGTGGGATGAACAGCACACTCTGTTGTATGGATCAGCCTCCAGAGTCTGGCTTACCTAGAGATTCAGGATAAAGGTTTCTCTAGCTTTATTTCTCTGCTGTTCTGAATTGCCTTCAGTCAAATCTTGGCAGTGATATAGGACTGAGAAGTTGTTCACACCCCTCCAGTGCAAAGACCCACATTTTTCTCATGTCACATTTTTTTGAGATAAAGTCAAACTCTCTTGGAAACATCAGATTCTTTTCTCCTCATTTTCCAAAACTCACTTCTTCTTAATATCCTGCATAAAGCTTAGGTTAATTTCCATGGCTTGCCATTATGTGAGATGTTCTGCTATTTTATTTATCCTTAGAGGTAATGAACAGGACATGGCAGTGAGATTTTCTTCCATCTCCTACCCAAGCTGCTGTGGGACAAAATGCCCATAAGAAAAAGAAGCCCACCAAAATTGCCCTTATGCCTGCTGAAGCTGTTGATACAGCTTGCCCAAGGCACTGTAAGTACTGCCTTCCCAGGTTGAAGTGTAACTATGAATTTCAAATTGGCCTTTGCATGTGGATTTACTGTGCACTAGCAGTCTATTAAGACTTCAAATCCACATATAGGCCTCCAGCAGTGAGTTAACCAAGCCCCCAAGCCTCCAATCACTTATAAATACACCTCTGCTTCAAGAAAACTGTAAGGAGAAATACCCTATGCTAAATGTGGTGTATGTGTTTTGTACTTTGCTGTCTCATAGTGGTATTAAGGGAAAAGTAAGTGGGAAACTGGGTTAGAAAATGCCAAAGTGGTAGTTGCCTGGGGAACTTGAATTCAGCTCTTTTTGCAGTGCACTCACGTCAGTCTCTGAGCACACTAATAGATACGGGTTTTTTTCAAAAATTATTTTGTTTCAGCATGGAAAAAAGCAATTAGTATTTTACTGCTATTTTCTACTCAGAAAATATGACTAGTTATTCTGTAGCTGAAATTAAATTTTAGAAATTACATAGGAAACTTCATCCTTAGCGTATCTAGACAAAGTGTTAAGAGACAGGGAGAGCCCTACAAGAAGAAGTCCTGGGTTACCTTAATGAATGAGAATCCTGTGAAATATTTTACTAATAATGTTGAGAAAATTACAGAAATGGTTAGATTTTATCTGCATTTTTTTCTTTAGAACCTCATCTATTGATTTTATTCTTGATCATAATATAGAAAAAAAAAAAAGGTTAGTATTGAAAAATAAAGGATTGGTATTTCATGGCTTAAAAGAAAATCTGGAAACTGTTACCATGTCTGAAAACTGTTACCACAATGTTATCTGAAGTTCTACAGTACTGTCCTGATGCATGAAGGAAGGTGTGCCTGGAGTGTCTGCTGAGCTCAGTAGTAACTTCATGTGCAGGAAGGCTACTCTTTACAATGTCAACCCAGCCAGCTGCTCTAGTCCAGGCACTTCTGCAGCAATGCAACTCTAGGGGCAAAATCTAACTATTGATTATGTAATAGTGGCCACTATGGCCTGCAGCAAGGTTTTTGTGGGAACTGTACTGTTGCAGTTTGGCCTTTATTTTTGGTGCCTTTTCTTGTCTTTACACCCTGAATGCCAGCTCTTTTTGCCTCTCAGATCTCCCAGATAGTCTGGTCAGTATGGTCCAGTGCCCATTCATTTCTTTGGGTTCAAGGCAGTGCCCCAGACAAGCAGAAGAAAACAAAAATCAATCGGCACCTAAACCAGATGCATTTTTCCTGTGAGTAAATGATCAGCAAAATTACTATATCTTACTTTATATTAAATTTATCTGTGCAGACATGTATTTGTGTTAATGAGCTTCATTAGATTGGTAAAATAAACTGCAGGATTTCATTGACATTAAAGCACATAGAATTATTCTGAGATTACCCTGTCCTTCCTGCCTAGCTTTGTGCAAGCCATAAGTTATAACAACCAACAAACTTTGCCAACAAACAACAAACTCATGTTGGCTTTCGTTATTTTCCCCCTCTACTAATCTTTCCACAAGGTCTGTAGAACCCCACTATTCTACTTTTATCACCAAACAAAATAGCTGTGGAGAAGTGTGCATCTTTCCCAGAACAGTCTCACAGGGAGATTGTGTGGGTAGGTGAAATATTTTTTTTAGATATTTTCTGATGGTTGTGTTCTGCCAACTGGCTCATCTCTAAAACTATTTTCAACATATTTTTCAATCCAAGGCTCATTATTTTTAATTGTCAGAAAAGGTCATGTGTGTTGCGTGACGGGACCATATTTACTATTATGAGAGAGCCACTCTTATAATACAAGTCACATTAAGGTACTTGTTTGAAACATTTTTCCAAAAAGAAAATGAAAGACATTTTATGGCAAGTGGTACCTCTGAAAACCCAGAACACATCTGTGATGAGCTGTTCCCAGTTGCCGTTCCAAATAGATGAGGTCCCTGTTTATGGCATTTCCTGTTCAAACACCTAGTGTTTTTAAGAAGTTTTTGGGTTTTTGACCCAGAGACCACAAGGAGTTTCTCTCTCAGAGAAAGCTGTCACCCAGGTTGTTCTGCACAAATGAAAAGTAAAGGGAGACAACTTTTGCCTGTATGGCATAAAGCCAAGTGTACCAAAATATGGTACTGTGATCCTTGGGTGAGTCACAGAATTGCTCCTGCCCTGTCTCTGAAACTCTCTTGTAGACCTTGAAAGAAATTTCTTTATAAATCCTTACCTACTCCTTTGCCTTTACCACTCACAATATTCTTCCTGAAGCAGTTTAATGTTTAAAAAAACCTGTGAGTACTTCTTTATGGGAGACCATTTCACAGATGCAGATGTGCAGTGTTCCTTGTGTGGCATCTGAATGCCCTTAACTAACTAGAATCACGTTTTAATGCATTATCTAACAGGCAGCAAACAGCATTTGCTCCCACGAGGCTGTTAAATTCAGCCAGCTTGTGTGTAATGAGCAAGGTGGCCATTAGCTTAGGATTCTGCGCATTGCTCTGGTCTGATGAATACAAACTGCCTGTGGTCCTCAAGAACATTACATGTATTTGGGAATTGAACATTGTTTACATAAAGAACCGTTGTAAAACCTAAAGATGACAATATATAAAGTCAGGCTTTTTTTACCAGTCAGGCCAGCTAGCTGGGGAAGTGTGTGGGAAGAAATAAAATGAAGAAAAGGATAGGACAAGCAGGAGCAAAACCAATACTTCCTTTGTGCAGATGGTTTTTATGAGTATTGCTGTCCAAACTTGGTCTTTGTTCAGCTCTTTATTGCTTTTATAGTCATGAAAGACAAAACCAGATCTTGAAACAAGAAGACATCCTATTTTAGAATGTTTCATAAGACTAGATTTATATGCAATTTTTTCAAACTATCTGAAACGTATTCTTACAGAGAAATAAATATCTAACTTGTGCTCTCTAATTCATGGACTTGCTGAGCTGTTTTCACTAACTGCATAGCCAGTCATTGGTCCAAGCTATGCAGCAAAATCATTAAACTTACCTAGGTCATATGGTTGATTGCACTCATCCTTTTCTGTGAGCAAACCAGTATTATATGCAAAGGGAGGCAGAAATTAACTGGACAAGAAAAAGAATTTCACACTTTGCTTAATAAACATATATAAAAAAGAGTCCATTAGTTCCTATATTTCACAAACCAGAAGACTATGCTCTTATCTTGAAGGTTTTGGTGTCAAGATCACTTCCAGCATTCAAAGTGACTTTCTGAGCCATGAACTGCTGCAGAGCAGCCTCATATCATCCTTGTAGCAGAAGGTGCCCTTTATTTATGCAGGCTGGGGCAGGAAAATTTTTGCAGACTGCCTGACTTTTGGATGCTGCCCATTAGAGAGAGAAATGTTCACCATTGTTTTCAAGATTTAACAATAAAATTCAGTGTGGACATGAAGAAGTTGATTAGTAAGTCTTGGATTTGCTTTCCTTTACCCGAGGCCAAATCACAGACCTCTTAAGACAGATGTGTGTGTGTACATGCAGAGAAGAAACTGAATCCCTCACTTGTTGCTGTTCTGTTCTTTTTGATTCTGTCAATGATTTTTATGAGGAAGCAAAAGCTAAAAGTGATTTGAAGTGGATAAAGTTTCACTGTTTGGACTCAAGACAGCTGTGAAGAGTTTATAAGTCTGTCTTGTCTTTATGAGTATATTAAAGCCAAGAATTCCCAGCTAGCAGACTTCCAGGTGAATTTGTCCTGACTCTTAATCAGGTTACCTTCTTGCCAGCTTGACATAGTTTGCTATGGGCACGTTATGAAGGAAGCCTGGAGACTGCCATGTGCAGCAGTCTGCCTCCTCAGTCTGCCATGCCTGCTGGGGACTCCACACTACTCACATTTGCAACTCATAATTATTATTTCACAAATGTCCTTTAAAATGTCATGTGTAGTAGTGAAAATAGTAATAGTGTAATAGTAAAAGTGAATTTTGGAACAAATCCAGCCATCCTGCACAGAGCAGACACATTCTAAGCAAGAAGACCTTAAAGAAAACTCTGAAGAGAACAGTCTTAATTTTTATATCTGTATAAATATATAATTTCAGTGAATGTGGTGGCGTATCTCTATATATATTCTTATGTGCATATTTATGTGTGTATATGCTTTTTATATATGCATATATATAAAAAAGTATAGGTCTATCTTCATGTGAACACTTGAGAAAGAACAAAGGTGGGGATATTAAATTAGGCAAAAGTGGTCAAAGACCAAACATCCCTGTTCAGACATTGTTTGCAGTTTCACATTTTGGCTGTTTGTCATTAACCTTGCTAATTAGTTTATGCCTCAAATTTTAGATGATGCTTCAAGGATTATCATGGGAAAAACCATGAAGAAGTATAACATGGAGTTGTCAGGAACTAGATTTAGTTGATCTATGTATTCTAAAATATTATGCAACAAAATATTCTTATTAAGAAAGATGTGACTTGAGAGAGACTTCACACCAATGATGTTTTTATGTCTGTGCAAAATGAGAAATTTTAAATGCTAGGTTAAAGAAAAAAAAATCAAGGAAAAGGAAAGAAAAAGGAACAGCTTGGTTGAATGCTTTTCCAATTTTCCTTATCTCCTCTGAGCAATTGTGGATCTATTGCTTTGATTTTATGTACCACTTTATAAATATAAAGACCATTTCAGACATTGGCTTTGCTCCATTCCTGCAGTGCATGTTCAGCACACTTTGTGTAGGGCATTAATTTTATCCTAATGTTTCCACAGGCATTTACATTTATTAGTGTAAATTTATTAGTTTATTATTTATTATTATATTTATTAGTGTATTACATTCTAGCAAATGTGTAGATCTTTTTCCACCATGGTTTTGTCATCATCAATATCAACTGTGCCTGAAGAGTTACCTAGAAGTAAATTTTGGGAATTTATTTACAGTGATACTAACCCACAGAGTAACAGGAATAGGAGCAACATGTTAAGAAGGGGATGTTATCAGATATCTACAGGGTAACTTCAGATGGATGAGTGATCATCACCTATAAGATAGGAGCCCAAGAAGTCGTAAATCAGCACCTTGTCCATATTTTAGCTAAGTACTTACAGGTAGTGGAAAAACCTGTTCACATCACCCATTTCACAGTTTCTGAAATGTAAAACTAGACCCACAGGGCAAAAAAAGGCACACTTCCTCAGTGGTATCTGAATGACTGTTGTAGAGAAATTGAATTAAATGAAGATGCACACTTTCTCTTAGTCCTGCACTAGAATGATTAAATTTCTCAGTGCTGTTGACTTAGATCTGTCAGTTTCTTTATGATGGAAGCTATGGGAACTGTCAGTAGAGACCTCACTGATAGTGTAAATTAGCCCTGGGTATAGGTAAAGCTTTATACTGTTGTACTAGTGTTAGCATTGACATATGAACAAATGTATTCAGGTTTGGATCTTTGTGTGACTGGATGAGTTTTTTGCCTTGTGGGTTATTATGAAAAGTCTAAAAATTCCCTTGTGAATAGTTTAAAGATATTTAAAACAGTCAGGAAAATGTGAGTGCTTTCAAGACTCCCCTTTAAAAAGGCATCCGTAAGACTTACAGCTCAAACAGCATCCAAGTTTTCTAATCTTGATGCTATTTATATTCATTATTAGTATAATTAGTTATATGAATCTGACTGAAGGTATCACTTCAGTCAGGAAAATGGAAAAACTAATTAAAGACATTTTCAAGTAGCCTTTTGCAGACAATATTGAAGTGAGAAAGACAAAACAAACGGGGGAGGCAGTGGGAGCAATTTTAGGTATCTAGCAGATTGAAGAAGTGCTTTAATTTTTATTCCTTAATGTGTGTCAGTATTAAGCCAGTGGGGCAAACAATCAGCATTTACTTAATATAGACATAAAGGAAAAGGAAAAAGAATGAGAAGATCAAACTGCAGCCAGAGCTAGAAGGTACAGTCAAAAACCTTGTTAATTTAGATTGCTCTGAGGTGGCTCACCATCTTCAAAATTATTTTTGAGGAGGAAACAAAGGACAAGGCAATGCCTTTTGAAGTCAGAGTCCCTTTTTTCTTCTAGTAATGAAGTCTGACAGACTGTCTTTGATCTTTGAAACAATCTACAAACTTGTATGGCTCTGATCGCTAACATAATGGATGTGGTGTTATTTCCTGTGTGTTTTGAAAGAGGGTCTTAACCAGCCTAGTTAGTCAGGTGCTAATTGAGATACAAAGAGGCCTTACCCTGAGCACAGAAGTGAGGTCTTGTTGGCAGAAGACACACCTGCATTTATATTCTGTTTCTTCAGAGTGAAAGCCTGCAATGGAGAATCAAAGACTGCAGCACTCTGTAGTGCTGCCTCCCCTTGTCATATACTTGTGGTTTTACAAGATTGATGCAAGTAGGTTATGTTTATGTCTCTCAGTTTGTATAAGCTTTATCTCACTGTGTCATATTTCTGGAGAGCCTACTGATGCTTGCCAGCAGACACTCTATTAGCACAGTAACATGATGACAGAATTCCCTTTCTCTCAGTGGAGTGCTGCAACGAGCACTGCCAGGCAGACACAGGAAATGTGCCTGGGGAGGGCTGCCTCTCTGTGCTGGGCTCTCTTAGGAAAACCCATATTTTTCTGAAGAAACAAAGCCCAGGTTTAGACCTGACATTGCAGTTTGATGAATTGTGTCTGAAATAAAGAGGTGGAAGTATGTAATTTCATGGCATGTACTTGGAACAAATAGCCTCAAAAGTCCTGCAATGGGTTTACGTAAGTGGAGCTGCTTAAATTATTAGCCACAGATATCATAATTTATGTTAATTTAGAAGACAAAATTTTTCTCTGTCTTATTTATGATAGCATTTTAAATGCATGACTCTTCTCTGAAAGCACAAAGTCAGAGGAAGTCTGGGGAAGGATTTTCTGCCTTGACAATGGACATTTTACCTGTCTGCATGTGCAAATAACCCACTTTTGCTGGTGGGTGGTGCTTTTATACAGTGATAAACAAGAACAAAAGGGATGGCAAAAAGTTTATGGGATTAAGGCTGTATAATAAGTGTTATCAAAATGTTTTTGAAATACCATAATTCTGAGAAAGTTAACTGAGATCATTACACTAAAATAATTTGCTTGGGAATATGTCAGGCTTATTTTTAAAGAAACCTCACACTGGAGTTCACGACTTAACTTTTGTTTTCAAAAGAATCCATCTAGTGTGATGAGTCTAAACAGAAATAGATATACCTGGAAAGTACACAAAAGGAACATAAACTGAAGCTTCAGAAGAGTCTTGACCCCATATGCTAGGATATTAAGCCTTGGTCTGTAATTCTGTAAACTCCTCTTGTTTTTGCACAGTGTCATACCACAGGGTGTTTTGAACCCTGCTGGTACAAAGATCTGCTGTGAAGCACCCAGTCATCCAGTTCAGTCTTGACAATCATAAGCAGGCCTGTGTGGGAGGGGTCCCCGCCCTCCCTTGGGAGGCAACTTCAATATAGCAAAAGTTGTCAATCACATGCTGTTTCCCTCCCCAGTTGAGGCTGTCTGTCAAAGCTTAACACACTCCCCAGTTCTAGAAAGTTCTTCTCTTCTGTTAATCCCATTGGACCCTGTTAGAATGCCACTCCTCTCCTGTATCCCGATTGGTTCATTACATGTCACCCCATCCCGTCTCCTCCCCTCTACCCTTTACCCATTGGTTGGTTTGTGCCCTAGCCACTCCTATCCCTCTGCCCTTATATTCTCGGTCCCGCCCGAGTGCTGTGCTCCCGAAGTCAGCTCTTCCTTCGGGAGGTTGCTGCTCCTGGCAATAAACTTCTCGGATCCTGCTGCTCGGGAGACGTCTCGTCTTTATTTGGTGGAGCTTTCCGGGTTACATCTACCCCTCCCTGCGGACCGGTCAGCCGAGGATCACTCCCCGGACTGGCTGGGAACCCAGGGAACCCCCGGAGGACCTAATTTTACACAATTGGCGCCGCGAACACGGTGATCGCTGCCCCGGTTTCCGACGAGCGTCTCCTGCCGCGTGAGGATCTGTGACCCTGCGCTGTGGGACTACAAGCGCCGTTCGCCGCCAATCCCAGGAGTAGCTGTTCTTCTGTTTTAAGAAGACTCCTATCTCCTGGACCTGCTGACAAGTCGTGGACATCCGATCCTGCAGCTTCAAGGGAAGCCCCGGATTCCACGACACCAGCAGAGCTCCACTACCCCGCCTCAGCCTTTTCTTTTCGCCGCGTCGTAGTTGGGTGAGTGCAGCTGCTCGAGGAGAGCAGCCGACGCAGGCTCTTATCTTTTCCTTTCCTTTTCCTTTGCTCTGGTGGGGATTCTCTTCTGCAGTGAGGAGATGGGTAACCGCCTCTCCCCTGCAAGACGAGACTTCTATTGCCAAGTTAAAGCTACCCTTCAGTTGGGGAATGTTTCTTTTAATAAGCGGGTCCTTAAATCTTTTGTTATTTTCATCTTTGATCATTTTCCAGATGCCTCTACTGAGGATGTTCTTTCTATTTCATTCTGGGGAAAAGTTGGGCGTTATATTTATGATTTACAAGTTTCTGGGAATTTTAGGGTCGGGAGATTTTTTCCTATTTATGATATTATTTTTAATTTAGTTAAACAAAAAGGGGAAAGTTCGGGTCCCAGTTTTCCTACCCCTTATTCCGCCCCCCTCGCTCCTAACCCCATTTCCCCTAAGGGTGGATCGGGAGATAGATCCTGCCAAAATAAGGCACAGGGTTGCCACCGTCTCCCTGCTGCCTCCCGTTCCACTCTGTCCTTCTCTTGTGCTGGGACTGGCCACCCCAGCACGAGCCCTATCCATTCCCTCGATCCTCATGCCCCCAACCCCAGTTTTACTCCCAGTTCCAGTTCTGTTTTAATAATACCTCAAAATGGCGGCGGCCTCGTGGCCGATTGCCCTGAGACACAAAATGGTGCCTCCTCCTCCTCAACCCCTCCGGTTCCCGCCACTTTACCATCTCCACCCCCTTCGTCGGTTGCCGCCCCCGCGTCGGGTCCCGCCCCCCATCATGCGTCGATCTTGGTGACGTCGGGACCCTCCCACCCTGCCTCCCTAGCCACACCCCTGGGCGGGCCCCTGGTGGGTGGGACAGGCCTACCAGAAGGCCACGCCCCAGTGGGTGGGTCAGGCCACGCCCCCTCTCCTGCCACTTCCGGTTCCCACGCTACCGGAACCGGAAGTGGGCCTTGCCGGAAGCAGGCCATCTTGGCCTGCAGGGTCTCTCATAACCAGGACCCACCGGCAAGGGAGAGGCTTTGAGCCCTAGCCTGTCCTGCCTCATCCTCGGAAGAGGATGAGGACAGTGACGACCCCCGGCCAACAACCAAGCCAGGGGAGGGCTGGGCCCGGATAAGGGCCAAGGCAATTAGGGATGGGGACCTAGATCTCGCCAGGGATCTAGGCCCAATCGCGGCGCCGGTTAGGCTCAAGAGGGGGAAGGAACCACGGTGGGAACAGCTGCCATATACGGAGGTGAATGAATTGAGGAAGGCAGCCAAGGACTATGGGAGAAATTCCCCATTTTTTAAAAACATATTGGACCTTACGTTTACTGGACATACTTTGGTGCAGCATGACATTCGATATATAGCAAAGGCTCTGCTGTCCCCCACAGAATTTCTTCTGTGGGAAATACATTGGAAAAAGCTATTAAAACCTATTCTAACCAAATACGACCTTAAGGAGGTGCTGGGAGATGGCGCCGAGGGCCTGGAGGCGCTGGCAGGGGAAGGGGAATTTAGTAAACCAGAAGATCAGATCCTCCTTCCCGACAACTTGCTAAATGACATCCGAGAAGCTGGGAAGGAGGCCCTACTAAAAATGCCTGATGGAACCACCCCTCTCCAGAACTTCACATCCATCCTCCAGGGCCCTGATGAGACTTTTATTAAGTATATTGACAGGTTAAAGGAGGCTATAGACCGGCAGATTGAGAACGTCGAGGCTCGAGAAGAACTGCTGCGCAAGATGGCCTTGACCAACGCCAACCCGGAGACAAAGAAGATCCTGCGAGCTCTCCCCCAGGATCCGGAGCCGACCATCGCCAAGATGGTCGAGGCGTGCACAAAAGCGGCATCGATGGAGCAGACTGTGGCGTTTGCGGTGAGCAGGGGTGTGGGGGAGGCAATGGTGGACCTCATGAACACGCGCTGCTTCGGCTGCGGCCAGCTGGGCCATATACAAGCCAATTGCCCACACTGGCCACCAGAGAGGTCCTACCCTCATTATAACCCCTCCCCGAGACCACCTTACAGGAATCCTCGTTATCATCGGCCGAGAAACGGGAGGCGGAGCGCGCTGAGGGGCCGCGCTACGACAACAAATGGCCCGTCCCAACGCCCTGCGCTGCCATCACTCCCGGAGAACCACTGCCCCAACGGCACATTTCTCCGGACATCCGCAGCCAGGAGGACGGGCTCCGACTCCTCAGACGGACTCAACAACTGAACAGTGCCCGCCGCCAAGTCCTCCGGAGTTCCATCCACATTATGTTTCCGGATGAGGACTTGGTCCGTGTCCCGGTAGGATTCCTGCCGCCACCATACTGTGACCACCCCATCACAGTGCTGTTCATCGGGGACTCCATCAGCACGCCGGACGACCTCACCATCATCCCGGAGGTCGTCTACTTCGAGCCAGGGGCAGAGCTCAACGTCTCCGTGGTGTGCCATCATCCTCCGTTCTCTCTGCCGAGAGGGTCTCCTTTAGCTCTGTGCTACATCTTACATATGCACTACAAGGACACTGGCTACATCTCACATATGCACTTCAATGACACTGGCTGCAACATTATATCAGACTTTCCTACGGATCAAGACCCTTCTGCTTTCTTCATTCAGAACGTTAGCAGACAAAGACCAATCATTAAAACTACTTTTATCTTTCAGGGGAAAAACATTTCGTTGGACCTGATGGCAGACACCGGTGCGGACGTTACCATCGTCCCTCAGGCAGAGTGGCCGCGCGACTGGGAGTTAGTGTCCCCTTGTGGCACAATCTCCGGCGTGGGAGGAGCCGTCAATTCCCGACGCAGTAAGCACCTCGTGTGTGTAGAGGGGCCGGAGGGCCAGATTGCCACAATTCGGCCTTTTGTAGTTGCATCCAATATCAAATTATTAGGCAGGGACGTGTTGTCCCAATGGGGTGCCCGTCTCGACATCCCTAGCCCTGCGTGGGATTTTTAGTCTGGGCCACTGCGGAGCGCACCTCCCCACCGCTTAATTGGAAAACTGATACACCGGCGTGGGTGGACCAGTGGCCCTTGCCAATCGAAAAACTTAATGCGCTCAACGAACTAGTAGAGGAGCAGGTGCGCCTGGGGCATTTAATACCCTCCACCAGCCCTTGGAACACACCTGTCTTTGTTATTAAAAAACCCGGCAAAGACAGGTGGCGCCTGCTCCAAGACCTACGCAGGGTTAATGATGTTATTGAAGATATGGGACCTTTGCAACCGGGCCTTCCCTCTCCCTCTATGCTGCCCCGGGATTGGCAGCTCGCAATCCTTGATATCAAGGATTGTTTCTTCAACATCCCGTTATACCCCGGAGATGCTCCCAGGTTCGCGTTTTCGGTTCCCTCTATCAACTGAGGTGAGCCGTACAAACGGTATCAATGGACCACTCTGCCCCAGGGAATGAAGAATTCTCCGGTGCTCTGCCAAACCTTTGTGGCACAGGTCCTTTCCCCAGTTCGTCGCCTTTTCCCAGAGGCCATCATCCTTCACTATATGGATGATATTTTGATTTGTGCTGCTAACTCAGCATATCTACAAGCAGCCTTAGACAGGACAGTTAAAGCCATCAAAGCTGCGGGCTTTCAAATTGCGGAAGACAAGATCCAGCTGTCGTCCCCCTGGAAATACCTGGGCTTCCTGATTACGGGAAGGACCGTCGCGCCCCAGTCTCTTGTCATCAAGGACGACCCACGGACCCTGCGGGATCTGCAGCAGCTTTGCGGTACCATCACCTGGATCCGACCTCTCCTGGGACTCACCACAGAGGAGCTGTCGCCACTTTTCCACCTGCTGAAAGGCGACAGTGACCTGGCATCCCCACGACATCTCACACCGGATGCCCGTGAGGCCTTGGAGAGAGTCGCAGCTGCTATCAAGTCCCGCCAGGCGCATCGGGTCGCGCAGTCCCTCCCAATCCAGTGTGCCATCCTGGGTAAGTCTCCCAACTTACATGCCCTGCTATTCCAGTGGGACGACAGCCAGAGAGACCCACTCCTTATCATCGAGTGGCTGTTCCTCCCCCACCAACCCGCCAAAACAGTAACCACATATCCTGAAATCATGGCTAAACTAATCATTAAGGCCCGCCAGCGCCTCCGGACCCTCGCAGGGTGTGACCCAGCATGCATTTATTTACCATTAAATTTGGACCAATTGGATTTCCTCTTACAAACAAATGAAAATTTGCAGATTTCAGTAGACAGCTATCCTGGTCAAATTCGGATACACTATCCCAAGCACAAATTATTTAAAGACACTTTATATCTGGCCCCAAAAATTTTTAAAAGCAAAATACCATTAAAAAATGCTCTCACAGTGTTCACTGATGGGTCAGGAAGATCCCACAAATCAGTGATCACTTGGAAGGACCCAGACAGTCAGAAGTGGGAATCTGACGTCCAAATAGTTCAGGGATCCCCCCAAATCGCTGAACTTGCAGCGGTTGTGAGAGCCTTCAGAAAATTCCAACAACCTTTCAATTTGGTCACTGATTCGGCATATGTAGCCGGGATAGCAGAGCGGGCCGAACATGCCCTGCTCAAAGAAATTCAAAACAAAACGCTCTATAGCTTGCTCTCAGAACTAATTTGGCTGATCTCCCACAGAGAGCAACCTTATCATATTTTGCATGTTAGGTCACACACAGACCTGCCAGGAGACATCACCGAGGGCAACCGGAGAGCGGACACTCTGGCTATGTTAGTGAACACTGCAAACTCAGCAGCTTTGGCACCCACCCTGCCAGATGTTCATATGCAGGCTAAGATGAGCCACGCCTTTTACCATCAGAATGCTCCAGCTCTATGCCGCCAATTTAAGATCTCTAAGGAGCAGGCGCGAGCCATCTTAGCCACCTGCCCCAACTGCCAGTCCCACGCATTACCATCAGTAGCGACGGGGGTTAACCCCCGGGGACTGGGAGCATTGGACATCTGGCAGACAGACATTACTCATTTTCCTTCCTTTGGGCGGCTCAAATATCTCCACGTGTCGGTGGACACATTCTCGGGGGCAGTGTTCGCCTCCACACATACGGGGGAAAAAACCAAAGACATTATAAAACACCTATATATGGCTTTCTCCACTCTGGGTGTCCCAAAAACTATAAAGACTGATAACGGACCAGGGTTTGTGTCCAAACAGTTCATGGAATTTGTGCAACTATGGGGCATTGACCATGTTACTGGAATTCCACACAACCCTACAGGGCAGTCAATCGTGGAACGGAAACACCAGGAAATTAAAAAATTATTAGAACAACAAAACGATTCGGCCATCACCACGAGCCCTGTAGAGAGGTTGTGCAAGGCCCTGTACGTTCTCAATTTCATGAACTGTTCAGACCGTGAGCCAAATCCCCCGATCCTGCGCCATTTCCATAATAACACCAGGGCGCAGTTGAAGGAGAGGCCTCCTGTGCTCATAAAAGACCCTGAGTCTAAAGTTATCAAAGGTCCATACCCTCTAATAACGTGGGGGAGAGGGTATGGATGTGTTTCAACAGAACAAGGCCCCAGGTGGATCCCCGGAAAATTCATCAAACCATACCGGGAAGACATCTCTACAGAAAGCCAACCCCCGGAACACTCCCCCGAGACGCCAGCTCCATCAGAAACCGCCGTCGCGTGGAGTCGAAGGAAAAGGAAGAAGACTAGACCAGCCAGTATCGCCGTCAGGACTTTAATAACGAACCTGCATTTCCCGCCCACTTGGACTGTTTACCCTCTGACCCCATCCCCTACCATCCCTCACCCTTTTCCGTCCTACCACTTTCCTCACCCCTTCTTCCCTCATACCTGACCTGATTTTGTTTTCCTGTTTTGTTACTATTTCGATTTACACGGGGGAGGATGGGGATTCAAAGGGGTCACTATTCTTATTTCCATTACGTGTCTATTTATTAGACTTTGGTCCACCCAGAATGGCAGTTGCAGCAGCCAGAACACCCTGCAGTGACCAGCTTCCTGCAGCAGCACTTTTCATCATCGTGTGGTTTCACCTGGCAGGAAGCTGGATCGTACCACAGCCCAAAGAGAACGTCTGGGTCACGCTGGCAAAGTCCATCGGGCAGGAACAACTCTGCATGGCCATGGGAGGTGTAGGCAACCCGTTGTCTACATGCCTGGTGGGAGTCCCCCTGTCGGAAAATGATTTTCCATTCACAGTGATGAAACCCAACCCGGCGGACTCCTTGGGGAGTTGGATAAGGACACTACTGCAGGCACCACAGGAACCCCAGGAATTGGACCTACTGGGGTCCACGAGGGCTCATTTATGCATTAGATTCTACACTAAGGCCCCTCAAGGAAAAATAGAGTATAACATCAAAGAGGTTACACCAACTGATAAAAGATATATTAATGAGTGGTGCAACTATACTAGCCTGATTCTGATCAAGTCCTACCCATACCCTAAGGAGCTCCCTCGGGGTGTGTTTTTGATCTGTGGGGACAGGGTGTGGGCTGGGATCCCCTCTAAGATCAAAGGGGGTCCCTGTAGCCTTGGCAGGCTTACTACCCTAACCCCCAACAAAACACAAATTATGGATTGGAAAAGGGGAAGTCAATCGGCACGCCAAAAAAGATCTTATGGAGAATTCGGCCCAAATTGCGACTCGGAAATTTATGATTGGGGCAAAGGAAAGAGGGTCGCTGCATCCATCTTTTTACCGTGGTATGCGGCAGCAAAGGCCCTCGGTGAGATTTCTCACCTGGGGTGTTGGATGAGTAAGCAGGCCAACGCTACTTCTGCCGCCTTATCAGATCTCTTGGCGGAAGAAGAGACCACCAGGCATGCCACCTTACAAAATAGAGCGGCCATCGACTTTCTGCTGCTCGCCCATGGCCACAGTTGCGAGGACTTTGAGGGGATGTGCTGCTTCAATTTGTCATCGAAGAGCACATCCATCCAAGCCAGCATCCAGCGGATCCAGGCGTTAGTGAAGGACTTAAAGACTGAAACTGGGGCTGTGGACGCTGTGAACAAGATCTTTTCTCAATGGGGTGTTCCTGGGTGGGCCATTCCAATTGTTAAAGGTTTAGTTTGGGTTTTAATCATAATTTTCTTAATTTCTGTTGCGTTAACCATCTTTAAGAAATTGTTAACTAGGACAATGGGAAATGTTTTTTTAATAAACCAAAAAGGGGGAGTTGTGGGAGGGGTCCCCGCCCTCCCTTGGGAGGCAACTTCAATATAGCAAAAGTTGTCAATCACATGCTGTTTCCCTCCCCAGTTGAGGCTGTCTGTCAAAGCTTAACACACTCCCCGGTTCTAGAAAGTTCTTCTCTTCTGTTAATCCCATTGGACCCTGTTAGAATGCCACTCCTCTCCTGTATCCCGATTGGTTCATTACATGTCACCCCATCCCGTCTCCTCCCCTCTACCCTTTACCCATTGGTTGGTTTGTGCCCTAGCCACTCCTATCCCTCTGCCCTTATATTCTCGGTCCCGCCCGAGTGCTGTGCTCCCGAAGTCAGCTCTTCCTTCGGGAGGTTGCTGCTCCTGGCAATAAACTTCTCGGATCCTGCTGCTCGGGAGACGTCTCGTCTTTATTTGGTGGAGCTTTCCGGGTTACATCTACCCCTCCCTGCGGACCGGTCAGCCGAGGATCACTCCCCGGACTGGCTGGGAACCCAGGGAACCCCCGGAGGACCTAATTTTACACAGGCCTGGATATGTAAGCTTTTAATTTAGCCATCAATACCAAGGAAAGAAATAATGCTTTTATGATTTTCTGAGCTTTTGGTCTAACTGAAATATTTCAGAAGAGTGTTCTCTGGTAACTGGCTTCTTTTGTGCATATGTGGAATCAGTGTCAGTGGTATCAGTGAAGCCTAAACTGAAATTCTCTGTGTTGAGCTTTATTGTTGTACTCACCTTCACCAACAAAGGGATCCCAAATTCAGGCATAAGACAGGAACACCATACTAGAAAGGAGATGCTGGAGAGGAGCAAACACAATTCCATCTTCAGAACTGGCATTAACAATGTTCTGTTTGTCCATCTGGACAGCAATGAAATCTGTCTTGTCTTGGGTTGGCATAGGCTTATTTTGGTTGTGACCATCACATTTTTGTGCTGTTTATTCTTGCTCTGGTTACTCTGTTATGGAGGCTATAAAGTTCATGTTTTTAAATTTTTTTTAAAATTTTTTTAAAATTTTTTAAAATTAGTTTGTGAGGCCATTTTAAGGCCTGAGGAATTTAGGAGTGAGAGAAAAAAATATCAATATAATGATGATCAGTATATTTGTTATTCATTAAAATGTAAGCATACTTACAATTTTAAGGAAGCTGAATTTCACCTGAGGGAAAAGGAGTACCTCCACTACTTTAGCCCTCACATGCCTGGGCTGTCTGTATTTGATCCTGAATCCTTGGGCATGTACCTATTGTACAAGCAGGAGTAATGACAGAGCTCTGAAGGACAATTCATGTAAGACCTATAGATCTCAAAATCAATAGAGTGCTGCAGAAAATAATGGAAACCATAAATGTCATGATAAGGAAAGACATTAATGTCAGCTTATGGGCAGGAGACAAGACTGACTGAAATAATGTGAAACTGAGGTGACAGGACAGTGAAGGAGCGGTGGTACTTTATTTTTCTTGCAACAGAAGTCTTGTTTTATTACAGTGCCTTGAATAAGGGATATATCCAAAAACATACAAAGGGCTTTTTGTGTTATATAAAATGGATGAATTTATGAAATGGAGCAGAGTACCATCTTTTACTGCCTTAGAACAGATTGAATAAAACATGGGTATATTGCTGATGACAAAAGCTGCTCTTTTGTCCACAGTGGGTTATTGCTGCTGAGAGGTTTCAAGTCTTTCTGCTCTGAATGCCCCCAGTACCATCCCATGTTTTGCAGAGGAACCTGTGACTTCAGAAGCTGTAGTTTGTGCATGGTCCCAGCCAGAGCAGTGCTTGTGGGGCCATCTGCCTTTGTGGTGTGGCTGTTACCGCAGGATAGGAGTGCCCCAGGCCATTTCTGTGGCACCTGGACTGGCAGGTCAGGGTGCTGTGCTCTGAGGAGGGACCCTCAGAGAGCAAGGCAGTGAGGTACTGTCTAGGAGGAAGTAAGGTGCTTTTCAGGACCTCATTAGCAAAGATGCAATAGTTAATTGTCTCCTGCCTGGTCTTAAGTAGAGATTTCTAGCTGTAGCAGCCACCATTTCATATTAAAATTTATGATCTTTCTACTGGGGTTCATCTTGAAACAGTAATTCTATTCTACCCCATAAAATTCTGTATCCTAGATATCAGCCAGATTTTTGTTTCATTCCCCTGGATTTTGAGATGTTCCTGAATTATGTCAAAGACTATTAGGTTAGATCCCTATATTAGAACAACTCTGCTTTTTTTTTTTTTTTTTTTTTTTTTTGCTATAGAAGAATATTAGGCAAGATTTCAGTAAGGAAAAAAACAAACTGCAAAAAAATCCAACACAGGACAGAAATGAAATCAGGATTTTTTTTGTCAGGGGGCCTGTGTTCTCCCGTAAGTCTAACTGTTTGCTTATTAAAAACTATGTGGGTTTTACTTAAAGATTTACCAGGAGATTCTCCTTGCTCTCCTGTTGTGCGGCACACATTTAGGTAGTTGAGTATTTATAAAATAGCACCAGAGAGAAGATTTTCAGTTGTAATGTAAGCTTTGAATCAGTGGTATCAGAGACAAAACTGGATTAATACAAATCCTTCAAGGGATAAAACACATTTACAGATTAACCCTAACCTCTGCTTAAAAACTCCCAAATTCTCTTTTCTCTATTGATTTATCTAAACAAGACTACCTGGCTGCACACAATGAAATGCTTCCTCTGCAGGTCAATTAGCAGGTACCTGCATAAGACTCAGGATTCTTTTAAAATCCCATTAAATGCTGCTACAGGCATTTTCTGCATGTTTTCTACCAATATGAATATTGTGTTTAGAAATACAGAGTATATAGTATAAAAATTCTGTCAGCTATAAATCTTGTATTTGAAATAGATGGCTTTATTGACTACTGCTGTCTCTGAGATGGAGAAAAGGGGAAATCTGTTCTATTCTTTTGATTTAAAATGAGAGAGCACTATTTAGGGATGATTGATAGTTGAAAAGTGACTTACCAAGTGCTCTACAGATTATATTACTCTAGATAATAGGTTAAACAGGAAAGAGAGGCTTCTGAATTCAAAGGCACTAGATATCATTTTATTGCAAATGAGAAAAATCAGTGCCAGTATGACATGGACATGTTCATTTATATTCTAGACCAAACTAAAAAGTCATTCTATAAATTATTAATTCCAGTCTAAATGTGTGGCACCCTGAACTATTGTCTGTCATGCTACATTTTATAATTTTTCATGTCCTGAAAAGAGATATTTTGAGTCCATAAGCTGCCATAGAAAATCTGAGATTATATCAACCTGTTCACTACCATATGTTGGGTTGCATCTGTCTTGTACCCAGTGGAGTTGTAATTGGGAAGGTCACCAGATTTTCTTTAATGTCAGGAAATTTCTTGTGAATTGAGGATAAAATTATGTCTCTGTTGAATCAAAGAGCAAAATTATTTTGCCTTTTGTGGAGCTAGCATTTTACTTGAACTTTTCCACATGTCTATATTTAGGTTATGCTCCAAAGCACACAGAGACCAGATGGGAAAATCATTCAACCTGCCTGTATCTCAAGTTTCTGATCTATACATCTAGGTGGATAATATACACCTCAGATATTTTAATAGTTATTAATGTTAAAGCATTTGACAGCTTTGAATTGAGATATAATCAATAGGAAGTTTTCAGACATTGTATTATTAATAAAGCTTTATAAAAACACAGTTGTATTGCATAACTGGCCATAAGCATGTCTCTCAACTAGAATTTATCAAGTAAACATTTTTGAGGGATGATTCCCAGTGCACAGTGAAAGGTCTTGTTATTGAAATATGTTGAGGATTACAACTGACTGCAAGAGTTGACTGCATAGCTGCAAGGCCCAACTGTTCTTTAAATGGCTGCAGTCATGCAAGTTAGGACTCTAAAAAATCCAGTGAGTTGTGCAGTTTCCACTAAATGAGAGAACATTATACCATCTTTTACTACTCTTAACCTTTCAGTGTTATTTACCTAGAACTTTTGAGAATATGCCATTCCTACACATCTATAAAACACACAGTATTTTTATATTTGAACTTTCTGTTGGCATTGAATAAGCAAGGTGTTTTGATACTACCTAAAGTGTTACCACTTTTATGAAATGAGAATCTGTAACATCCCCAAACCTCCAGACAGCTTAAATTGCCTTGGAAAAAAATCAGTAGGAAAGGCATATTAGATCATGACCCTGTTTTGAAAGACATACATCCTTGAAAGCAGACAGACATTAAACTGAAGTGACACTTGCTGTTAGTCTTTAGGCAGTTTCTCTGGGAGAAACTAAAATGCTGCTTGTGCTTGATGTCTTTAGTTACAGTCCAAGAATGAAAGTACTTTTTTGCTTTAAAGGCATTACAATTTTAGAGGTGCTGAGGTATAAGCTAGGTGTTTAAAAAGTATAATAAATACATGTTTCACCATAAATTATGTACACATTATAGAATCTTTTTATTCATTTGTTTTATGAGTTAACTTTACAGTCAGGTAGAAGTAGCTTAATAAAATATTTGTTATTATAAATATTGTTCATGGATTGTTTAGACCATTCCTTGGATACACTTTCTGTCTGTCTTGCATGGTGAAGAAAGATGCAAAATAATATATATGGAAAATAAGTAGGCACAAAATGAGAGAGGAGGATTTACATACTAGAAGGAAAAATCCACTTTCTGGCAATCAGGCATATCCAGCAGTGCATTTTAAAACACTATTGGATGTCTTGGATGTTTGATAAGTCACAGAGCCAAGAGGGACACAAATCCCTTCAGAACAAAGGCTGCTGTTCATTAAAAACAGTAAGTTATTGCTATTACAGCGTGATGATTGTATGAGAGTTGCTGACTAATAAAAGCCTTGGGCTAGTCTTCTCAGAAGTAGGATGAGTATAAGCTCACCACACCTGCCTTGCTCTCCAAAACTTTATAAAAATAGTAACCGCAAAAAATGATGCTAAATACTAAGTCACTGAGATTTCCTTTCATTGTACAAAATACTTTTATTCTGTTTTTTCATACTTAAAATTTTGGAGGATACATTTATTAATCTTGAAATGACAGGGAGAAGGCATTACCATGAGGAATGTTTTTTTTTGGAAATGGGTGCAATTGTATCTTGGACCCTTTTTAGAGAACTTTTTTTTTTTAGGTTATCAAAAATACATCACTGGCAAACACAGATAGTGTCTTCCTTTGGCAATTTATCTCATCCATAAAGGACTAAGCGTTATGAAGCATTTTTACCAGAACTGCTGTAAGGAAAGTTTGGATATGTATGTCTTACTCTAAATTAAATGAAAACTATTCATTTTAACTAGTGAACATAAAAAAGAATAATTTGGGCTGAAAACTGGAAAATGATTGATTTTATAGGGAAAGTAAAATTTCTGGACAATAGTAGGAGAAGTGTTTGTTTTTCACTAAGCCCCTCTCTTTACCAGAGTTGCAGACATCTGTAACATCTTCTGAGGCAGAACACAAATGTAAATGTGTATCTTCTTAAAGAGTTATGAAAACAATGGAATTCTAAATGGATATGGCAAGTAAATTCTATTTCTTCTCCATTTTCATGGATTTAATGAGGGTTTTATGCTTTTTATCACACACAAATGTGGATATCAACAGACAGCTAACATTCAAGTGTGTAATTGCCACAGAGGATAGTAGGAATCCATAAATAAAGTAACAATGACCATTTGATCAAGTTTGTTTGTTTGTGTTTTTAAACATTTTGGTTTAAAATGTGGTGCTTCTTTTGGTGCTTTCTTTGTTAATATTGTTGCTTTCTTTTTTAATATTTCCCCCAAAACTGTATGTGCTGCAAATCTCAAAAATTAATGTTAATTAAATGCTTACATAAAAGTATTACTTTCACCACAATGTGTCAAATACTCAGTAACATCAAAGTATCTGAATTATTTTGTTTCTCTGTAAGTAAAAAATAGATTTTGGGGTGTTTAAGTGAATATATTCTAAACTATGTAAATGTAAGCAATTTATTAGATACTTTTCTCTACCAGTGTTATAATTTCCTCTAAAATGATTTTCAAATTCAGGCTTGTATTCATATATTTACATGTGTTTATCTGCATATTATTTCAAGACTATGAAAAATCATCCTGAAACAGCTGTTTCTCATTACTGTGAGAACAACTGGCACTTTGGAAAATGCAAATACTTCACTGTTCTGTTGCCATCCAGGACTTGTTTCCAGAACAATACAGCAAATATGTTTTACAAGGAAATAGGAAGGCTGTCCTATTGTAAAGTATGCTAGTATTTCAGCAGAAACTTCCTATTTTTTTTTTCAGTTGTGTATGGTGCCATGGAACATAACACACTATTTTAGAACACTTTTTATCATGTGGCTTGAATTGGTTATGACCAGCTGTGTGCCTTAGTCTTGGATATTCATGCACAGTGGTTTTGACTGACAGTCAGGAGTCCTCTGTAGTTTCCAGTGTTAAAAAGCTGTGATAACTAAATGACATAAGATAGTTTATAAAATAATATTCTTACTGTGTTTGAAATGCCTACATTCTACTTGCCTAAATAGGATGATGTACTAATAGGACTGCATCACTTCATACCAATTCAGTATTCAGAGAGGGATGTAAAAAAATGAATTAAACATTAAGTTAGATTTTAAAATTAGTTTTCCTAGCTGTATTTGATCAAAACAAGGTTCTTTTAACTTTTCCTGTAATAAACATTCATTGCTTAATGTCAGCATTTGTGTTTCTGTTGTATTTAGCTTCTTACTGTAAGCTTGTGAACAAAAAATATATCAAGAAGAATTTAGGTTTACTGCTGAATGTGAAGCTTAAATATGTTATCAGTAACCGGCTCCACAGAAGGAATTTGAAGTTTTACAAGTTTCACTGATTGAGTCAGGGATCAAAACTAGTTACATTTGTGATTTTAATCAGAGGAGGATGTGACTGCCTAAAGTTCAGATTTTAAATAGGCAGCTATATGAAAATTAAATACTCTAAATGTTTCAATGAGGAATTTTGAAAAACAAACAAACAAACAAACAAACAAAAAACAAAAAAAAACCACAAAAAACCAAAAACAACAACAACAACAACAACAACAACAAAAACAACAACAAAAAAAAACAACCAAAAAAAAGCCCCAACTCCCCCAGGTATTTAAAGAAACTGATGAATGAGAACTTTCTAAGAAAGAAAAGGCAGCACTCAGATAAATTATTGAATGTTACCACATCTTAAAATATTGGTGACATGTCATCCTGTAACAGTGAATTCAGGGAAAATACATGTTTAGGAGCTCTCTTCATATCATATCTCTTCATATCATCACCTTTTTATTTTTCTTGTGCAATTTCTGGCCCTCATTAAGATTCTACTGCCCAGTAATTATTAGTATACGTCTCTAAAAATATGGCATGTATAAGCAAGTGTTTAGGTGAAGTTACTTTTACTTTATTACCTACATTAGCTATAGTGGTTATTTTTTAACCTTTAAATTATCAAGAAGGAGGCAATTTATGATGTCTTATTTATGAAACAGCAAAATGGTGTAAATTCCTGTTTTCAGCAAAAGTGACTTTTACTAAGACCCAAAGGAACATGAATATTGCATAGCATACTTTTCAAAAATTACTTTAAAAATATACTTTAAGTCCTCAAATATTTTAGGAAATTGTTAAAGTTCTACTGATTGTAATGATTTCTCAGCTGATAAAATCAAAGAGTGTTTTAAGTAGTTCAACCATGAAGGTATTTATCTAAATTATGGTATTGAAAAATTTCATAGATGGTTCAATCTAATCAAAGGCACATTTTAACCTACAGTCTTGTCTGCAACATTGACCAGCACTGGCTCCTTATGAAGAGGACAGAGGATCATGCATTGAAATATGGAGCTTGAGAGCCAGACAGGGATTGGTATGAGATATTTTCTCATCCTAAGGAATGTCATTCTCCTTTTAATCTTTATTAAAATATATGCATAACTACCTCTTGAGTCTGGTGTACATTTATGTTCTTAAATGTGTAATTGCTTTCATTGATGAGACAATTTTATTTCCATCAGCATGAGAAGCATAGTAAAGGTGGCATTTATATGCTTCAGGGGGCAACTTTTCTAAAACCAAACTGCAATCAAAGTAATTATGTTTCAGTATTGTCAAAATTCCTTTGCTTAATTTGAAGGCTCAACATAATTGTGCTCAATTTTTCTCTATTTCCCCATTTTCAAACTCTGCAGTACCATGCTCAGTCATACTGCACTGTGCTGACATCATCTCTCACAGCATGGGCATGCACCAGTCTCCATGAACCAGCCTATATCCAAGGTCATGTCAATCTGAGCTGCAAAATATTCCTACCAGTGCTTCTCATTTGGTGAGGAAGGAAAACATTGAAACCATTAGAAAACTGGGACTGGATAGTCTATTTTAGTTCTCATGTTCCTTTTTGACTCTCACATATTTTTAACTGACCATTTACAGATTTTCTGGCTAAGAGACATTCTTTCTGGTGTTGGCTGTTTATCTGATGTTGTACTTCTTTTCATCAGTCATTCCTTTATAGGTATATCTCTTCTTACAGGATAAATCTGCTGGTTGGCTTTTGATTTTTTTGTCTTGGCATTGATCCTGCTGTGGAGATGCTGTCTAGGAAGACATCTCACTGAATCTGGTAACTGATCTGCAGTTTTAGTGTCCAGAATCTTGTTCCTCGAAGTGGAGGTAGACACTGAAATTGGCAATGCAAGGTAATGTGGATTATAGATTTTCACTGACCTGTAAAAACCTTTTACCAACAGACTATGCTGATTAGGAGGGCCAGCCAGCCCAGAAAACCAGTGGTATCCTGGGCTTCATCCAGAGCAGCATGGGCAGCAGAGTGAGGGAGGGGATTCTGCCCCTCTGCTCTGCTCTGCTCTGGTGAGACCCCACCTGCAGTTCTGCATTCAGCTCTGGGGTCCCCAACATAGGAAGGACACAGAACTGTTGGACAAAATCCAGACAGGGACACTAAGGTGATCTGAGGGCTGAACCACCACTGCTGTGAAGACAGGCTGAGAGATCTGGGGATGTTCAGCAATCTGAAAGATGGTATACTGAAAGATATATTGCAATCTTTCAGTACATAAGGGGGACTTAAAACGAAGAGGGAGAGGCTCTTTAATAAAGGCATGTTGTGATAGGGCAAGGGGGAAAGATTTTTTTAACTGAAAGAGGATATTTGGACAAGATGTAAGGAAGAAATTCTTTACTGTGAGGGTGGTGAGGCACAGGAACATTTTGCCCAGAGAAACTGTGCGTTTCTCATCCCTGAAAGTGTTCAAGGCCCGGTTGAAGAGGACCCTGAGAAACTTGAACATAGTGGGTGGCATCTCATTGCCTGTAGTGGAGAGGTTGGAGCTAGATGATCTTTCCTTTCCAAACCAGGCCCTTTTATGATTCTATGAATGTCAAGAATAAAGCAAAAATGTGAAAAATTGTATTTTAATTTTGAAGCTGATTTAATAAATTGGGTAAGTAATCAGTTGCTGCTGGAAAATGATCTCTGCACTGTACTCTCTGTTTTATTTCCAGTGAACATAAAAGAGTATGATACCCTACAGGTGCCCACCTCTTTTTGTCCTTGGAGGCAACAGATAATTCCTTCCCTCTAAGTATACTTGTGCTGCTGAACCTTTGGATGCCATTTGCCTGGTTGGTGAATAATATTTAAAATGTATGCTGTGCCCAGAAGGTTTCTTTGTAGCATACTTAAAAATGAACAACATGAGTTGAAAGAAAGTGTTGGTCTGCAAAGTTGAGGGGGAAGACATCTAAGACCTGTAGGTTGTCATTCAGTTTTTAATTTCTACCTGTTTCCACTGAACTCTGTTTACATATAGAAAAAGAACTAGTTGTTTCCATGACCACTAAAGAAATAGAACTATAAGAAACTTACTTCATGAGACTGAGCTTCATGAGAAATTGTACCCATCTCACCCATGCTCTCAGGCAGTTTTAAGAAGTCCATTGCTGTTTAGGGAGGAGGAAACCAACTCAAAATTTTGTTCATCTTCTCCTTTCTCCTCCCTTTAAGTAGTAGTATTTTATTTCCTAGGTTTTGCAAAAATGTGTGAGGAACATACTTTTCAGGAAACATGTCTTCCATTTTCAGGAAGGCTCAGGTGGGAGTAAAAGGGGAGATTTAAACACAATGGACCCATGTTAGTAGCACAGCACAGGTGCTAAGAGTGTGGTAGCGCATTCTGAGAAAAATGAAACAAATTTTAAAGCTAGTTTACAAAAAAAAAAAAAAAAAAACAACAAAACAAAACAAAACAAAACAAAACAACAAAAAAAAAAAAAACCAAAAAAACCAAAAAACCCAACCAAATGGGTATGCAAATTAGTTTTCTTGCAAGTTTGCAAGTTATCTGGAAGAAATAACTCTAACTGTGCCCAATAAAGAAAAAAATTTTCACTGTGGGAATTGAACAACATTTTTAGCAATATTTGAAAGCTGTCCATCTTCATCCAACATAATTGGGAAATATGCTATTCTTTAACTTGCGCTGTGTTCTAGGCTGGATTTATAGCAACCTAAAGAACTTAAGCTAGTTACAGATGCATAAAAAGTCATTTATTTTAACTAGAATTAATTTTTGCAAGGAAAGTTTAGCTCAAAAAATATCCTCAGATAATTTCCCAACCAAGGCTACACCCCATTTTCTTGGAGAGAATGTATGTTGCTGAGATACCCTTTGATTTAAGCATCTGCTGTGTTTCTCACTTATTCTCTGAAGTATCATCTGTGGAAAATGGTGCTCTTGGGTGCTGCAGTCAGCTTTGGAAATGCAGATTTATAGATGCTATCACTGTGCTTATTCTCAGGAGTCTATACCCCAGTATATAGCACCAGAGTGCTTATGCTGTGGAGCCATGGCTTAGGAGGGGTCCATGTGTTTACTTTGTTCCTTACCTCCATCCCAGGAGAGAATCTGTAGTGTAATTCTGATTTTTCAAATCTGTCTGCTTCTAACATGGTATAACCCAAAAATAATTGATAATGCATTTTTCTTGCTGGTTCTTTCTAGACCAGTAACATTTTTTAGAACAACAAGTACAAGATTTTTTGCTAAGCAGGAAAGGTATTGGTGGAATTTGCTGTCCCTCTGGAACAGACTGCTCCGGTGTGGATTTTCCATGGTGTCCAAGTCCTGTCAGCAAATCTTCAGTAATGTGGGCTCTTCTCTCCATGGATCCACAGGTCCTGACAGGGGCTTGCTCCAGCATGGTCTTCCCACAGAATCACAGTGTCTCTTGGGAATTCATCTGCTCCAGTGTGGGGTCCTGCTTGGGCTGTAGGTGGATCTCTGCTCCCCTGGAGTCCTCCCTGGGGACACAGCTGCCTCACCAAGGTCTGCACCACGGGCTGCAGGGGAATCTCTGTGCTTGGAACCTGGCCCTGCTTCTGACCTTAGTGCCTGCAGAACTGTTCTAACATATTCTTACTTCTCTCTTCTCTGGCTGCAATTGCAGTAAGCAAAGTTCTGTAACCTTTCCCCCAGCCTTAACTCTGTTATTCCAGAGGTGCTGCCAACATTCCTGGTGGGCTCAGACTTGGATTAGTGCTGGGCCCATCTTGGAGCTGGCTGGCACTATTGGCTCTACTGGACATAGGGTAAGTTTTTTGCAGCTTCTCACAGAAACTGCAGCTGTAGCCCCACCTGCTAGCAAACTCTTACAAAACCCAACATGATTCAATAAGTGTAAACCAGTGTGGCTCACACTTGGCTGATATCACCAGCAATACTCAGGCCTGCAGTACTACATTGTAAAAGCAAATTATTCATACAGTAGAGGAGATGCCAAAATTCAGACCCCATAAATCCTCTAATAATCACTTTTCAGCTAGTAAAAGCAAGAGAAAAGTGCAAAGAAATTGAACTATCACTCTCTGCCTTTAAATTGAAAGATTGTTATTATATTACACAGTGGGGGGACAGCTCCTTCCCCAAAGAATATTGAATCTTTTAGGCCCATTATGCCCTTCCAGTTCAATGGCATTTAATTCCTATTGCCATTTAACTGCTTTTAAAATTGCCAGTCAAATTAACACATTGCCCTGAACTGCTGCCTTGGGATTTATGTTGGTTAAATCCCTCAAATGTCATGCAATTTTTGTTTTTTGTTTTCTAGTTCAAACACAAGCTTTAAAATCCCTTTGGAGTAAAGTCCAACTCATCTGTCTCATACTCTTGCAGTTCTATTTTACTGAGACATAAAGTCACTAACTGAGAGATTTGCCATAGATGTGTATGGAATGTACAGTGTGTGAGGAAGCAAGGAAACTGTGGAGCAAGTGTTTGATGCAACTGCTGGGAAACAGAACAGCAATGCTTGGTCTCATATTTTTGTTTAATTTTGGCAACAATTAAAATTTTATTCATGACTAAGACCTTTTATTATACACAGTTAATCTAGAGGATGAACTCCTAACCCACTGTTTTTTAGAAAATTATTCAATTGAGAGTAATTGCAGGAAAGACAATGAAGACATGGATGTTTCAGAATGCTTTTCTGACCCCACTCTGGCCACTGCTGTTATATAAAACAAAAATTGGGAAAATGCTATGTCCCAGACTTCATGAAAGTGCTTTGAAACTTGGGATATAAAAATAATTTTGGATTGAAATTTCTTAGAGTTGTTCAGACCCATTCTTTGGGAATATGTTCTTAGACTTGTTTTGAGGTGAATATTTTTTTTAAAGAATTTTTTTCTTTTTATGTTATATTAAAAATAATTTGCAGCAAATTTACAGCTGGTGAGTTTGAATTAAGGTAAATGGTTGAAGTCTGAAAATTATGGAAGTCATCAAACACTGTAAACCACAACTTTGTTATAGACTTAATGATGAATGCTAACAGAGATGTCAGATATGTTTTGAATTAAGTTTTCACAGACATCCTTGAGCAAAGAAAGACCTAAGGAAGTTGATAAACACTTGGTTTAGGAAACTTGGACCATTTCAGAACCTTGAAGATTCTGCTTTTAGCACAAAATGGATGTTAATTGTCCATTCTCTCATATTAATAATTTCTGTTATTTGTTCTTGTAATTACATTTATATAAATATTACTACTATCAGAGACACTTCTTTTAATAGTTTTCATTTTTTAAACAAGAAGATTAAAGACTAGAAAAAACCAAGCAAAGTTGAAGAATGCCCCACCTTCAACTTTTAACCTCATCTCATATTCAGTGTTTGAAATTTCCAGATTAATATGCTCTCTAATGGTAGCTGTATATGTCTGCAACTAACAGAGTTTCTAAAGGAAAAAGTAGGTCTAGGGTTAGTTGATGGGATTGTAAAGGTGTTTTGTCCTTAAACTAAAGACTGGAATAACAAAATCTCCTTTATACTGCTCCAGCTATGAGGGGCTTAATGCAGGCCTGCAAATATGGAGGTGAATGTAACTTCAGTGTGGTTCACATGATCCTGCTTCTTGGGAGTGCTTGCAGCACCATCAGACAGCTGATGCCATTCCTCCCACATCCTTTGATCTGTCCAGCTGGTGTGGAAAAAACATAAGAGAGCTTTTGGGGCAATTATCTCAGACCAGGAAAAGCCTTTTTGGTAGGCTTTTCCACAGCAATAATGAGGTGGTCAATATTATATATTATACTCTGGATTTTCCTCCCAAATATCTTTTTTTTTTTTTTCTTTTTTTTTTTTTTTTTTTTTTTTTCTGATTAATGACTAAGCTCTGAGTAGTGATCACTGTCTGAAGCTCTGTCTTTCATGAGTCAGTGACTTTGACCTGAGACATGTTGGGAATGTTCATGACTAAGCAATTTATAAAATATTCCCACTGACTGCCTGCAACACAAGTTGTGGTCAGGCATGTGGGTTTTTTTCTTTTTTTTTTTTTTCCTTTGTGTACTACTATAGCTGCTTTGTCAATAAAATGCTGAGAGAGCCACCTGGTTTTTTTTAAAGTCATTTTATAAAACAGCGCAGATGAGAATCAAATAAAAGCTTATACATTACTTAGACTGTTGTGCTTTCTGTTCAAAAATATGTCTGTACTTTTAGGACTTCACATTGGTATTTTAGTGTGTTCAGCTCAGATTACTTCAAAAGCAAAAAGGATTAGTGTGAAGCTTAGTGCAGGGCCTTTCAGATGAGACCTTTAAAAAGTATCATCATTGCTCTGTCAGGTGAGTGAAGTTCTTATAAAACTCTTTAATCATTATGTATTCATGGATCTAGAATAACATCCAGACCCTCAAGTGGAAAAATTAATCATCTTGGGTGTGCTCCTCCTCAAGTTATTTTCCCTTTTAGACTATATATATATATATGCGCTACTTTTTAAGCTCAGTGACATACCATATACACTGGAGTTAGAATGGTGTTTATGTGGTTGAGGGGAGAACATAGATTTCTGCTTGAATAAGGGTATGATCCTTACACTTTTCCTCAGTTTAAATTTCAGGATGCACATCCTTTCATGAAGTGTTTCCTACATGCCACATAAAATTGCAAAAAACCAAGAAAAAATCTGAAAAAGCATTTCCTGTGATTCTCTCTTTCATTGGTCTGTTGTCAGGTGTGATATACTATTTTAATATAGAAAGGGTTATGGTGTGTTTCTTCTGGACACTATGGCAATTTCCTTCTGGGCTATTACCAAGTTTTTATCTTCTTTTATTTATACTTTAGGTTCTTGTTAATGTCTACTTAATCAAATGTTGATATCATTACTTTTGCTCCATTTATTTCATATTGTTGGATAAACACATAGGTTTCCACAAGCGTTAATTTAATAAAGTTTCCTCAGTTGCTTTGTGCACCCTGTAGTGACTTTATGATTTGGTTGGGTTTTTTCTCTTTTCTGTCACTGACGAAACTGTTCCTACTCTTTACACTTGGAAAATAAACAACCATCAAATAATATTTCTGCCATCCTTTAAAGAATATTTTTAAAACCTGCTATTTTGAAAGTCAGACATGTGATGTCTGGAGAGAACTGGTATTTCTAAATGAGTTAGTCTTGATGTAAAATTCATGCTGACCTCAGAGGAAATGCCGAGGTTTGGAAGGGACTGCAGGATTATTCTCAATGCACTTTCTCTCCTCTGCACTGTTTTCCTAGCAGTGCAGCAGTCATGCAATAGAGGAAGATGGGATGTTTGCCTACTAATTTGTCTATAATAACAGTATTGCAACAAATGCGGAACACCTGTACATTTATAATCTTACTTGTGGTCCATAAACTATTCAATGGGAAGAAAAATTTCTGTGAGTGATAGTGATTAAAATTGGTATCACTGCCTCAGTCTGTAAGTTTTTCTGGTGTTCAAGCTTTCAACTTCCTTGAGCTAGACAAAAAAACACATGAGGAGATATTTTGATATTTAGCAAAATGTCTGCTTGGGATTAACTGACGTTTCCTATAAATCAGAATTTAAGTTGCCAGCTGGGCAGTTTGTCATATGTAGGAAGAAAGAAAGTGAGTTTACGAGCTGTCTGAAGAAAAACATTACACATATATTTTTCTCATCCCAATGTTCTGTCTCTTCTACTATAGTAATGCAAGAGATACTCAGGAAAATTAAACCAGGAAAGGTGTTTGAGCTCATTATCTCTTCATCCTTTCACAGACAGCATGACAATTATGGATAAGTTCTTATTAATAACTGTTTATTTCTAAAAGAAGCTGCTCCTTGGCTGGCATAAAGGTGAAATCATAAAATGACATAGCATACTTGATAGTAATTTTTTATGTTTTTTACCTACATTGCTAGACCAGCACAAGTGCTTGAAAATTTTTTTAACAGTTTATATTGATAAAATATATGCAGGTAAATCCTTCTGATTCAAAACATTTCCCATAAAAATTGATTCAGCTTAGAACTGCTTAACAGCTGATTTGTTGAGCTGGTATATATGATTCTTTCATGCATCAGAAAAATTCAACTATCTTTACTGGGAATGTTCCTGTGCAAAACTGAGATAAGTGACAAAAAAATCAGTTTCAAGTTACAGGAATACTGCTTTTTTATAAGACTGATGACATCCACGCTTGAGGCAAGGAAGTCCCAATAAGTGCTATCACACTGCCACATGTAAAAACTTCACATTTAGCTGAGGGGGGAACTTAATCTTTCAGCTGCACAACATTACATTTCTCTGGAACTGCTCCTATAAGGAGCTCTGCATGATGCAGTTTTAATGAATGTCTTCACAAACAGTGGCCATATGCAGAAGAGATTTATATTTTCTGCAGGCTCAGCAAAGTCTGAGTTGGTTAGATCTATGCAAAACACAAAATGAAATGCAATGTTGAGAAAATGTGTTACATTTTCCACTAACTACATTCATTTAGGAAGCAGTGGGTCTTTTCTAATCTCAATGGGGTTACTCATGTTCTGCACATTGTCTGTACTTACTCAGGCAACAGTTTCAATCTGGGCTTCACTTCAAAGAAATGAAAAGTTGTGCATTCTACTCTGTTTTACCAGGGATAATAAGTGCAGGAAAGGCTCCTTCTTGAGATTTATGAGGCAAAGAGTAGTGTTGTTCAATAAACTGGTGAGCAAAAGCCAGCATGATGCAGTTTTATTTTGATACCAATGAACTTATATTTACATCTGCATGTAGCAATTAGGAGTTATCATCATCTCTGTGGCCTGAGCACATGGCCATCTCAGACTCCCTCCCACAGAATCTCCATCATATTTTGTTATGTTATGCATAGGTCCCAGCCCTGATTATTCTGGAGATGAGCCATTTCTTGCTGCCAGAATGTCTGTTGTTTTTCTCCAGCTTCCCATGGCACTCTCAGGATAGGCAGATGTCCCCAGGTACTCAGTATATCTGTCCTTTGTAATATGGGTGTGTATAGCATGATAGAGGGCAGAATGCCCTCTGAGTGTATCTAGATCCTTTCCTGTGTCTGGCTGGGAAGATGGAGCCTTTGGTTTGCATCATATTGTTGTCTGAATTACTTGAACTAGGCTGTTTCCTGTAAGGGTTACCATACATTCTGCAAATGTCTGACCAAGTTTATTGCGTGTATATTGGGGTAAAATTTGTGATATTAGCTTTTCTGTTTTGGTTCTAAGAGCTGGCTTCATCTTTCTCTCTAAACGTAACTATTAATGATTTACCTGAGCTATTGCACTTTTCTTTGGTTTCTGGTGTATTCACCATGATAGGAGGTAGATGCAGAAGTAGATATGTGGTAGATATGGACTGGGCTCCAAGGATCCCTTGGCTCATTGAGAGTTTTCCTACAACAGAGAACTTCTCTGCTAGACCCTGTGCCCCACAATACATGTGTAATCATGTGTATTAAAAGCCCCCAATGTGCTTTTTCTGATTAACTTTTCCATTAAGTAAGACTCAATGCTGTTTATCAGCATTGGCTGCGATAATGGACTTGTATGCATATTTACTCATCAAGGAAATACAGTCATAATATCATAGTTGGTAGCTTTAGGATTTGTTTTTAACCCCTAACCAACATTTTATTGAATGTTTCATTTATTTTGGACAAGTTGAGAGCAATGAATAGTCATGGCACTTTTCCAAATTGCAAACAACCTCAAAATTACCCATCTGGATTACCAGCTGAGTAGACCTCTGCAAGCTGCATCTCACCTACTGTCAAACTAATGATTGTAATGATAGCTCTGTATGAAGTTAATATCCTCTTGCTTCACCCTTTTTATTGCTCTGGAAACTACTCAAAAATAATTAGATCTGTGTTAGCTATTTTGATCAAGAACATTGAGCAGAGTGATAAAATAGTTTAAAATGGGTCTAACTTATAGTAGGAAAGTGTGTAAGAAGCCAGATAAAATGACTCAGGGTGTGCTGAGCCAAGACCTAGAGAATTTATAACAAACTTTCCTGAAAAAGAAATGATGGGCAAATATCTATTAATACAAGATTTTGTAAGTAACTGGCAGGAAGTGTTGTGCATATAATCTTCTGTGATGGAAGGATATAACAGGGATGATCTGAGTTGTCTTTTTGTAGCCCAGTGACACAAAACAGCTCATTACTTTGTTCTGGACTTCAAACATGACTTTTGAGGTTGCTTTTTTTTATTTTTTAGGGCTTGGATGATTATCCTTTACTTTTGAGTAGAAAATATTAAAGGTATAGATCAGATATTCAAGCTGAAAATTGTTCAAGACTGTGAGTAATCTGACATGTTGTCTGGAAAAGAAATGTGAGACTCATGTTGTCTGGAAAAGAAATGTGAGACTACCTACTGTTTCTCCACTGCTCTGCTCTGTTAGCCCAGAGGCTACCCTTTGTCTGCAGTGTGTCACTTGAGTGCCCATCTGTTTTACATGTCCTGGTCTTCCTGCATATGAGCCTGGGAAGTGTGGGAGATGAAGCAGGAAACGTTCTGAAATTTTGTGCAGAGATAAAGGAAATAAGCAAGAGAATTTTGGTTTTGCTTAGCTTACTGAAGTTTTTTTTCTGGTTCATAGTAATACATAACTCAAATAAAGATTACAAGCCATGAAGAGTATTCTTTAGTATATGCAATTTCAATTTATTAAAAAATTCTCTTTTAGATGTTTAGCCCATCATCTGCAACAAATTTTGCAACATCCTTTCCTCCAAATGCTTTTCTAAAAAGATATTGTGAAATAACATTGTTTCAGATTTGCAGCATGTAAAGGAATTAAGCAGTAAGACAAGATAATGGTGTGTTAATGGAGTATAAATGCATACCGGAAGAACTCTCTGTATGTATGTAAGGCTGAAGGCTAGGGTCCTTTAATCACCCAAAATGACTCTTAATGATCCACTAGGGTGTAACTAGATGTAACCATAACTTCTGTATTGATAAGAATAAATATGATTACCATAATCTTTGGTAAAAGAAAAAAAAAATATTATGTTGCAGTGATTGAGGCCAAAATATTAATTCAAAGAGAGAATAAAAAAGCAATACCTCTGGAATGTTATCACATGTTTTCTAAGTGTACTTTCAATTTGCAATAAGCATAATGTGGGCCTCATTTTTCCAGTTTCTATTTTTCCATCTCTGTACAGATTTGTTCCACATAATCCTGTCTGTATTTCCATCCATTCACAGGAAGTGCCTGAAGCTGCAGCTGTGTGCTTCTGTCTACCATGACATCAGACTCATGGGGAATAGAAAACACGTCATCCAAATAAAATGGACTACTAAAAGCCAGTCAAACCAATTTACTGTGATTTGGCATTCAGAAGGTGAAAATGCCATTGTTGCAGGTGGAATTTATGGCTGTCAGTACATTAAATGACTAGATATAAATTTACATCTGCAGTAGCTGATTCCTTTGGAGCACTAGAGACCTTCAGAGGTCCCTTCACCCAAGATTATTCTGTAGTTCTGTGCTTTTAATATTACGTAAGTTGCTTTCATTTTCTGTGAAATGACTCTGAATGTAAAATCATATATGGATGTGGCAATGGCAGACAAGAAAACGTGAACCTAGGAAATATAATGAGGTGTTGAATATGATTTAACATGACATTGTGTGAAATTAATTTGTCAATGTGGACTAAGTAGAAAAAATAATCCTTAAAAGAAGTGATTTTTCTTATATAGAATCTGAAATAGATAATTAAGATATGATTTGATCAAAATTTAACAGTTAATCTGATTTGACAGAGGTAGACCCATATCCTAATTAGTATACGAATTGAAAATCCGTTTACCTCAGTTTCAAAGAAGTTGCATTTAAAAAGTCTATGTTTCAGTAATGGGGGAAACTTTGCACATTGTACTATAAATTAAAACAAGAGAAAAATATGAAATAATTGTTCAGTTAGCAGGCAATCATTAGGATGGCTATGCAAAAGGTTTTATACCATCAATGTATATTTAAGGGTAGAATAGGGAATCAATCTGTCAAGCCCTCTAGGCCAGTACCAAAACTGAATTCCATGGGAGGCAGGGAAGCTCAGACTGCAGCTAAGAAAAAAATTAGCAAGTTCATTATTTGAAATAGATATTTTTGTTCAGCTGAATGGAATATGATTTAAGTGGCGAAGCTGTAAACCAGAATAATATTATGTTGGAATTTTGCTTAAGTGCATTTTCCCTTACTGCATCTCCCAGCTCTGCAGTTTCCAAACATACATTGTTTGTACAGACAATTTAAATGTTTTTTTAAGGTCTCACAATACTGAGAGAGCTGTCCTTTTGCCATGCAAAGTAGAAGTACAAGCAGGGAGAAACACACAGCTGAAAGTGAGGTCTTGGTACATTGAAATGTCTGTTCAATCTGCCATGTGTGGGTCTGGATCCTGTGGCTAAACACACTTTCAGGCCAGGGACAGAACCACCCTCCTCTGACCCTAGCTTCCTGTGGCCATGCACAGTTCTTCTCTTTGGATACAAGAGAGTTTGCTCTCAGTGATTATTTCTGCATACAGTAGCAATTTTGCTCTTGATAAAAGAGCCAGAATAATGCTTTTCTCATCAGCCTCGCCAGCTTTGCGTCTATTTACATGCAGAATTCAGGAATAATGTAATTGTGTGTTGTGACTGGTAAATACTCATTTTTGCTTTGCCTTTCATTTTGCAGCAGTGTGTAGTGTGCCGACACAGCATTTTGATTTATTGGTAGTCTTTCTATTTCACACTGAGAAGTAAATATTTGAAGGACAACTGTATTTTGACTTCATATTTGGGACCCAGAGCAATTTATTTCTGTGCATGCTTTTTTCATAGATTACTGTGATTTTCTTTACATAATCCTCAGGAAAAATATGCCTGGAAGACACATTTCTCAGCACCATAACTCATTTTCTGCATGGCAAGGCTTTGCTCAAACAAACTGTGTCTGCTTTGGCCATTCTCTAAAAGTTAAAAAAGCATCAGACAAGGAAGTAGAATAAGATGTGTGCACTGCATTTCAGCCAATCAAAACTGTATAATGTGCTTGAATGACTTTTGAAACAGCTGAACATGATATATAATGATGAGATATAGAAGACAGTATTGGCCTAGCCCTCTCACTCTCATCTGATAACTCCCTAGATTATTTTTTTCTCTATTTGACACAATTACTTGGGAAATCCTGTTTTATCTGTGACAAGTTTTAAAGCTAGTATACTCCTGTTAAGGATCTAGTGCATGTACCTTTCCAATACTAAGATAGCACGAAAAATGTTGCTGTAATCTTGGCTGAAGTTATGGCTCTTAAGATGTCTGTGTACTGAAAAGTAGGTGAAATGGAAATGTTCTGACAAAGAAAAATATGTGTTGTCAGCTCTGTTTTATCCATGATGAAGGAGGGAAATGGAAACTATACAGGGTTCAGACACTGATGACTAATATGATCTCCTGCTAAAACAGATTAGGGGAGCACTGTTCTGATTTATTCCTCATTCTTTTTTTTTTTTTTTTTTGCAGTGAGATGCACAACTAAATGAATGGTTTGTGTGTTGGAAAGAAATCTTTAAAATAAAGAGTGACCATGAGAGGAGTACCATTTACATCATAAGATGGCAAAATATATGAACAACAGACTGAATTCTTTCTCTAATGGAGTGTAAGTCATTTAAATGTGTATGTTTCTTAAGTTGTAATTAATGTCAGTGTTTAGTTTAACAGTGGCAGTGATAGAAGGAGCTCCATAGAGGGCAAAGCAATGAAGTGAAGAAGAGCACTCATGGTTGCTGTTCCTTGGGTCCCTGTCAATAAGGGACAAATTGGACCATTATATGGTCTATTTTTACCAAACTTACTTTCTGTGCTTGTCTGCTTTCTGACTCAAGAGCCAAGAGCTCGTTCCACTGCCATGTCCATCTTGCACTGTTCTTCATATTATCTGCAAACTCTGTTTTGCTCAGAGGTAGCTTAAAAATTTGTAAAAAACTTGCCTTAAAACCCAGATATTGATAATCTTGGAGTATCTTTCCAAGACTTCTGGTGTTGATCTCCTCATGTGACACTCAGCTACAAACAAGCTGCCGAGCAATTTTGTTGTACACTTAAAAGCCTCTATTTTGGAAACTACAAAGCTCCTGCTAGGACAAATATGATGCAAGCCTACTTCCTGAAGCTTCTTGCTATCTGCCAAACATTTTTACAGTCCTCTACGACACCCCTTTAGTTTCTCAAGCTTTTCTAGATCAGGGTCAAAGGGTTCCCAAAACTATCAGAGTATTTTGGAAGCAGACTTACCCATGTTGGATCTGGGGAGGTAACTTCCCTCTTACCTGCTGCCCCCTGTTACATGTGAAGCAGCAGTCAGTGGAGTATGACTTCAGACATGAAATACCAGATTCTGTGTTCAGATAATTAAATGGCAGAAATATATTTGTAGATAATGTTAGCAGATGCTAATCTGCATATATTTTGATATCTAAAACCAAATGCCTTTTATAACTAACTTGTCTGCACCTACTTTCAGATCTACCTGCTTGAGGTTCTTTGTAATTCTTCTTTTACTTGGGTGAGTTATAGGATTCTCTACATTCTGTTTAATTTTTCCCTTGTTAATACACAAAATATATAAATTCAAAGGAGAAATGCCTCTGAACTTTTTGTGTGTATTTGAATCTAAAATATGAATATTAATTTTGATTTTCTCTGTAACTGAACTAGCATACCCAGAGGTATAGGAAGAGTAGCTTCTCCTTTTCAGTTTGATATGCATTTTAGGGCCTCTCTGTAGACCCTAACACCCTTGCTGATCATTGATTTGCTTTTGCTGAGTTTCTTCACAAAAGTAAAGCAGTAGCTTTTCGCTCTGAATGCAAGTAAACAAGGAATTTTCCCTCAAATGCAGGCAGTAGTTGCTGTATTGCAGAAGACCACACAAAGTTGAAGCCAATTCCACACTCCTGCCTCCAAATACTGGGAACATCAGTATTCTCAGGGATGAGAATACTCCCATTATCTCAGGGTTTTTAGTAGTCATTCTGTCTTCTTCTGATGCCAGTACTTCATTTATGATAGGCTCAATTGATAGTTTCAATTTCTTTCAAACCTGCATTCTTTTTTGAGTTGTATTCTTGTCAGTTATAATGATGTAATTAATAATAATGATATTTTTAGAAAAAACAAAAGACAACTACCAACAAACCTTTGTTTTTGTTTTGCTTTTATTACTGTTCTTCTTCCTTCCAAAAATCTCCTTTAGCTTTCTTTTTTTCCTGGGAAGGTGAAAATCTGTGCTTCTTGATTTGTCTGTAATCCTATAAGGTCAATCAAAATATGACCAGAAGTTTCACAATATCAGAAATCTTTCCAATAACAACAGTGTCCTGTGGTTCATAAATTCTCTACATAGTTAATCATAATCTCATTTATTTCCGTTCCAGCAAATTTCATTCATAAACTTTGCTACCCTTAAATTTAGGTGGTACCACATTATGTTTAGTGATTATTCCTCTTCTGGAGCAGCTGCTGAAACTTCCATTCTTTGCTGATCCCTTCCTCCCAGCAGTCCAAGTACTTCCCTACAACTTGCCTGTACCTTGTCGATTTCTTCAGTGTTTTAAGAGTATTGCTTCATTTAGTTAGATAATATTAATCTCATTAACAATGATTTGGCATGCCTGCATATCCAATATCCTAGGAACATTGCAAATGTCCATATATTATTTTTCTGATATTTTTTATAGAAAACAGTTTTTGATCTGAAGATCTCATTATTATCAGAAAAGCAAAAAGAAACAGTAAAATACCATATGGTTATCTCATTTTATAATCTGGTAGACTAAACTGGTCCTATGGCCATTCAAAACCAGAAGTGTCAAATAACATTGACAAATTAGTGCTATTTTAACTACAGAATCATTACAATTATTGGCCCTTTTTGTTCTAGTTTCTCTGAAAAAATGGCATGTGTTATGCACATGGCTGCAGACTTCAACTACTAATTCTAATAAAGACTTGAAAGAGCACCCTGCAGTCTTTTTATCCAGATCAGAACTGTACTGAGACAAGGCAGCAGTTTTAATGAAAAAATGGGTGATGAAAATTGTTTTAGTTTAATGTCCTTGTAGACCTGACCTTTGTGGATTAAAAAATAATAGGCTATTAATACAGAGCTGCTCTCCTTTCAGCAGTAGTGCATGGGTACTTATATGAATATAGTTCCTTGTGATGGTTTTCCAGTAAGTGTCCTGCTGAGGTATGGGCAGATGTGAGTGTTCTGAGTGATTTGGGCATGAAAATCAAATGAAGTCTGTTCTATCAAACCAAGATTATGTACTGCATGAGCTCCTGCTCTGTTGAGGAATCCTTTCTACATAATACTATACAATAATAACATTTGATAACATATTTGAAGTTTTTAATGTTGTCATTCAGCTGTAATCTGTATAGCACTAATATCAAATAGCTCTACTCATATTTTATAAAGACAGACTGGTAGAGAATATTATATAGAAAAGTAGTTTTTATTAGATCTAGTCTGTTCACCCAGAGATTTCTTTTAAATATGGAGACTGAGGACAATGGAAGAGTAGGGGAAAATGGAAAGCACACTTATGTCCAGTAAGGCATATTTAATTTTCTGAGACTTTGGCAAGTGTCATGAAATAAAAACAGAAAAGCATGCAAAGTTTTTAGAGTCCCAGCTTGCAGAATTCCTAGTTACCTCAAGCAAATCTGAAGACAAGCAAGATACTAAGGAATTTCCTCAGTATAACCATTTTGTACTGAGATTTTTTTATGCTATAAACAAGTTTGTTAGAGTTATTACTACATATTAATACATATTACTAACTCTATAATGACAAGCTATAATATAATGAACAAATTAGTAGGTAAATTTGTATATGAATGCCAGTGAAAGTATATTATAGAATCTAGTAATATCAAATATGTTTATGATTGAAATTATATATATTTTCAAATTTAAATAATAAATATTTTTTGAGACTGATTGACTGATTGATCTGACTGATTCCAGATGCTGGAAATTTTCAGTACTTTAGTGAAGTCCCTCAAATCTTTCAGAGCTTTCAGATTTTTACAATTGGCTAATAGTTATATATAGCCATTGCTTGCCTGTGACTGAATTTTAAAATCTGCTGCATTGAGCAAATATTCTTTTAAGAATCAAATTCTGTGAGGTGTGGGGATATTGGATGTAATATCCAGTGTTATGAACTTGCATATCAGAAAAGCTCCACAACTAAAGCAACCAAAAAAAATAGTACATTACATTTAAATACATTATGATGATTTAGCTTTTTCCCTTAGTATTATCAGCTGCAATATCTGTTAGTACTGCCTTGAATGTTAGCAAAAAAAAAAAAAAAAAGTAAAGATATTAATACAGACAATTTAATAGTCTTAGTGTTTGGCTGCCTACAGTTATTCTCCTTGTAGGAGATTAGTAAGTGTTTCTATTGGGACACACTATATGCTACAAGTGCTACACTGGTACCAGAAAAGTTATAATTTCCCTATTGGAATCAAGTAAAAAATATGAAGAATGCCTGAAAGCACAATCAAATTAATTCATACTAGTCATCCATATTTCATAGTAGAGTATTTGAGATGCTTTAGGTTGGGTGAAGAAGTGGCAGTTCATCCCCATGTGGTCCTGTTTTGTCTGGTGGAATAAACAAAACTCAAAGGATATGAAAATAGCTTTAATGCTACAGTCATTCTCATAGTGAAAAGTGCATGAAAACTGAATGTGACACCTGGAAAGAATTACCTTGGACTATCAACAAGAATGAAAATATTTCATAGTATTTCATAACAGTACTGCATCCAGGAGATGCAGTACTCCACAAAACCAGATTATCCAAATGAACAATTTGAGTTTGCATGAAGTGTGCCAACAGAATGTAGTAGACATATTTTGAAAGGTGAGACAAACCTTAGGACATAATTGGTGTTAACAGTTACTGCTCAGTGTCATGTCTGGATGCTTTTCTAGTTCAAAAAGATATTAGTAAGAAGTTGTTCCTAGCAGTATGAAAGTCAATGACATGGAACCCATCCCTAACACAGTTTGGTAGTAGTGTTTGCTTCCTAAGAGCAGTGTTACGTGGATTATTTAATCTAGATATATAATTGTACATCCTTGACTTCATTTTAGTTTGCTTTGTAGACGAAACAGTGGAAAATGCAAAGTTTTACAAAGGACAAAGACAAATTTATGTATGTTTTTAAAGCTATTAGGGTTGAACCATCTAAAAGCCATTTTGCTGATGAATGGTGGGGTCTCCAACAGTAGCAAATGGTGTGAATCCATGGTTAATACTGATCTGTCTAAAGAATAGAGTGAAAAGAAAAATAGCTACCATTTTTGGTATTCCACTCTGGAAACAAACCCTGCATGATGTTGCTGATCCATTATTTCTTTTTTATTCTGTCAAGTTTGAACAGCTGACTGATTTTACCCATTGTAAGACTCAGTAATGCTGTGAAACCCTAAAAATTATGAAGTCTAGCTACTGTGTTCTACAGCTGGCATGAGGTGAATCTTCAGAATGAAGCTGATTAGAAGCTACATGAGAGACTGATTGGTGTAGTCCATCAGATGCTAACATGGGTTTACATGAGACACATGGTATTTGCAGGGAAATACCTGCAGACTGAGAGATGCAGAAACACAGCATTTAAGTTGTATTGCACAGGTTAAATTACTGCACTACTATAACATAGGCATCCAGAGCAAGGACAAAGTAATTAACAAGTGTGTGAAAAATTCCACTTTTAGCTGCAATTAATTTTTAGGATTATGTATTCTAATATGGGAGTTAATATTGGGTAGGTTTTTGTAAGGATGCTAGCTAGGAAATGGTAACTGAGGAGTTTGACATTAATTGTTCAGTATTGCCCTCTGTGTACCTAAACATTCAATCAAGCAAGTTGAAAACTTTCTGGAAGACTTATTCTTATATCCAAATTAACATTCTGATATGTCCTGCTGCACATACTGTAGAGAAATGTAAGTGAGACCTGCTCTTTGCTAATGGCATTAATAAAAATAATTTCCCTGGGATTTTGATGTATTATTGTGTTCACCACCTATTATTGCTTGCTGATAGATTTATTTAATAAAAAAAAAAGAATTAATCTTTGTCCAATTGTTACTGACATTGTGTTATTAGACAAACATTTTTCCATTTAAAAATATATGCTTATAGTACTGTTTTGGACAGGTTAATATTTTTTTTGCATTTTACAAGAAGAAAGTTTATTACTATGCTGACATTAATTCATGTGGAATAATGCTCTCCAAACCAGTTGCTGCCACCACATAAGGGCTGATTTGCTAATTGCTATCCTAAGGTGGAATCAAGGTTTGTCTTTACATTAAACCCAGTAACTGCAGGAGGGATGGTCAGGACCACAGTATGCATAACACTACACAGATTTAATATGGGTAGTTGTTGATGATGTGCTGTATGAAGATGTTTTTTATTGGTTCCTTGGATATCTAAAAGCAGCTCTGAATGCAGAGACATACTACAGAAATCGTCTCACTTTTTAATTCCTTCTTCTAGAGAAATCTATTGGTGGTGGCAGATGAGGGTTTGTTGCCAAGTGGGACTGAGTGAGGCTAGAGTACCCTGCTGTCTACCTGTGAAACCATCTTGGACAAAAATGATGGTTTGGAGATGGGGTTGGACTCACTCCCCTGATGCACTGTCTACATCCTGCTTTTGCCTTTCTGTGAGTTCTGTGTTTTTTGCAGCATGGGAAAAGTATATGAGGAATTGTGTATATGAGGTCTGAACTGGAAACCAGAAGCAGGAGCCATGTGGTGAGCCGGCTAGTTGTGGCTGCCTGGTCGCGGATGCTCTCTACAGGGCCATGAAGCTTTTGTGCAGGTAGAGGTGTTGAAACTGCTCCACAAGGGTGGATTTACCCTAAGGGCTTCATAATTGCAGGTTGTTATACCATTCATGCTGGAGAAATAACAGTATGATTTGAAAAAGTGCTGGCAGATCTGAAACGAACTAATTACAACTTTATAAAACAGGTTTCTGGAATTTGTCTTCGCTATTCACTTAACAGTTCTAACCCTTTTCTCTACTGAGCACTGATCATTCAGTTGTACTTTAGTCATTATGTGCTGTTTGCATCCACGAAATAATTTTTCTTTATGCTTTTATTCACTGAATATACTTTGCTGTACTTTTGGAGAACTTGTCCCTTTTATAGTAAATGAAATGAGTCTCAAATATATTAGGTAGATTAAAAGAGCTGGATAATGCTTTGGAGGCTCCTATCCTTCACTCCACATCCAGAAAATGTCCAGGGATAGTGAACTAGAGCATAATTGCTCAAAAGTTTCTGCAGAGCTCTGGCATCATGCCTCAGTAATTTATGTTACTACAATTTCTAGAGTTCTTCCATCTTATTCTTTTATGCCTCTGTGTTTGACAATACTTCACCTTCATTATCTTTAAAGAGCAACACTAAAACAAGATATACCCTCTCTTTTCCCTCTTTCCAAACCAAAACAAATAAATCACTTAGCTTCTTTGCTGTCTCTTTAGTCTACCCACTGTGTTATTTTTAATCATTTTGACCTTGTAAATGAAATTACTTTTACAAGGATCTCAAGATATACTTAAGAGATTCCTCTGTATCAGCAATAAATTTTTAAAAAGTTGCATTATGTTATTATACACTGTCTTTTTTTTGTAACAACTTTTAAAATGTTTTTATGGCCTTGCCAGTGTTTCAGCTAAGTGGCTTTATATGATATCCATCAAGGAGAGAATTCAAGCTTTATGGTTGTATATTATGTGTTATCTCTGAAATGGAAGATTTATACATTTTGAGTATTCATTAGGCAATAAATAAATACTTTAGATAAGTACCACTGTGAAGAATGTGTGTATTTCCACTGAGTTTTCTGCACAGGTGTGTTTTGGAATGATTTTCATATGGTCTTATATCACTTATTATTTAGTGAGAGATTTGCCAGAGACTTATTGTCACTAGTTCATTTTATCCAGAGGTTTTATCCAAAGGTTTTGTTGTGTTCTTGTCATGTTTTATTTTTTCAAAATAGCATGATGCTTTTGCAATTCCTTATCACAAGCAATAAGTACAAGTATATGGAAATAAAATGTTATATTTCGATATGGGGTGAAAGTTTATTCTCTGCACAATTCACTTCCAAACAAATGTTGAAGGACTGAAGCTTTGTTTAGTTTTAGATTTTTTTTTTAAAGTAGGTTTTCAGAACTGAAACATTTCAGTGTGAAAATTTTGTAACTGTAATCTATATTAATTTTCAACCCAAGAATTTATTATTGGCAGTAAAAGCTATAGATCCACCTAAAAATCCCAATGTACTGAAGCATAAAAATTTTCTGAAGAGGAAGTGCTAGTAAAGTTTGGGTAATAAAATAATGCCTTGACTCATCTGTGATTTAGGAGTGCAATTTATGAAAGGGATTAATGTTTAACATTGGGGAATAGAAAGAATGGAGCAGCTATAATAGTCTTAAATGCCCTCTTATTAAACATCTAGGCCAAATTGCCTTATATTGCTCTATATCTTCAGCTAAGTCAAATGTTTAACAACCTGGACAATAACTAAAATTATATAGGGAAATTATTGCTTTTATAAAATGTGGCCAGTATTTTACAATACTAGAAATACCTAATTTTTATTGAATATGGATTTGATTTCCTCAAGAAGGCTGTTGCTACCTAAAGAGTGTTTTTTCCCTATGTTTTTATGTGACATAAAGTAAAAATAAATAGCATCCATGTCAATGTACAAAGCAAATCAAAAGTCAGAAATGTTGGCTTTATTAGTATTCCTTATTAGCTGATAATTAATTATTTTTTTATTAATTTGCTGGTCTTGTGAGATTGTTAAAAATTAATTATTAATGGGAAGCAAATGGCAACCCCACAACAACACAGCTGTTCTTTGTTAAAATAATTGAGGGTGTCTGCATGCATATGGTGGTAAGAAATTTTGAGCTACAAATCAGACACTGTTCCTAATGGTCTTAAGTTATAATTGAGTTTACAAGTTTCACAGTCATACAAGAAACAATGTAAAGGAAGGACTGTTTTTTATGATTTTCTTACAAATTCATGGAAGTGGTGATGAAGGTAATTCTTCCAACCCATTCAGGTTATAAGAAATACCTGAAATTTTAATTTTTTCCCACAAAATTTCTTACACTTTCATGTCTTCCATGTTATTTGTTTAATGAAAGGCAAAAATAATTTTGATATATTAGGAGGAGGACAGGAATGTTGGGATTTTGATTTTATCTTTTTGGGAAACCGGGAAGTCTGTCTCAAGCAGATCTTTCCTAATTTTCTTCAAAATTTTGCATACAAAACACCCAGTTTAGTTGTGGCAAGGCTGTCTCAGGTAGCCCAGAGGCACCCTGCTTATAAGCAAGGAAATTGTCAACATTCATGGTACATTTGGACAGTCAGAATTGAAGTTAGCCAGAGCTGCCAACAGGCTAATGTTGTTCATACAGGTGCTGTCTTGGCTAAGAGGAGGGAAGCCATGCTCAGATTTTAGGTCAGTGACTGCGTGGTGCAGTTTTGAAGTGGGACTGGTTGGCAGCCACTGTGTGCACAGGCTCAAGGCAGCCCTGCATAGTTTGCTCCACTGTTATTTTTAAGTTTCTGCCTGAGTCTCCCTTGGAAACAGTCATCTGTAAGAATTCAGCTACCAGTGTGGGGTAGGAGCAGGTGCAGAGCTCACAGCAACCACACTGTGAGTCAACACAAATTAAGGGTGTAAGGCAAAGACTGAAAGCAAGAGGAAGCTTTGAGGGAGGACACTGAGCTCAACAAGGAGTCAAACACAGGGCAGGAGGTAGCGTGACAAGGAGTTTGAATTAGGGGGAAGTCTTCAGTTGTTACTGACAAAGAAAAGGTAGACATTCCAGGAAAACAATGCTGGAAAAATAAAGGTGACATCAAGTGAAAGGTATCACAGCAGGCTTCACAGATATGAAATGATTAGCAATGGAATGAATGGTGAGACCATGCCCATATCCATGAAATAAATATTTTTGGCATTTTAAAAATCTTTTGACAGAGTTAGACTCCTGGATGCTAATATTAATGAAAATATATGATCTCCATCAAATCCCACTAATTTTAGAGGGTGGACTGTGAATTTAATCCATAATTTGTCTTGAAGTAAACATACAAATAAAGGTGTAAACCATATAAAAAACAACTTGAGATAATGAGCTGTTTCTTCACATTACAAACCTTGAGAGATTCCTTGCTTTGCATGGAAAGTCATAATAACAGCATAATAACAAAAAATCATTTCTCTTGAAAAATATAAGAGAGAAAAAAATCTTCCACTGAACCTCGTGTGAATCTTTGTTTCCCTTGTCCTTTCAAGAAGAACCCTGCCAAGGTTGCATGGAATCATATATTTGAAAGACAAAGTGTTTTAATGAGTTTAAGGACATTCCTCATAATTGGAAATGAATTTCCAATTCCTTTCAATGAATTTATCAAGTAGGTTGGAACCCTTTTCCTGAATGTCTTCCAATGTGTACTTGTTTTATGAATTGTCCTATTAATAATAATTTAATTCACTTACAACTCTACTTTCTGCCTATGTATTGAAACATTGACTTCTGAACTGCTCTCCCTCTGCAACTATCTATGTCTTGGTGTGAAAATCACAGAAAAATTAAGCTTAAAAATCAGCATAAGAAGATTAGAGCATAACTGGTAGAAAAAAAAATTAATTGTCTTTGCACATGTTTGAAATTCTAGCATTTATCTGATGCAATGAAGACAGCAACTGAAAATGCCCCAGGACATATATTTTCTTTTTGTTTTCTTTTTTTTTTTTTTTTTGGCAAAATAAATGATCAGAGCTTTCTCCCACACTGAATAGCTTCCCTTTGAGGGACTATAAGGCTCTTTTTCCTTGCTCCCAAATTTTCTCTTCCCCTTTACATTTTTTGTTCTTCTTCCTTTCACTTTTTTCCTTCACATTTTTTCTTCTATTTCTTTTGCAAGAATGCAAGGGAAAAAAATGCTTTCATATTAAGCTGGTTTTCAACATGAACAACTAGACCCAGTAAGGGATATTGGCAATGAAAAGAGTAGCATTGTTGTGATACACATGGTGACAAGAGCCACCTTTACCTTTGTCAAAATACATACACCAGATATTAGGCTGTTACAATGTTCACAACAGGAATTGTCTGATTTTGGCAATTAAGTCCTGAGAGTTGAGTAAAAGTATAAAAAAATCTATGACCTATACCGTCAAAACATTCAACTTAAAACAGTCTATAATTGAGCAGTCAAACTTGTCAGGAAACTTTTTTCAGTCTAACTTGGATGGTCTTCACACATACATGCAAACATTCAAACGCAAGAAAAGGATGTTTCTTGACTTCTTGACCAAAGAATAGACTAGATTAATCCAGTTTTATTTTCTAATACTAGCTTTGAGGAGCATGGCAATAGTTGCACATGGTCTGTTTCTTTGAAAGTCAGCAAGGGTTGAGTGCTTTGTTTTGTTTTGCCTGAGTCTGAGTTACTGAGCCTCTTGCTACTTTTCAATATAATTTATGAGAATACTTCATAAGACATAGTTACTAAATACCAGTCCTGGTATTTTATGTTTCCTGTGGGCCACTGCATGTATCTTATAATTTACATTGTGCTGTGTAATTTGATAACATTTTATTGCAGTTGTCTGGCACTGCCACAAGGACCAAATCATAATACATAGGAGAGGTGGCACCTCAGCTTTGGGAAATGAGTAAAAAAATCCTTTACTTTCAGAAGAAAGCATGGAACAACTACATTTGGAGGAGGTCTTTGTATCCTAGTGTAGAATGGCCAAATTAATGATTCATGACAGACAAACACACATCCCATGCTGCTGTTCTGGGACATGGTCAGCCTTGGACAGAAGTGACCTTTTGGTATGAGCTGGACCCTCTGCTGAAAGACATCAGATCTCCACAGAGGACAGCTGGAACAGCATAACAGACATAACAGCATCAGCTTCCCACAGTGCCCACTTACTAAAGACCAAGAGGAAGAGGAACATGTATATCTCTCCCTAAGTGTGTGAACAGTGTCTGTGTGTAGCACCCCTTCCTGTCAAAAACCAAGGCTTCCCTGCACCCCTCAAAGAGCCATGTCTGAAGAGAAAGCAGAGAATACAAGTTCAAGCAAATTGGAGAGCACCCAAGCTGTCTCATGTCTATTTTAAGCAGGAACCACATTAGTTTTTACGAGTCATCCCAATATTTGGACCAATAGAAAAATAAGGTTTTCTTGGCCTCTTTTGTACCTTTATATAAAGGGCATACCAAATAAATATTGTAATTAACATTATTTTGAGCAGCAGACAAGTTCAGATTGTCATATTTGGTAGTCAGTTGAAGTGGCTGTGCAGAAGGATTTTGGACATGCATATAAATGTAGCCTACAGTCACAAAAAATGCACCTCCTTTCACTTTAAGTTGACCATTCCTCCTATTTTGAGTAGTGTGAGAGTTATTGGATTGATTGGAAGTTACATATTTCCTTAAAGAGAAAGGGAAATGAAAGCCAAATTCAGAACTCTTGACCAGAGAGCTTTCCTTCTATGAATTCAGTTGTTTTTATGTATATGTAAATGAAATGAAAATTAGTTAGCTGTTCTGTATAAAAACTTCTGTTACTTTTTGCTTAGGCTTTTAGCTATCTGTCCTTGGAACCCACAGAATGTGTGTTCATTTATGTTTGGTGCTCCAAATCAATGCTGACAGCTGTAAATTTAGGCTAATAAATGTTTTACAGGTAAGGAAAACAAGTACCATCTCCTCAGAGGTTTTACATGCTACATAGCTAATGCTATCAAGAAAACATTGATCAGACACTATCTGATTGATTTTCCCCCCCTAGGTAGGTATTATTCTGCAGCTGATGAAATTGTAACTACTCATGTTTCTCTATCCTTCATATATCCTATTATTAGATTTAGTCTGTCTGCTGTACTGGATCCTCCCTACAAAACTGAGCCTCCTAGGCAAAAGCAGAGACAATCTTCCCTTTCTGTCTGTGATCTTTAGGGACAAGTAGTAAAATTCCTTGAAAACCTTGCAAGCTTTTGGTTTTGGAGACGATGAGCACCCCTGGCAGAGCTGTGATGCAGGGCAGCAACAGCCCTGGCTCCCAGGCCATCACCCCATGCCCTGCCTCAGCAATGCACCCATGCCAGAGCTGGGGTAGGACAGGTTGTAATTCTGTTTCACAGGGACAGAATTCTGCAAATCACAGCAGCCATAAATCATCCTACAAGTGAGCAGTAATTAAGGATTGCTTGGAGGACCTGGGTGAATGGAAAAACAACACAGAATAAAAGACCATTCTGAGAGCAGCAGAGGGCACTGCTGTTTTAAAGTCATCCTGATAAACCCCCGAGGATGCTGAATGCTCTGCAAAATTTCTTCTCCTTACCATTGTATTGCTCTGAGTCTCACCTGAAATCCATTCTGCTAATGTGAATGTATATATAATGGGCCTAATTTTACTCTTTTATTCTACAATGAATATTAAGAGTGACTGCAATGAGGACAAGACATTAGAGAGCAAAATTGAGAGTGAATTAAAATGTTTTATCTGGGAATGAAAACAGGGAAACAGAGGAACAACCATTTTTTTATGCTTGTTTAGAGAAGCTGAAAAGGGTCACAAAATAGACTACCTTAGGAAGAATGTCTCTTATATACTTCATGAAAAATATCAGATGCTGCAATCAAAGATTTTTTTTCAAAGCATAAAAAAACTTCACATGTGTTGAAGGGGAAAAATCTGTTAGTTTGTAACATTTTTTACAGTCCCATAGCTAATATATCTAGATTCAATGAGGGCTGGAAAAAAACATATAATATTTCACAAACTGGTCTGCTGTTTACTGATTCTAAACTGATGCTTTAAAATTACAGCTGTATGTTTTATAACGAAATACACACATCCCTTAAAAATTATGAAACTCTGCACATTTCAGCATTTGATCTAGCCTGGTGGTTTTATCATGTCTTCCTTTATTCATAGTTCAACTACGCAGCTGAAGGAAGACCCATTAAATTCAGCAGAGCTATTAATAACTGTGTATTATTACCTATAGTTAACACTTGTTTTCTCCTACCAGTCTTATTTTTTTCCTTTTTTTTCCTTCCTTTTTTTTAATCCTTTTTTTTCCCCCTCTGTGTCTTCCAGAACTGCCCTGGATTTCTGCTTGAGTCACCTCCTGATCTAGAGCTCTATCTAAATAAATTATAATATCCATTATGTTTGAGATTGTAGGCACTAGAGGACACACTTACCAAACGACTATCAGTAATGTGATGTCAAAACTTGCTGTCAAGGTGAGGATCTCTGAACCACTTTGTTGGCATTGAACATTTTCAAAACGTTGGCATCTTCACAGAATACTTTCTTTTTAATTGCCTTCTGCCAAGCAAAAAACATCAGCCTGATTCTGGCAGCTTTATGGTTCCAGATGTCCAGATCTCTCATGATACCCTAAACCAGAGGCGTCAGGGTTTTATATTTTGTTATTAAGTTGTGCTGCTGACTCCCCAGCATAAGAGCATGTTACTGAGCTAATCTGTGACTATACTGAAGTAATTATTCTCTATACTGTTTACCTATAACTTACAACCATAAGAAAACTGACCTCTGGAGAAGTGTCATAGCAGAGGATAACAGTTTAAAATGTTATGTTTCACTTGAAGCTTTGCCATCTTTATGAGGGGAAGATAAGGGAAGTAAACTTCCTAAATACAGAATGTTGCTATTTAAAATCTGTTTGCTCACTTCCTAAAGCAGAATATTGTATACATCACCACAACAGATGTCTCAGAAAATCAACCTTTCTCACATTTTAAGATTATCAAAAGATCTGTCAATTTACCGATATCTAAATATAGCTGTTTAGTCTTAGTACAGTTCTGTTAATGGTGCTACCTTCTCAAATGATGAGAGCAGTCCAAGACTGAGAAAAAGCTTCAGTGGTACAGATGGATTCTGTTCTTAAACTCTGTAGTTTTGAATCATGAAGATGTTGTTTTGTTTTGTTTTGTTTTTTGTTTTGAAGTGGAGAAGTTTTACAGACTGGTCTTGTTGAGACTTTTTTTGCAATATTACTATGAGCCTGTTTGGTGTTAATAGCAGGTCTAATGATGTAAACAAAAGGAAGATGAACTATTGCACTAAGCAGACCTCTCATATTATCCGTCAACGTGCCTGGTCATGAGACACAGTCACATCTGCAAGATACCAACACACTTTCCTTGAGTATCACTTTTCCTTAGACAAGGTGTAGTTTGCATCTTTCCTGCTATAACCCAAAATCCGTGTATCTTTATTTTGGTTAAAATCATCCCCTTAAAAGTCTGTTTCTTACAGTGCTGCAACAATAAATTAATAAAAAAATAACTTGGATTAGTGCTTAATCATCCTGAGGGGTGATGGAGAATTCAATTTTTAACGAAGATAAAATTAAAACTTTTAGAGAGAACCAAACAGAAATAAATGGAGATAGGATCCACATTTAACAAAAGCCCATTCTGACATTTTGCAGAACAAGAGGTATTTCTGTATAATAGATTCTGTATTTTAAAAAACATAATTCCAGAAGTAAACAGTGTATTGTCAAGTGGTTTTTTTTTTTTTTGTTTGTTTGTTTTTGTTTTTTTTTTTTTTTTTGTGTGTGTGTGTATGTTAATTATTTTTTTTATATCTAAAGAGTGTTCATAAACAGATAATTTTTTCTCAGGTATATTTTCTGTTCATTGAATTCACAGCATGTTTCCTACTTTTTTAAATTCTAAATGTTGAAATTTGCACAGAGACAACACTTCATCTTTTGGACCTCATTTGTATAAATTGTTTAAATAATCATCTTGTAAATGACATAATTTGTAATAAAACTTTCAAGGATAACCAACAATAAAAAAGGGGAAAAAACCCCTACAAGATATGATGTGGTACAAATACTTACTTTGATGTTAAAAAATTGCATTAATTTTCTTTTGCCCTTTTTTCTTAAGTAATTCTCCTCTTCTTACTGTTTCTTATGAGGTCAATTATTACCAATTTGTTTTCTTGCTTCTTTTAAAGCTTGTTGTAAACAACATGCAGTAAACATCCAGTGCATGGGCACAGGATTTGACTCTGAGAATCAACCTTAACCCCCTGCAGTTCTACATGTCTTTCTGATGAAAGCTGAATGGGTAATTTAAAGTGTTTTTAATTACAGAAGGAGCCAAAAAGGCAAAATCTGAGTTATACAGAGTAAGCATTACTATTTCTTTTATTTGGCAATTTGATGATACAGAGATAACTTGCTGGCTACTGGCGGTTTTTGCAGATTTTAGCTGTCTAAAATGGCTTGATTTCCAATTGATAGGGTTTTCTTTGGTTTGAGAAAAATCTAGATAAATTGAGGAGTGACCCATCTTGTTTATTGCATAATGTGAATACATAATATTCATATCAGGATTTTTTTGTTCTTGTTCATAGTTTCTAGGGATTAGGAAAATAAATAAAAGCCTTGTGTTGTTGGTAACTGAATGCAATTTGAAAGTTTTCCTCTTGCTTCTGCCTAGCTGCAACTACTAAACAATTAGCACATTTGTGATTGTCCTGATTGTCCTTTAGGTTCAGCAGAGGGGCTATTTGATTTTTAAAAAATCTGTCTAGAAGCATAAATGTCCATCACTTGCTGTACAATATTTTGTAGGTTAAAAAAATGGCTCCTCTTGTGAAGCCATATAATTAATCATTGGTTATAAGGCTTTAATTAATACCTCTTCATTATTAAGCAATTCATTCTGATTATTTACAGCATTAGCAGTAAGAGTTGTTGTCTTTTAGCTCCCAAACACCACCCCTAAGTCACCTATGTGACTGCATCTGTGTGCAGCCTATGTTGTCCCTGTTGATGACACCACGTAAATTGCAACTGAAACAGTTTGGAATGGCTAAATGCAATATAAGGTACAACTGCAGCCAAAACACCCCATAGTGGCAAAATCAGTGGATTTTTCATTGAATTGTGCTTTTTAATTCTGTGTTACTGCTCTCAGTTCACAGAAGTTTTTATGGCACCTGACTACTGCTATCCTTTCTTCTGTCATCTCCTGCCCATTCTGGTTTTAACCTTTTATCAAGGTGTTTGTTTAATCCAAAAATGTGTGAAAGTGATATAGGTGTCTCAATAAATTTGGTTTACATTTATCTTTAGTGATATCTCTAAGGTTCACAAGCCATCTTTAGTGATATCTCTATGGTTTTGTTACCTCTAACTCTTCCTAAGTTTCACACATCCAAGAAGGCAATAAAACACATTCTCTTCCTTTCAGTGTATTTTCAGCAGTTTCACTTACATTAGTTTTCCTACTTCATAGGTGACCATTAATTTTAACATGCAGAGACTTTCTTTTATTTGTAGAGATTAATGTTGTTTTTATTTTTAAAGTGACTGCATATGGTATGAATTTGATAAGAGATCCATAGCTTTCTGCAGTGCCAACTTTATTCACTTTTCAAAAGCATCAGATTAAATGCCATTGTAAATAAATTTTGTCAGCTTCTCAATATTTCCTCCACTGGTTTGCTTTTCGATATTGATTTCTTAATACTTTAGAGAATGGTCTGAAATTCACAGAAGCACATTAGATGCAGATGTGTCTAACATGATCATTGTAATATTTTGAGGCCTTGTTTGCAGCTATTGTAATTTTAATTATTAATTGGGTGGAGAGAAGTTTGGATATTAAAATATTCTCTCTGGTGTTCTAGGCTGGCAGCAATTGCTCTTATCTAAAAAAAAATCACTCTGTTGCCTTCCACACTAAAAATGTAGATGCAAATGTTCAATTTTAGTATTGATTCACTTTAGGTCATATATTTGGAGATGCTCAGTGCCTGTTAATTTTCACACCTTTATACTGAGTGCCAAACACATGAAGAGTGTGAATATTGACTAACTGCAATGCAATATGTAAAGCCTTTTTATTTATCTGTTCATGCGGTGTATCCTTCCTTTTGCTCCCACAAGTTTCAGTTGCTTCAGTTTAGGGGATGCAGTTTTGGTTATGATAATTTAGTATGCAGAGGCTGAATATATTTAAATATTTCAAAAAATATTAAAGCAATTGGTAAATTACATTACATGTGTTTGGCTTTATCTTGTTTTACATGTTGGGCTTCTTATCTTCAGTGTCTGTGATACAGTTTCACCTCCCATTTTCCCCCTTCTTTCTGAATATGGCTGCTCCCAAATTCCCATTCTCTCCCCATTTTTCCTCTCTCAGATAGCACACACACTCTTTTCTCCTTGCCTCTCTCCATCCTTTGTACAATCTCTTGCACTTGCCATCTCCTACACTGGTTTTTGTAGATAATTCATATCCAGCACTTTGGTTATGTGTTTCTTTACTGCCACTCCTTAATTTGGTCTTGATTTGAGATATTGGACATACCCTTTTCCTACTTAGCTTTTCTATCCATGCCTCCTCTTTCTCTACATCCTGCTACATAATAAATCCCCATGCACCTATTTTCAAGCAGAGGTTATAGCTAGGACCTTTGTCCTTCACTCAGTGGTAATAACTGACCCGTTACCATCTGGCCCAGACTTCATCACCACTTATTAAACATGCAGCTATTTTTTTTTCCAGAATGACTTACATAACCCTTTCTAGTTCCTCTCACTTTTGTGTAGTGTCTACATAAAAAACAACCTTGAAAACAGTTCAGTTGTCAGTGTTCTGCAATAGTTTCAGAAATGCACACTGGATCTTTCCTGGTTTTCTCTTGCTTTCAATTTCCATTTAATCTGGTTGAAGGCAGGCATCATTTATTTTCTGTTTTTGTATAACACCAGTCTATAATTAGGGCTGCTAAACAGAATGATAAGTAATATACCCATGCATAACTCTTGTATTAAATACATTTAAGGTATTAGTAAAGACACTGAGAAAAGGGTAGTGAGATAAGAGATCTATTGAAATAAATATTTTGATTTACTAGATTTGCTGAAATTTTGATTAACCAACAGAAGAGAAAGACCTTGGGGCTCTTTGGAACAGTTTCTGCAAGCCATTGCCCCTAAATGAATGGCTTTTGGGATGGGAATTTTTTAATACTAATGAAGATTTTAATTTGTGCGGGGTTTTTGTGGGTATTTATCACAAACTGCAGCGACAATGTGATATACCACTGAGGTTACTTTGGAAAACAAACACATGACCCAAATCTAATTCTCTAATTCCAATGTCTGTATGTCTAGGAATTTCAGTCTTCGTGTTTTGGTTTACAGCATATAAAGAAACCATTTGAACTGACACATCAAGGTTCTGAACACTTAATATTTTTAAGCTCATGAAGATGCAAGATTAATCATTCCTATTTTTACACTGGGACATCTAGCATGATCCTTGTTTCTATCACCTTTTTTTAACTGCTAAATGCTAGTAAGTTTTAAAATGGTCTTCTCTGAATAATAGAATGCTCTTCCATATTTTTGAGACTGTTTGAAATAATAAAAAAAATAATCAAACTATTAAAAGTCTGTAACCTAGCCAGTAAAAGAGGTTTTTTTGGGGGGAGTGGGGTGGGGTGCAGTAATAGAATGCATTATTTTTTTGTGTATAATATTGAGGAATAATTATATAGTTTTGTATTCTTGATTTTAAAATTATAAAAAACTGATGGCAGTGAAGAGCATACATCATATATAGAATTAAATATATAATAACTCTTCATGTATTTATTACATATGTGCATAATGTCTAAGATTATACAGTTACACTCTGTCTGCATAAAAATGTCTCCTGATATCCGAATTGCATGAAATTTTTCATTAAGTTAAAACATTTAACATTTCCTTTTATCTCCTTTTAATATTCTTCTTTCTTTACATTTAGTTGCCTATTAAAAGAGTATATTTTTAAAAAGCATTTCTTCTTTGGACAAAATTCATTTGTACACCCCTCCTGCCAGTATTTTATATCCTGTTTTGAGGTCATGAAAGGCAAACTCTTACTTACATTTCATTAAGAATTATAACACTGCTGTCAGCAGAATGCAATAGCTGTAGAGGAAGCTTGTTACCAAAAGTGTCTTTTATAACACATTCTTTATAAATATGAGTCAATGGAATGAGGACATGATTAATGCTACTGAATTTATAGATAAGCCTAACTTAGCATGCAGCACATGAGAAGGAAGAAAAGAAGTTTTACCACATTTCTTTCTGCTGATTGGAAGTGTATCACTAGATCTATGAAGGCCTGGGAAACAAATTTTTAAAATGCTGAAAGCTCCATCAATTACAGATCTGGTGTAATTAATGCTGACATACATAGCTGCATTTTAGTGCTCCTCAGCAAGAAAAAAGGAGACAGGCAGTGACTTATAAGGTAGAGGAACAATTGTGATCTGCAAAACAACACAGTGAATTGATCTAAGCTAAATAAATTGCAGAAGTTAACTTTCAGAACTTGAGCTGTTACTTAATTATACAAAAGAAAAAAATCACTTTAAAATTAATAGATATTTTGCATTTATACTGCTAAATAGAAATAAAAGAGCTCAAGATTATAATAAGAAAAACAAATGGATTGCAGAATGTCTTTGAGTTGTCAATGTCACAAGGTGAAAGACCTGTTTTAATGAGTGAAGTGAGGATAGTAAATATCCAAAATGTCTGTATAAGACTCTGGTGCATGTTAAATATGTGTAAATTAAGCTGAGGCTGAAAGGAGCCTGAAGCAGAACCATGTTTATGTAAAGAAGAACAGAGGATCTTGGCCTGAACTGGGGAGAAAATAATGTGGTGTACATTGAGAGGTAAGATGTAAACTTCAAACAAAGGAAGTTACTTAACTGAAATAAGAGGAAACAAGAGCGACTATCAGTAAGCAATGTGTGATAGGAATTAGAAGAACATTTCTGACCCTTAGACCTACAGTGGAATAATAGTAGATATATTGATTGATCTATCTATGTTTCTATCTGAAAAAAATAGGTAATGCCAGCTAGTTTGTAAAGGTGATATACAACTTGTTTTCTCTTGATAGCTATTCTGTTGCCCTAGAAATTTACCTTTTATCCTGTTCTCATATTTCTGAGTATTCTTGGGATGGGGCAAGCAATTATATCACTAAATTAATGATTTTTCCAAACCTTTATTTGCTGGAGAAGGAAACAAGGAAACAAGGCCCTTACACTGCATCTGCACTTCCAGGCTGAAAAAGGCTCACTTACAGTGAGAAATGGTTTTGTTTGTTTGTTTAGTAATTTTTCTGGGAAAGATGAATTTGAATAAGTATAATTTGTAACCCACACAGTGCTTGTAAAAGAGGGCAGGTTGGATCAAAAGAAGGATGAAGAGGAGGGAGAGGCCTAGATAAGATTTTCTTTTGAGCAAATGAAAATGTAGCAAACCGGTCCTTGTGCTAGGTCTGGCATGTATACATTTTGAAAAATGCATGGTTTATGGAAGCATTCCCTGAGTTTGTGTTAGCAATATTGTGACACACTTGTCTCAAATGAAATTTGGCACAAATGGATTTACAGACCACTGGGATAAAAAAGAACTGCTTCAGAAGGCAGGAAACATTTCCCTTGTGGTCTAAAATTACAGCAATTGATGAGAAGCAATATATATTTCCTAGTTTCCTTCAAAATTGCTGAATACTGGCTGTTGCTGGAGGAATGGACTTGACATATAAATGGTGCAATTTAGTATGGGAGATCCTATTAGTCAATTTACTTTAAATTGAAGTACTAAGAAAACACATAAGAACAAGTTATGTCATAGAAAAAAAAAAAAAAAAAAAACTGTGAGAAAGTGTGGTGCTGAAGTTCTTGTATAATAAGTAGAAAATGAAATACCACATAATGATCTGGATTTATGCATTACAAATCCAGAATTAGATTGAGGAAATGTAAAGAAATTTCATATACCCTTCCTTTACCTCTGAAAAAATGTTTAGTGTCTCTGAAAGATTGGTTTTAGTGTATCAAAAAAGGAAAACACCCTTTGGTTCAGTTATTAAACTGTGCTTACCTGGATCTAAAAATACACTGTCCAGTGGGTGAGCTGGATATATTGTTGCCTTCCTGTAGCATATTTAAGTGCCATTAGGCAGTGGGGTTCTGGTTGCCCATTGCCATGAAAGGTTTTTTTCAAAAAGATCATTATCTAGTGGTTGCTACATTGTAAAGTGTGCTCTTAAAATATCATCTTACACACTCGTTGCACTGAATGGGTTAGTGCAACACATTTGTGTTATTAAAGTTAATGACCCATTTCATTAGTGGTGATAGTGAAGAAAATCTAAAGGGAGTTTTCTTGTTTTAATTGTAGGACTGTACAGTTGAAAGGAGATTAGTATCATTATGCTAGAAATGTTGGTCTAAGACAGAAAACATCTATGCTTTTTACATTAGTAAATAATTTCCCATGTACCTGCTATATTTTCAAAGATTGTTTGAAATCAGTACTTCAAGTGAAGTTTCTAATTTACTGAGTTCAATTAAAGAGATGACCTTTCATTTTATTTGTTGCTAAATAATTGCCTGTATTGAAAGAAAGAATAGCAAGTCTTGCCTCTGATTCAGGACACAGTAAAAACAAGACAGACAATGATATGGACATGCAATTTCTTTTCTGACCTTAGAAAACCCAGTCTGCATTTATGCGTGTCTGCCTCCAGGCTGCTGTTCTCTCCAAAGCCCAGCCCATGGGAGAACACTACGCTATGAAAGAGCACAGTGCTGCATTTGGGCATGACCTCTGATTTTGTTGAATCCCAGACTATTTATCTTCTATAAACATATGGTGTGAACATTATACAATGTGAGTTCAGCGGTAAAATGAGTATTTGAGACATGGAAACTTGAATTATCTGAGAGCATTAGCCAGTTTGAAAATTCCTGTTCATGGCAGCCTGACTCCTATCCAGAGAAAACTTTTCTTTCCCCCAGTTCATTTGTTGGTGATAGTCTGAGTTCAGGCAGTTTCTGCTATTTTGTGGCTTCCCCCTTATCCTCTTAGATCTTGGCTGCAGGTTTTTCAGAGCAAAGGTTGCTTTGTCTTCTTCTTCCTTTTAAATAACTATGCTTCTTTAGTGAACTGTGAAAAGGGAGGGTGAAGAGGACTGGATGTAGCACATGTTTCTGTGTTTCCAATGCTTTCTCTGTCCCCTTAGAGAAACTCTCAAGAAGTACATTGTGCTATCTTGGCATAAAGTGTAGATTGATACCTTCCTGTGAATGCTGTGTTTTGTAACAACTCCTTGATTGTTATTTGGAAGTGTTTGATTTGAAGCCAGCTGTGGCATGGGAGACTCCTCCGGTCACCACCTTTTCCCTTACAGGCTCGGATGAGACCTGGTTCCCATGACACTGTAGCCTGAATCAGTTTCAGGGGGCTGGCTGTGCATGTGAGGCATTCCTTGAATGGATTCACACCCTCTTCTTGGCCAATAGAGTCTTGCAAGTTTGTTAATATATTTGTTAACAGTTTGCCTAATGATTTCTAGGGAGTTAGTATGGAGAGGAGAGAATTTCTCTGACTTTTTTTAAGACAACTGCTGTATAACAATTTATTCAGGTAGTAGTTTGGTAGGTAGCAAGATTTTTAGCTAATCTGCTGTGAAGCTATCCCTGGGTGGGTTAGACAATATTTTAAAAGCTGACAACTAGGATATGCATTTTTTTTTCCTAATGTGTTTCTTGAATTGTGTTGGTTTAGTATGTAAGCTTTGTGACATTTCTATTACAGAAAAAATTCTTAAAAATACTCTGATAGATGAGGTCTCCAATTACATCCATGCCATAACCTCTCATTTTTAATTATGCACGCAGCCATTTTCAAATGTCAGGGTACCTGCCATTTCTTGTATTATGTTTCCTCCAATCAATCTGCTAACAAAACATCTTAAAGTTTTTGTAATTTTATGCTGATTTTGAGTGAACCCCAGAATTTTAATAAAGTCAGACTGTTAAATTGTAACTTTGTCATGTGGAATGAGATCTATTAAATCAAGCTATATATATTTCTACAGTACAGGGGCTTTCTTGTATTGTTTTATCATGGTTTTTTTGGTGCAATTTTTCCCTTACTGAAAAAAATGAGCACTATGAAAAATATTTTATATGATATACATAAAGAAAAATAGTTTTTTTTCAAAATTACTTTTTGAATTTTGCTTTTCAGCAGTCATCTGTTTAAGGAGCAAAATTTTGATGACCTATCTCTTAAATCTACTGCCATATTGACATAGTTCCTTATAGAGTAACTCTTGTAATTGAAACTGCTTAATGAAGCTGCTTAATCTCTCTGTATGTTATCACACAAGCTTGTTATCACACAAAATGATTACTCATCAATCTTACTTGAATGGCAGATCCAAGAGCAGTACTGAGTGTTATAGACTGCAATTTCCGGAAGTCTTGGATAAGAGTTTTCTGAGATGCCCTGCATGTTGTGTACAGCATAATTCTCTTAAGATACAGAATTAGCAATAGTACATTTTTTACCTGCATATGCTGGTCTGTGTACAAGGAGAAGTCTTTCACTTCGAACTGCTTAACAGAGGTAAAAATAATAAATTAACTTAAATGTAATATTCAGAAGATCTAGCAATTTTATGTCATTCAGAAAACACATTTGTGGCAGAGAGAAAGATAGAGAGTAAGGACATGTACACCATTTCATTTCACCGTGAAAATGTACTTTTTATCCTTAGAATGAAATTATAAAAAATATATGAGAACAACAAGGTGAGAGATTTGGAGCTTCTGTTGATGTGGAACATGACAGAAGAAAGAAAAATATTTGGATATATAAAATGAAAAAGTGGGAGACTTTTCATGTTAGAAACAATTTTCATGTTACACAGTCTTTAAGCTGTGAAGCGGTAGACCCTTAATTAGAGCAAAATTTAATAAGTAGGTACTCCTAATAATGTAATATTTTTGAAGACCTATTCAGTGACATATTTTCGGACTTCATCAATTGTTAATTATAGAGAAGATTAAGGCTCTCACTGTTGGCAGTGCTGACTTATTTTACCCTCATAGGAATATCTGATATGAACAGAGACAGGTTATTGGAGTTCAGTAAGCATGTTTTATGATTAGATGATAATTCTTTTATTTCTGAAAGGGGAAATACTGTGTCTGGGGCCTTGTTTATGAGTTTCATAGGACAGATGAAATTGTGTTGTGCTCTGCAGAGGAGATTTCCATTACATCTGCCCACTTCATTCTGAAGCTATCTTTCAAATTGTTTCTCTCACTGTCTGGATTTCCCTTTTATCTCCATGCCATCAGTTATAACTTGGCAGAAGCATTCCTCATAATTTACTTGTAAACACTTTACTTAATTTACTTTACATAATTTACTTTACAAACACTTTAAACACTGACAATAATTTTTTTTTTGTTGTGAAATGGAAAATGTTGAAATTTGTAATCCAGTCCTGAACCTTTAAATTTTTTTGTCTTTTATGCTTCTCCCTCTTTCTTAGTTTCCTCATGCTTTTTGCAGGTATTTCAGTGCAACCACAGAATCTTTTCTGCTTAAGGACTTGAAAACAGTTGAGTTTCAGGGATTTTTCATTAGTTTCTCTTTGTCCCACTCCTCTGTCTTTAGAAGTTGTTGTCAAACATAAGAAAACTTTCACTGCAATGCAAGAGCAAGGCTCTGAAAGATAATTAGTTTTGTGTCCATTCATAGTCAAGTGGAAAATTAAGGAGAAGAATTTAATTGCATTCATATATAGCATTTCATAAAAACTCTGTGTCTAATTACAGTGGGAACACACAGCAGGGACACTAGAAAGAGAAGACACCTTTAAACCTTTCATCTTTGAAGAGGCCTTTTGTAAACAGATATCATCCAAGTAAGAAGAAAGAAGTCCAAGAAAGAAGTCCCTTGCAAGTTATACTCCACTAAATGTATCATTGATTATTAGGTTGCCTGTGAAGCGTTTGTCACAATAAACATATTCTGCCTAATTATTAATAGAAAGTGTATTTTTTTTCTCAGTTGTTTTTTTCTAATTAACAACCTTCTGTGTTTTAAGATTGCTTGGCAACTTGAATACTTGGTATAACACAGTAATTTCACCTGCTCTGTTCTGAGTTGAAGACTCCAGATGAGCCACTCAGTTAAAGCAAATGATACTATACTTCTATATTTTGTCCTAGATATTATCCACAGGAAATTATTCTTTCCTTTTACACATTTGTTATGGGATTCTCTGATTGTGGAACAAATGTGTTGCTCTAAAAATGGTAGCATACATGCTTCTGATTCTGGAAAGTGTAACACAAAATGGCTGCATGGAACACTTAGAGCAAAATAGACTTTAGAGCAACCACCAAAAAAGGTCCTCAATTGCCTCTCAGGAATCTCCATCTCAGGAAAAAAACTTTGGCCTGTTACCATTGACCATCATTCTGGATCTAATACAAAAACTTCCAGCAATAATAGCTGAAAAGTAAATATATATTAAAAGTTTTCCTAATGCACTTTTTTTTTTGTGTTTTTTTTTCCCCTAAAACATTTACAATATTTTTCAGGCACTCTTGAGATAGATCATAGAGCTTGTATTCTGAGCATTTTGGATCTAAGTGCAAGATATCTGTGCATTCATAAAGTTGTCTGAAACATCTCCACCCTATTTTCTGAAATTATGTGGGCATTTCTACTGTTTTTCAGCCATTTCAATTGTATCTGTCAAGTTAAGGAGCTAGGTGACTGTTTAGGTAAGACCCTGCTGGGAAACCTGAAATTTTGAACAAAATGATCAGAAAAACTAAGGTTGCTGATAAAAAAATCTGAGATTCAATTTCTGGGACTATCATTGAAATCTCTCAATCTCAGTAAATATTTACGTGGACTGACTTCCAAGTATTCATAAATAGAAAAAGTATTTGTAGAGCCACTCTAGTGCTTCATAAAGAGAAAGACATCAATAGCATATACTAAAATATCCATAACATAGTGTTCCTTGGATAGTTTGGAATGCGTTGCATTGGAGGAAAGTGTCTCAACAAATCCTGGGACTGAATTTATAGTTGTAAATAACTTCAAGCATCTTGTGTATGTACTGGTTTTGCATGCCACATAAAGAGAAGTGCCATCTTAACAAATTTTGAGCAAAGCTTTTTTTCAGTGCCCAGTACACTTTATGGACTTCCTAGTTTCCTCGCATATTCTTACTGTATTACCTCGACATCTGGGCTACCTGTATAGTATTTAGCCTTTTTAAGAATCTCCATTCTTTCTTTTTTTCTAGTTTCAGTCAAGCAAATTTTTGTTACTCAGTGAGCAGACAGAGATTTTACTCAAAAATGATGCAGTGCAAACTTCCTGAGTCTTTGTTAATACTAGTATGATTTTGATTGTCCTTTTGGTAGCTGAGAGACATGATTAGTAGTCAATCTGATTGACAGACTGTTAACTGTCTTTTCAGACACAGGTGATCCTTTGGAAATATAATTCTGTTAAGCTACCCACGTTCATCTCTGGAGCAGAAAAGCTCAGCCTGTAAAGTCATAATTAAAAAAAATTGTGATTCCAAACACAAGTTTTGCCTTAGAAAGAGTGACTGAAATGATAGTAAGCAGGGTAAGAAGAAAGGCTGCATGCTCAAAGGAGTTAAAAGGGCTAAGTACAAAGGTTGTCACCATAGCGAGATTCATGGAAATCACTGTCGTGTGAACTCCTTATAATTTGTCTGATTTACCCTTCAACCTGAATTCAGCTACAAGGACTGAAGGGAGAAAGTAGAGAGGCTTATATGAAATCACAGCTCATACGACTAAAATGATTGGTTTATCCAGCTGTAATTAGGGAACGAAATTCTTTACATTATAAAGCTTGACCATCTGCCATTTACATCTTAACAGTTCAGTTTTAGAAGGAAGAATTTTGTATGTGGAATATTTCCCCCTTCTCAATAAATAAAGAGGCACATCAATGACAATGCCACTGGAAAACCCATTTGAATGTGCCTAACTTAATTTCAATTTGATGTGACATTAGAAGTTATGAATTACTGGAAGAGTATTTGCAGGATAGGAACCCTGCTGGTCCAGATGGGATGCAGATTAAATGGCCAAGTTCATTTCCCAGTTGGGAGCTCCAAAGGGGCTCTGAAAGAAAATCACTTACCCACTACAGTACTGCACTGAAAACATTCAGTGTCTTAGTTAATAAGGAGAAAGGGATACATCAAGCTGCTGAAGGATAGTTATCATGAGGAGACAAGGTATAGCAGAATGTATCTCTTCAGATGCTGCTTTTTTCCTCTCCAAGCTGCTCTGCTGGAAGAGCAGGTGCTACTGCTCAGGAAATCTCTACAGCAGAAAGACTGGCTCTGGCCTTTGGGACCATCAAATGATTTTGTCACCCTGACATCTGAAACCCCTGAATGCCCCCTTTGTCCTATTGCATCCTTTTCACAGGCTAGAAAATCAGGTTATGTGTCATGCTCAGAGAACTGGGGGGAGACATGTATTTAAATGACAACTGTTTCAGTGACTGGATAAAAATGTACACCGTGACTAGCCAACAAGACAGATACTAGGGTATTTGCAACACTGTAATTAATTTGTGCTTTTCCACAAAACTGAATGGAACCCATCTCTTACATGCAACTAAACTTATTTTCAGTTAACAAAAATAACTGCAGATAATGTCAGCTTACTAATGGGTCCAAAGATAGAATTTCTTTTGCCTGTTTGACAGATTTGATTCTTCTGCACAAATCCATGTCTTGCCTGGCTATGCCTGGAGGCAGATACACTGCTCCATGGGATTCTTTACTTCTGTTGATGGGTGCTGTTCTGACAACACATTAAGCTGTTTCTGTAGATAAATCATGCACAAATAAAAGAGCATATGTAAAATCTTAATCCTGTTTCATCGTGTATGAAGCAGTATTGCTAAAATAAGAACCCCGTTCCTCCTACGCTAAATCTTTGGGTATCATTTAGGTCTGAACCAGTTGCATGTCTCATTTTGATAAATATTCCTGAAGGAAGAGCCAGACACGTCCTCATTTGTTTAATTTTAATCACTGCAGCAAGTTTTCTTGAGGAGAGACATTGGAACAATCTACCTCTGCTGGCATCCCACAGCAGTTGGTGCTCCCGAGTGAAGTATTTAAAGCCTCCAAGGAGTGGTGAGATGCAGCTCACATGGCCCTGTGTGGGAACTGCTGCCAGGTCTCTGTCCTTCACAGGGAATTTGCAGAGACCTACTAGTTAGCTGCCTGAAAAAAGCAGGATGAAGCAAAAGACCACCAGCTGACCCATCTATACACCGGCAGAAGAAAATAAAATGGGGGAGGAATGGCTTACCCAGTAAAACCAGGTTTATTATGTGAATTAGTTCTGAGAGAGTTAAGTGGTGTTGGTAAACATTACACCTCTACATAAAAAACATAGCAACATGTGCAACTGACCCTCAAAATGGAATGAGAAATATTAATGATTTCTTTCCACTGTTGTTTTTATTAGACACTGTCTCCAACCCTTGGCTTGAAGACCTATCCTAGATGCAAGAGTAATAAAGCAGTAAAGCCCTCCTGACCCTCCCATGGATTCATTGCACAGTTTTATGATCCATGCATTTTTGGCAGTGTATGTTTTCCTGCATTCTGGAGCATGTGTTGGATCAAAGAGATGCTTGGTTGAAAGGCCTTCTTGTTCTAACATTTTCTACTCTAATGCAAAGTTTATGTAAAACAGATTAGATGTTAAAACTGGTAAAATGTGCCAACCAACATAATTTGAATGACCAAATCAAGTTACAGTGGTCATAGTGTGTCTTTTGTTTATGGTTAGTTGACATGCTATAACTGGAATATTTTGACGAGGAGATGAAATCTTTGTACTGTTAGGATTTAATGAGCAATTAAACATTCCATGACTCCCTCTAAATGAAACAAAGGCCTGCAAAAATCTCAGAGGTCAGAAAAATATATAATTACAGATTTAATTGTTAACAGTTTCTATTACTCTTGCTAGAGATTTTGAATCAGAATGCTTTCAAAATTCAGAAACATAGACATGGAACTGGCACTACTTTACAGACCTGATGATATACAAAGACATTATTGTGAGGGTGCCAAAGATTTTTTTTTTTACTTCAGTTTGAGCTGAAAAGGAAAGATTTTATCTGGGTTTTCTTGTACTATATTCATATGTGGAATGCAAATTTGCATGCAAATCACCTCATGTGGTATTACAGTGCAGCTAATGTAAGACATAATGTCAAATCTGTCCAGGATATTGAAAATGGACAAATGGAAAAAAAAATGCAACAACCCAAAATTTCTACAGAGTCAAAGATTCTGCAGGTGCTTCATTCAGCATTGTTTCTCCATTGCATGCAACAGACTTCAGTATCAGCCATCCCTGGGTATCCTAAGTATATCTGAAATCCTGCAGTGATGTAAATACATTGTAAAAGTTCTGGTTCTGTCTCTTGCCTGTTAAAATCTTCACTTGAACTGTATTTTTCTGTTTTCTAAACACTGAGAGGATGTTTTTCTTATTTTTCAAATTAATTTTTGTATGCCAGCTATAAAAATTCTAAGAATTTCAGCTTCTGCATGTTTGCAGTTAGTGACCTAGTTCATTGTAGAAAGAGGTTAAAATTAGCCTTCATAAAAAATCTATTTTCATCTCATAGAATATCTTTTAGCCCATGTCTTTTTGTATTTCATAAAGTGTCTATCTCTTCATGCTTAAAAAGCTCGTGTTGTTTTGCTTAGCTTTGATCAAGTCACACTCATTCAGATCATGACAGCCTTAATTACATCCAGAGATATGGTAACAAGGCAGGCTTTTTTTCTGCCTGGTATACTTAGTATCTTTAGTATATAATTGATCCAGATTTTTAAATATTATGCATTCTTTTGCTTGTAAAAAATAAAAATATCAACTAATATGAAATGAAGGTTGCTTTTTTTTTTTTCCCTCTTTTTTTTTCTTTTAACACATCCATATATTAGCATTCTGAGTTAAGTAGAGCTGTGTGGTATTTTCACACTTAAAAATTCCACATGCACTGTAAGAAGTCTCAGCTCACAATTCCTAGCTGCCCCACGTGACTTTTGATGACATACAACTTGATAAGTTTATCAAGCTGATCATATTCTTGGTTAGTTTTGCTAACTATATTCCACCATTATTACAGCTAAGGCTTGCTATCTGCACTCTTCAAAATAATGACACACCACATTCTTTACTCTTCTTTTTAGAAAAGGTGTAGCTGCACAGGGAAAGGATTTGTGTGCTTCTGCAAACACATGATTGCCTGAGAGTTTTTGAGCTGTGTCAGAAACCATAAAAACAATTACTGTTTTTTACTGGATCAGATTTCAGCACAGCTATAATTTTGTCTGTGTGGTCCAATGACACACGGTAGATGAAAAATACAATACTACTGCTTACAGATCTGCTTTCAAAAATATAATTGCTTTTGATTGTTCAAATCCAAGTGTAAAAAATTTTCATAGAGAACAGATTATATGATATTTCTGCAGAAGACCTCCCTTCTGAACAACCACTATTGTTAATTTCTTTTCTCTGTCTTTGAGCAGTGCTTAAGTCTCAGTCCCAGATTAGATCTTGTTTTGCATGGATATGTATATCAGTGATGGTTCAGAAGCTGCTTTTTTCTCCTCCTGAGTAGCTATCACAATTCACACAATATGTGTTCATGGAGGATGTGGGCTTGACCCCAGTCACTCTCTTGCTCTAAGTGAGTAAAACAAGGCAGAGTCAGTCTTAATTCAGCTCATGAACAGTGGAACTGGCAGTCAGGAAAACTGGTCTGTGTTTAGCAGTGGTCAGTTCAGATTACTTTCCCATGGATGAAGCAAAATACCATTTGGGAATTTTATTTTTTACACAGAAAAACATAGGTTTAATATTTATTTTATGCTCATGAAAGTAGTAGAAGAAACACTGAAAAACAAACTTGTTTCCCAGTCTTTCTGCTGAATAGGACATGGTTGTTGAGTACTTGCACTTGCCTACTCACTTTACTCCAGGAGTAAGTTCCATACCATCATTATTACCTCATGTACACTGCAATAAACCCCAGAGACCTCAGCAATATTTAGAATTTATTCTCCTGTGCATTGTACAAATAAATAAGGAAGGTAGAAGGACTTTGCTTAAAGAATCACACACATTTCATGGTTGAAATTTAATTTTCCTTGGCACACTAGCAATTGGCGTCACAGGTATTTTCCATAATGAAAAAGAAGAAAGCTGGGAATCCCTGTAGGATCTCTGAAAGTATATGGCAAGGAATTTTGAGAATCATATGTCCTTTATGGTTCACTAGGTTGCCCCTCACCTACTTAATATAGAGGAAGTGCATGTATATGTACAATGATAGTTTTCAGCTTTCTGTCTTCATCCCCTTAAGTCAGGAAAATTTACTACATATGCATAACACCTGTTCAGGTGTCTTGGCTGACTATGTATTGGCTGGAGATGGTAAAATAACTGGATTCTTCACTTCACCTGCAGTGAATGTCATCATTCCAGGAAAGACAAAACATAAGCCAGCTGGTGAAAACAGTTGGTTTTGCAGTGGGTCAGTTGCATTAGCAGCATGCCAGGTAGGAAGTATCACTTTATTTTATGCTCGGTGTATTTTAAGATTTGAAGATTTCATTAATTTCAGTGACAACACAGAAACATTCCAGGGCATGACCATGCTGCAGCAATAGTAGGATTAACTGTTAAACATAATTTAACTGAAGAAATGATGATGCACTGGGGAGATATGAACTTCCCTGCAGATGTTCCTGAGAGGTTAGATTTGGGGCTAAGCTTGCTGTTAAACAGAAGTTCAGGAAAACAAAATAGTTTCATAACCACCTTTTTAGTTGTTAGGTAAGCAATTACATGATCAGGTTGATTTTTTTTCTTTTAATTTGAGGTAGGGTTGGGGAGGTTGAGATGTTTTACATTATGTGAAGTGCTTCTGGTATTAAGCTGTTAGGGAGAGCAAGATTGGTTTACCCACTAGGTTATGGTAAGTGAATGCAGATGTAAAGACTATGTCAATTGTGTCAGTGGTGAAGGCTTTACCACACAGATTGTGAAAAATTAGAGGAAGGCAGGAAATAATTTATTTTTCTAACAACCTATTTCACATTTACAACTTGTACCTGTTGAAGCTGAAAATGCTCCCCTTGTTTTGTCCTTTTGCTGCTGGCTGTCTCTCTTCTTTATTTGACAGATATTCAACACTTGAGACCTCAAGTTCAGATAAGTATTATTAACAGCAACCATTATGGTCCCCTGGGGATTAATTTTACGTGTTGTGTGTGTGTTTTCACAATAGTTTCAAGATGCTGGAATGCAGATATATTTCTAGTAAAAAAATAGTTTAGACAGGTTGATTCATTTAGCTACACAGCAGGATCTAATTGCTTTTCTAAAGTTAATTCCCAGTGAGGATTTTCCCAAAAGAAAAACACTACAGTAGCTATTGCTGTGAATGAAAGTAGTTTGAGTGAAAATTTTACTTCCAAATTCTTTATTTAATTGCATTTTTTCAAGTCACTCAAAGTGAAATACCTTAATCAAATAGATGCTTCCAATATGTTGTTCTATACATGCCCTGTTTATAAAGAACTAAAGTCCCTGAATTTTCTGAGGAAATTAAAAGATTTTTTGCCTTGTTCAGAGTTAGGGTGTTTTTTTGGGTCAAGTTTGTTAGGTTTGGGGGGTGTTCGGTTTCCTTGCTTGGTTGCAGCTGATAAAGCAAAAAGACCTCTTTGTCCCTGTGTTCAAGCTGTGTGTGAACTCTGGTGGAATTATGAACTGGTAAAACAACACATAGTACATCCTGCAGATGTGCTAATAAGAAGCTCCTCTGTTGTAGACTTTCCAAGCAGCAATTGTGAAACAGAGATGACACATAAATGCTTTTACTGGTGGTGTCATATTATTTAATGGTGTTTGATACTCTCAAAATAAAAAAAATAAATATTACATTTTTGTACTCTCACTGGGACTGAAATGCAGATTAAAGTTTCTTATGTACTTATGGGTTGCATCTAGGCAAAATCTAGTATAAATTAGATTTCAATGGTGATTTGATAACAGAACTGCAGCAAATATAATAATTTTTCACATATTTGTAGAGAAGTCCTTGAGAGGTTTAAAGTAAAGAGGCAAAAGTAGCTCAAGAAAGAAATTTCATGTAGTGTAGCCCAACATTTGTTGCAATGGAAGTGTAGGAACTCACAGGAGGCAGAAGATATGAATTGGCTTACACATACTTAGTTCTTCTGTCCATCTGAAGAAGCTGCTTCTTCTTCTGATGCCTCTTAGACCCACCAGGCCATCCCTCAGGGTTGCAAGAGCTTCAGGTGGGGTATGTAGAATTCTCCTTTCACTTTCTGTCCCAACAGAGGCAGGGGCAGGATTACCAATAGCTAAATACAGCATAGTGCTAGAGAAAGGGTGGCAGTTTAATGGACAGCCACTGTGGGCAATCACAAAGACAGTTTTGAGCTCCTTTTCCAATTTGATGTCTTAGGTGATATGTAACTTTTCTGAACCCTCCATATTACGTCCTTACTGAAAAACCTACTCCATTTTGAAATTAAATATTGATTAGAGTCTGATCGATTTCAAATTTTTGTAATGGATGTGTTCTAAGTAAACTCAGAAAGTGGCTGAAGGAACAGCTTGAATGGTCTTCACTTGCAATAGAATTCATTCTTGGCAGAAGGTGGCAAGCCCAGGAGTAAGGTATTCTTTTTAAAGGCAGTATGAGACTTCTCTCCTTGAAATACTTCCCAGTACTTGCTAGCTAGCATGAACCACAACAACTGCTATATCACTGCACAATTAAATCCTTCTGACAGTTAGCTGGTGTACAGCTTGTTCCCTTTAATTTATTCTGAACAGTTGGAGTAAAGAGGCCATTCTCAAGTAGATGTTCGTTGCAACAGCACCTTGAAAGCCATTTTGGTAGTCTTCTAACTACAGTGATGTCTGTTTTGAGTTTTATTCAAGAAATCCAAAATAAATATCCTGTAGAAGAGATGATAGCTTACTTTTAGGTAAATTTAAATTTTTGATCACTTGGGAATCTCTACCTTGTTTCTAAGTAGCAAACAAGTATTAAGGATTAGGATTTTTTTTAAATGTCAAGGCTATTTAGCTGTAGAACTAAAAACAATTATAAAAATAAATGTTCAAATTTTTAAATATTTGCAACGAGTGGTAACATCTGTCTTGGCCCTTTATAGTTAAGTAGCAGACATCAGGTTGATTTTTCTCTCTCAAATTATAACAGATTCCATGTGGAATTCTACTAAGCGGGGAAATGTATACATTTTAATAGTCATAACCCTCTAAATTTGAGGAAAATTAGATGTAACTTTGACATAAATATTAATGTAAAACTTTAAGGCAAAACCAGTGCATTTTAGCAACCTTAATTGGCATCTCAGAAGGAATGCTTCAAATAAATTGTCTGGTAGTGCTATGTGAATGGATTCAAATAGTGAATTTTTCATTAGTTTCATGGGAGATAAAAGAGTTGAGCAGGGAAACAGCAGCTAGACTTCACAGTGGATCTAGAAGCAAGTCTCATTTGGAGATTGTTGAAAGAATAGTCTGGTGTAATAACAAGGCAGTGTGTTACCCAACAAAAAAACCTGAAAGTGTGCTGTTCCTGTAGGAATGAAATAAAATTTAGGACTGTGATACTTTGTCCACAGAAGAAGAAGAAAAGTTTTTTTTTTTTGTTTTTTTTTTTTTTTTCCCTAAATTATAACAAAAATTTTTCGGTCCATGAAATTAAAAGATAATCTGATTGTTACAGAGTCTCAGACTGACTAACAGCTTTATTTTGTTTAAGACTGTTGCCTCTTGACCTATCACCACAGCCTTGGTAAAAAGTCTCTCTTCTTCTTTTCATAAGCTCAGTTTAGGTACTGGAATGTGATAGAAGGAGAAGCTTCTCCCTGGAAGCTTTTCTTTTCCACACCAAACAACCCAACTCACCCTGTGCTCATAGTAGAAGGGCTTCTGCACATGGACCACTCTTGCAGCCCTTCTCTGCACCCATTCCAACAAGTCTGTGTTTTCCTTTTGCTGGAGACCCAGACCTGGAAGCAGTTCCCCAGGTTGGTTCTCACAGAAGTGGAATAGAAGGGGAGAATAACTTCACTTGTTCTGCTGGCCATGCTTTTTTTTTGTGCAGCCCAGGATGTGATTGACTTTCTGAACTGCAAGCACACACTGTGGTCTCATGTGAAACTTTTTCATCCATCTATATCCTTTCACTTCGCCTTGCAGAACTCCATGAGGTTCAGATGATTCCATTCCTAAAGTCTTTCAAAGGCCCTCTGTTTGGTATCCCTTCCCTCCAGCAGATGAACTGCACTACTCAGCTCAGTGTCCACTGCAAAATCCTGAGGGTGAACTGATCCCCAATATGTTGTTGATGAAGGTATTAAATAGTATCAGATTGAGAACAGACCTTGAAGGCCACCACTCATTACTGACTTCCCTTTGGACCTTGAGCTCTAAACTGCAACTGTTTGGATGTGGCCATTCAGCTGATTCCTTATCCAACAGTTATCCAACAGTTATTCCTTATCCATAATTTCATCAATTTATCCGCAACAATGCTGTGGGGGACTGTACCAAAGGTGTGACAGAAACCTAGATAGATTACATCCATAGCTCATTCTTTGCCCACTCATGCAGTTACTATAATTCTGAAACAATAAACATTTCAAATCACACATCTAGATATAAAAGTCTATTAAAACTCACAAAAAGCTTTGTTTTTGGGGTTTTTTTTGTTTTGTTTTTTTTTTTTTTTTTTTTTTTTTGGTAAAGAATTAAAAATGTAACTAAGTAAATACAGAATATTAACCCAGTAACTTCCCTTATCAGTAAAGGGTATTAGGATATAATAGTCCTATGACTTATTAGGAATTTTGGAAATGTTTACATTTTCCCTTTCTGAAAAATAAAGGAAATGAAACTTTCACAGAGAGAGGAAGTTAGTTAAAACTTTCACAGCGCCTGATGTTTTTTAGAAGGGCATTTACTTTCTCTTCTCCTCTTCTCCCTCTCCCCTTCCTCCCTTAAAACATAACAGAAGTTCTGCCATTTATGTGCATGTATGGGCATTTATTTATCTGCCAAAATATGTGACCACTGCAGAGTCTTAATAGCATGGACTGTACGTTGATAGAGTTTGGAACTGTAAAGGAGTCCCTGTAAAATAAATAGCTCCAGATTCTTTTGCATTTTAATCATATCCTCTTTCTCTCTTCTGTGCATTTCAGAGTGTGTCTAATTCCTGTCTTTCACTGAATTCTTATTTTAGGTGCAGTCATTAGACAGGATTATTAAAAAATCTGTGTGCCATAAATCTCACTGACTTTGTGGGCTGTGTGTCAGAGCCACAAAAGGGCCTATGTGCTTAGCAAAAGATGAAGTCAGGCTTAGCCCTATGAAAATTTCCATCCTATAGAATTTTCTGTCCCAACATCATTCTTGTGTCATCCTTACCAGCAAAGGTACCCTGCCAATATTGCTTCAGTAGTGGCCTTAACTTCTACATATCCAAATTGTGATGCCTACACATTCACATCAAGGCATGAGATGTGACACTACTACTTCAGTGCAAAGGAATTGAAAGTCACCTTGCCTTGTTTGTAAAGACTAAGCTGAAATGCAGGCTTTCACTACCAGTTTTTCATATGAGAAATCATCTCCCTAATATTTCTTATGGGAATAATTCTAAATTTTTTAAGGTGGAATGAATCAATTTAATTGTTTGAGGTATAGGCACTGATTTTCTTCTTTTAAGTATGTTCTTCAGTTCATTTGGGTCCTCTAGGAGGAGAATGAATGAATCTAAATTTCTTGAAAATTCTTACACAGATTTATTTGAAATAATGAAATCATTAATGTTTGTGCAATGTGAGTCAGTACGCAGAATAAGGAACATCTTTTCCAGGAAGAAAAGAAACCAATGCCATTTGGGGAAGAATAAATAATTGGAGAAATATCTCACCATCAGTCAGTTGTCTAGTTTCCCAGCTGTGGTGTGAAAATCCTATAGGCATATAACTTTTAAACAGGTCCCTGAATACTCCCTGCTCACTCTTAGTTCCTCATAGAGGAGCAGGCAGTGCATGAGGAAGGGTTTGCTGAGGTTCTCTCTGCAGGCAACCCATTTAATTCGTCTTTGGTCCTAGTTATTTCAACAGAAGGCTGTAAGAGCTATATAATTTGTACTTTGCCACTAAGATGCTATTTATGCAACCTTGCTTCTGGATAATGTCACCACAAAGTCACCATTGAGCCACAACCCCACTAAGGAGGTAATACCATGCAGCAAGCAGCTTCCAGTTCTCAGGGGCCCACGGAGTCCCCTGGTGACATCTCCATCTCCTGTTCTATATATCACTAGACAAAGAATTTCCAATGTAAAGGGCTTCTAAGCACATTTTTCTAGCCAGTAGATACTCTGCTTGAGAGGATTCTGTCAAAGGGTTTTTCTTCTGACTGCACTTTCTCCCACAACCCAGAGATGGCTAGTAGCATGTTTCCTTCAGTTTTTCAGTTTTTAAACCCTGGTGTTTTCTATTTCCTAATGGGGTAATGCCAAACTCAGTTTCTCAATCTGTGTGTGGCTGGTTATGTGCACGTGTGAATGAGCACCTGCCTTTTGTGCAACTTCATGTAGTACAGAAAATTGGTCACTGTCAATCTGTCGTGTGTGGGAACACACTGCTGGGAGAAGCTCCTTTCTTTAGGGAGATTGATGAGGTTTAAACACATCGGAGATTTTCCAGTGATTTGTGTGAATTTGATCTGCTCTGATATTAATTTGGAACAGATTCCTGTGTTAAAAAACTAAGAATAAGAGAACATTATAATATGTTCTTTCAAAAACCAGATTTGTTACCTGAAGTGCAAAAAGCTGATGGTTACACACTTGAGTGAGACACTGATTATTTATTTAAATGTTTCAAAAGCATGGGTGCTCAGTGTATTTCACAAATCAAACACATGAGCTATCATTTTTTTTTTCATTTATACATTTTGGCAAACAAAGGCTTTAGTGTTCATTGACAAAAGTTACATAGTTCTTATTAGTTAATATTCTGTCTTCTACTGGTTGATGATTCCCTCACTTCCCATGCTAATTAGTCTGCATGCTCAGTCTTTCTCTTCCCTTGAGTCAGTGAGCTTCTTGGGTTTGTGGTCTGTGAGCTGGTGGTCACAGATTCCTCTGCAGGAATTACCTTTTACCCAGCTGGAGCTGATTTCAGCACAGTTATTGAATTGGCTTTATCAGTTTCTCCCTTATCTTAGGAGTTCTGCCAAATGTCCTTGAGGCCCATACATTCTGCATTCTTGCGTTTAGTATTGGTGGTACATCCTTCCCAGGTTCTGTTATCCTTTCCCTAGGTCTGAGGTCACTGATGCATGTCAAGCCCTAAACCTTAACAAGGCAATTCTTCCAACAAGTATTTTGTCTTTCTAAAACCTGCACATGACTTAGAATATGTTAGCTGCTCTCTGTTTCATAGATCAAATCACCTTTCTTCTTGATTAAGCTTGAAAGTGTACAAACATCAAACATCAAAAAAAATCTTTTCTCAAGAAAATTTTAAAGATTCCACATTTTGCAAGTAATTAGTAAATGCCACCTGTATGAAGTTATGCATAGGAAATAGTACTATCTGGTTCATTTGCAACTACAGAATTGGACGCAATACACTTTCTTTTGCTATTGTCATGGAATATATAAATATTGGCTGACCTTCCCTGGTTTGTTTTTTGGCACAGTTTGTTACAGATTTCCAAAAACTGCCTTTCAGACATTGATTTATGCATAAATAAGACCTAATAATTCACAGTCATATTGAAAATCAGCACATTATGTTGATACTTAAACAGTGACAGTTTTTAAATGTGCTTAAGAAGACATATTTACCACATTTTAATTTCTTCTTCCTTCTTTAAACAAAATTTATATCTGGATAAGCTTTATTTTGCTCAAAATAATATTTCTGAGCACAGAGACTCATAAAAGGCATCTCTATAAGCATTTTTATGTCTTTACTTTGACTCCTTGCTTTCAGTAACCCTTTCTGATATGATATGCAGGTAGAAAAGATGCCATATGTTATTGGAAGTGATTCCGGCAAAGTCTTGAAGTGATGTTAGTTTTGATTTGTTCATTTTTAAACTGTCATGTTATTGTTAATATTTTTCACATTGGAACTAGATGAAGGATTGATATGAAGAACTGTTTATAAATGAAGTGGAACAAAATTATGACTTTACTACTATTCTACATTGGCATTTAACTGAATTTATAAGGCATAAATAAGAAAAGGTTGATTAGGGTAAGCACAATCAATTGGAAGAATCTTTACTCATTGTGTGATGCAGAATGTACTGTGAATTCCCAAAACTATAATGAGAAAATAAGTCTATAGATCTATACGTCTATATGTCTAAGGATATATAGATGCATAAATATTCCTGGACAATAATAAGTTTACTGGGTCTGCTGTGGGTTACATGGAGTTATGGCTTAATTCCAGCCCTTTGAATTCAAGTCTGTTTGCTTGAATTTTCTAATACTGCAGAGTTGAACCACTCTTTTCATTTCATGACACATCTTCACATCTTTTGAAAACCTGATGCAACTGTAGTGTTTTCCTGGAAATTGTTGCCTAAACAAACATAGGCAAACACTCAAAATTGTATTCATAGGAGTCCCTACCATTTTTTGTATACATGCCTTTTTTCCCCTCCAAGTCATTGAAAACATATGCAAAACAGCCTGATGACTACAACCTACAGGACAGGTTTTGAAAACAATGTAGTACCACAGAGGGTCAAGAGACTAAAGACTTTACCTTTGCTTTTACAGTCATAGAATTATTTGGTTTGGAAGGAACCTTATTAAAGGTAATCTAGTCCAAACCTCTGCAATGAATAGGGACACCCTGACCAGTTTGCTCAGATCCTTTTTCAACCTGACCTTGCAGGTTTCCAGGGATGAGGAATCTACCAACTTTTTGTAAAACCCATTCCAGTGTTTCAGCACCTGCGGCGCTGGTTTTTGCTCTCCCCGGCTGCACACAGCTCTTGGGAGCCCGGCTGTGGCATAGCTTCCACGTGCTGCCGGGGTTTGCTGCCGCGGGTTCCCGGACACGGCTCCGTGTCTCGGGCGCGTGGGCTGGCCAGTCTCTGTTACCGTGCGCTAGGGACCCGGCAAAGAGGTAAGGAATTTGTCCATTTACTCCGTGCTTGGCAGGAACGGTTTATTGGTCACGTGGCGCAGTTCGATGGAAAGACGCGACCGCTCCCGGCACTCGCATGGGAGCAAATGGTGTCTGACTGCCGGCGGGATAGGGCTTTATAGAGGGGCGGGGCGAGAGGATCCACGGCCTGCCGCCCAATAGGGGCGGCTGCCGTGGCGGTGACGCCAGCAACAGCGACCAACCAGAGAACCCCGCAGGGGCGGGCACCAAGCCAGAGCGGGCTGAGCGGGATCGTGTGGCTCGGGGCGGCCAGCACGGGGTTTCCCGGGGCCGGACGGCAGGGTGCTTACAGGAGCGGCACAGGGGGAAGATCCAGCAGCAGGCAACATGGGGCCAGAAACCGCGGGGGGGAACAACGTGGGGGAAACACGGGATTACAGAACTTGACTTATTTTAACATAAATTAAAAACCCTAATCTAAACCCAAACTCCGGGATGCAACATCTCCCCACTTAATAAAATATAAAAAAAAAGCAGTGGTGTTGATTCAGTCTCTCAAGCGGTGGCCTCTTCTCCCAGCTTCTTCTGCTGCTGCAGCTGCGGTGACTGACTGCTACGCAGGTGGAGAGTGCCTGAAGATGGTGCTGGGGTTGGTTCTTTGCCGGGTGTTTAGGGATAGGGAAACTGGGAGGCAACTTTATTACAAACATGGGGATTTGGGACACACACAGACTGGGGCTTTGGGGAAAAACATTTTTTAAGGAGATTGTAGGGTCCTTTTTCTTTTGCGTCGCCTGCGGTTTGATGCAACCCCCCGATTGGTGGGGTCATCTGCCACGCTCAAAGGCACCCTGATGTTCTGAACTACCACCTGCACAGTTACTTGATAACTCACAGCTCCCCTTAAGGTGCTGTGGCCTGCCTTACTTTTATCTTCACGCGAGGCAGGTGCGCGTTGTTTCTTCAGTTTTTTTGGGGGAATGGGATCTCCCTCCCCCCCTCTCCCCCCTCCCACTGTCCCTGGGGGTGCCCTGCCCAGAAACGGACATTGAACCACAAAATGTCCTCTCTGATTGCAGTGGAAGCACTGGCGTCTTGCTGGAGGCTGCTTCGGACCAGCGTTCTTTGGAGGCACAGCATCCAAAGCAGCAGTGTTCATGGATGCCGCTTCCAGGACAAACTTGTCCTGAACCTCCGATCCCTCTACATGCCTCTCATCTGTCGGCTCGACCCATTCCACGGAACCTGGAAAATGCTCAGAGACCCACTTCCCCCTGCTTCCCTCCCTCCCGGGTCTCCAGGAACCATGGGAATGTGGAGGCAGGGGCTTCGATTCCCCCCCCTCTCCTTTTCCCTCCCGCCCAGACGTCTGGGGCCCATGGGAACTTGGAGGTAGGGGTTCCCGTCCCCCCCCCCTCCTCTTCCCTCCCGCCCGGCTCTCCGGGGCCCATGGGAAGATGGGAGTAGGGGTTCCTGCTCCTCCCTCCCCCCTCTTCCCTCCCGCCCGGATCTCCGGGACCCATGGGAAGATGGGGACAGGGTACGGGCAACAGGACGGGGGCTGCCTCCCTCAGGCAGCGGGGTGGAGATGGCAGAGCTCTCCCCGGTGGAGGAGGGCGGAGTCGATGACTCAGCAGGGACGACATGCAAAGGACTGGAGGGAACACCCACACGAGGGGGAACAATGGGTGAGGGAGTAACCTGAACTCCCGAGGGGGCAGCGCCCACACCCACAGGGAGGCAGGTGGGGGTTGGGTCAAAGGCGGGGACACCGGGAACAAAGAACAGAAAGGGGTTGTGGGAAGAAGAGACCCTGCCACGTGGCCGCCCTCCATCTTGGGAAGACAAAGGGATCAACCACGTGGCCTCGGCCTCCTCAGAGGAACAAAGAAAGGGGTTTAAAGAAACAGAACTGCGCGGGGTAGCGCCGAAACTGGGATTTTCAACTGGGAAAAAGGGATTGGAAAAGGGGTTTAGGGTCGTGGCCTCAGCGAATCGACCGATCTCGCTAAGGCGGGGACGCCGGGGTGGCTTGGGGGAGCCAGGCGCACGGTCCACATTTGTGGAGCTGCCCTGCGTCTCAGACTGACGGGGTGCCCCCCCTCGCCCACCCGGATAAGGGGAAGAAGGGGTAGGAGAAGGGAATGGGGAAACAGATTCAGGGGGAGTAACATATTTTCTGGATGGTTCTTTCCTTTCCCCAACCGACTTTTGCGCGGGGGCTGATTTTACTACATCTGTGATCAACAAATGGAATTTAGGGAAGCAGTCATCTATAGAGGGATCCCTACCGATCCCCTCTGCTAGCCTTTTTCCCACTTGCTCCCAAAATTCCGTTTTGCGCGCGTCCTCGGTAGACAGACGGGGGAAAGCAAAGAACAACCACCGGACTAATTTCTTCACTAAATTTTTTGGGTAGGGGCCCTTCACCAAAAGGATTTCTTTAACTTGGGAATAAAATTCCTTTTGTTGGGCAGATAGCACGGTCCCCATGCTTCTTCCACCCAAACCACCTCACCCCTGGGGCAGTAAAAAGGAGAAAAAAAAGCAAAAAAACGCAGGCGACTCCAGCGGTTGCCGTTCGTGCTGCGCGTCGCACGTTCCAACCTCAGGAACACGGCCAGCCCTCCCCGTATTAGCTGGACACGTTTCCACGACTAATACTTACCAGACTGAAGTCTCTGCAAAGCAAAGCTGCCACCAGGGTCCGGGAGTCCCGGGAAGTGTTCTTTCTTCTGCCTTCCTGGCTGTGAAAGATTGCACTTCCTGTCCCACGCGGGACACACTGTCTGGTCCCCCGTGGGCGACGGAGACTTCACTGACGTACTTTGGAGAGCCCCTGCTCTCGGTTTCCATCCAGCACGGAGCTGTGGTCCGGCGCGGACCGCTGCCCGCTCTGGCTTGGCGGCGGCGCTCCCCCCTTGGCGGCGGCGCGGCCCCTGGCCGGTGGCGGCGGCTCCTGGCGCTGTTCCTGAAGCTCCGCGGTGAACCTCCGTCCACGCGATCAGCTCAGCGCTGGCCTCGGCACCACGTTCGGGCGCCAATTGCGGTGCTGGTTTTTGCTCTCCCCGGCTGCACGCAGCTCTTGGGAGCCCGGCTGTGGCGTAGCTTCCACGTGCTGCCGGGGTTTGCTGCCGCGGGTTCCCGGACACGGCTCCGTGTCTCGGGCGCGTGGGCTGGCCAGTCTCTGTTACCGTGTGCTAGGGACCCGGCAAAGAGGCAAGGAATTTGTCCATTTACTCCGTGCTTGGCAGGAACGGTTTATTGGTCACGTGGCGCGGTTCGATGGAAAGACGCGACCGCTCCCGGCACTCGCATGGGAGCAAATGGCGTCTGACTGCCGGCGGGATAGGGCTTTATAGAGGGGTGGGGCGAGAGGATCCACGGCCTGCCGGCCAATAGGGGCGGCTGCCGTGGCGGTGACGCCAGCAACAGCGACCAACCAGAGAACCCCGCAGGGGCGGGCACCAAGCCAGAGTGGGCTGAGCGGGATCGTGTGGCTCGGGGCGGCCAGCACGGGGTTTCCCGGGGCCGGACGGCAGGGTGCTTACAGGAGCGGCACAGGGGTAAGGTCCGGCAGCAGGCAACATGGGGCCAGAAACCGCGGGGGGGAACAACACGGGGGAAACGCGGGATTACAGAACTCGACTTATTTTAACATAAATTAAAAACCCTAATCTAAACCCAAACTCCGGGATGCAACAAGCACCCTCATTGTAAAAGAGTATCTCTTATATCTAGTCTGAATTTACTTTTAGTGTAAAGCCATTAACTCTTGTTATATCACTACATTCTCTACTGCAAAGCCTGTTCTTATCTTTCATATAAGCCCCCTGCAAGATTAATAAGGTTTTCCCAGAGCCTTGTCTTCTCAAAGCTGAACAAATCCATCTCTCAGCCACTCTTAATATGAGAGGTATTCCACCTCTCTGATTGCTTTGACTCTCCTCTGACCCACTCCAACAGATCCATGTCTTTCTTGTACTGAGGATCCCAGAGCTGGATGCAACATTCCAAGTGGAGTCTCATGAGAATGGAGAAGAGGGGCATAATCATCTCCCTTGAACAGCTGGTCTCTCTTTTTTTGACACAGCCCTGCATGCAGTTGGCCCCCTGGGCTGTGTTAATACATTATTGGCTCATGTCCAGATTTTCAGCCACCAGTTGTCTTAAGCCCTTCTTGGTAGGGCTGCTCTTGATATCTTCCTCCTCCAGCCAGTAATGATTGCAGGCTGCCTCATTTCAGGTGCAAGAGTTGGCAGTTCACCTGGTTGAACCTCATGAGGTTCACCTGGGCCCAATCCTTAAGCTTGTCTAGGATGGATGTCACCTCTGCATGGTGATTACCTAACCACTTCCTTATCCCCTGAACAGCCAGTGATGAAAAAACTCACCTCTGTCCAGTTTAGGGATAAGGATGTTGTGGGCTGGTTGTCAAAGGCCTTACTGAAGTCCAGATAAATGGCATATGTAGCCCTTCCCTCATGCACTGACAAAGCCACTCCATCACAGAAAACCACCAGCTTTGTCAGGCAGCACTTTCTCTTGATGAAGTTGTGCTGGTTGTCTCAAATCTCCTCCCTGTCCTCCATTTACCTTAGCAGAGCTTCTAGGAGGATCTGTTCCATGATCCTCATTCCATCCTTAAACAACTGGACTGCATTCTTCTGCTCTTCCTGAGATATCTTTCCCCTGCCTGTACATTTTCTTCTTGCCCTTTTACTTTTCCAGCAGGTCTTGACACAGCCATGCAGGTCTCTTATATTCCTGGTTTCTTGCACCTGGCAACCAAGATCTTTGGATCTCTGTGGAAGATGCCCCCGAAGGTCTGCCAGCTCCGTTCCTCTCCTATGTTCCCGAGGGTATCTTCCCAGAGGGTCCTGACCCTCTTAAACGTTAAACACCTGAAAGTTTTCTTTCCTGAAATTTGGGGTCCTGAAATTACTCTTTGCCTGACCCCTGCACTTGAGGTCTGTGAATTCTGTTGGTGCATTATGACTGCAGGCTGTCTCCAGTCATGCATCTCTGCCCAGCTCACTCATGCTGGCCACCATCAGATCTCTGCTTGGCCTGTCTATCACTTGGCTAAAGATGTTATCCTCGATGAACTTCAGGAGTCTCCTGGATTCCCTAGAATTTCCTATGCTACTTTCCCAGCAGGTGGTTGTTGGTAAAGAAAGGTCTTTAACTCATAATTAATTGTGGTATGTCCATTTATTTATTCCTGAAATTTAGAAGATGAAGTAATTCTAAAAAGTAGTTTGTAGTGTATATGCAGTGATGCTGAAATTTTCAACGTGATGCATTTATGAAAGGGACTAGGTGAAGTAGCTGTCTGTGATGACAGGGAACATGATCCTAGAAAGAGATTTTTTCAAGCCTGTATGTTCTGTAAAAGAAGTTCCCACAGTTAAAAAAAAATCAATCTCTTTTAATGTAGGTTTTGTATTTAGAGATGTTAGACATTTTCATTTTCCTTCATTGATTAATCAGGCAAGGCTTAAAAGTTTTTATTATTGCAACTATTTTACTCTGTGCACTTTAATCTCATCCATTAATGTCTGCCTTGTTAGAACCTTTTGATATGTTTGAAGTATGCTTTAATGTATCAAAATTACAGACTAGTTTTTATCATCAGTATGTTTTTGTAAGAACTTAGTCTGAAAAATTTAGTATAGAGTAAGAATATACTTAAAGAAACCATAAAAGCCTTATATACTTAAAATTATCTAAAATTACTTTAAAAAAAAAAAAGACCATGAAGAAATGAATGACTTAGTTCAACTGCAGCCTGGCAATGCTCTCTGCAAAATGTATATTTTGATTTTAGATACTACTGTTCCCAGGGGTAGAAATATGTTTATTTGACTGATGAGATGGTGCAGCTTACTTCTTACATTTAAACAAAATATCAAAGATTAGAGTCATAATATCTCTTTGGAGATTGAATCATCAAAGACCATTGCCAAAGTGAAAGATGCTATAGGAAGATAACCTGATTTTTGCAAGGCTCTTCCGTTTTATGTAGCACTTCATGGTCCCCATCAAAGTCAAACTCTATGTGGTTTCATGTTGACAACTCTAACTCTCATGGCAAGGAGATAAATCATACATAGTATACCTAAAATTATATATTGTACATATGAATAAAGTTATATACTATATATAGTACTATATATTATGTAGCTCTTTGTATATACACATTCCTGCACACCCCCACACACACATATACACACAGAGCCAAATTCAAAAGACAAGTATTTGAGCTCTTTACCCTGCTTTAGACTGTTCAGCTTTTTGTTTTGTCTTCATAACAGTTTCTAGAAAACATGGAAGGGATCCAGATACTGAAGTGTCACAGCTGTGCTGGAGGGATAGTGGAAATAATTTTCCACCAGAGACTAGAGGGACATGGCTTATCCTTAATTATGGGTGTACAATGTGGGTGAACACTTAAAAAAAGTTTAAAGAAATGCATGTGGAAATTTCTGTAGCAATTGTTACTCCTTTAAAATTCACTGACTCTTTATTATTCAGCTTTCTTTTGTCAAACTTTCCTGCTTACTTCATTGTAAGAAAAAGATATAAATGACCTGTAAAGAATACCTACAACTTTTCAGGGACAAGTCAGAAGATTTTATATAGTCTTGTATATAGCTGAAAAAACATAATCAGAAATATATATTTGTAGTTGTTAATAGCTGGACTTAAAAATGTTACTATAGCAGCATAAATGCTTTCCTCTGCTAAACTAGGATTTTCTGCATGTGTGAAGACTTTTTTTTGCATGGTCATCATATGAAAACTTTCATTACAACACAGTTGAGCAAATGAAAAATAAGATTTACAGGAATTAGTATAACGCAAGGGAGTTTTTTACAATTTTGCAACCACCCATATAGGTTTACTTATGTACTTCTGTGTGTTCATTAATTTTCTTTCCCATTAATGATGTCTAGTGTTCTCACACTTAGTTTTAAAGTTTTTAAGGTAGAGTCCAAAGTTACTTTTAGACTTGTTTGAACCAAATGACAGTTTGTGGTGCTTTATTTATTTTTTTTTAATCTTGTATCAACTACCATGTCTAAAACAGAATTGGTGATTGGAAACAGAAATTGAGAGAAACTGTGAATACAGTTATAGGAAATATCAAACATGACTAGGAAGAACAGTCTAACTGAAAAATAAAATCTTAGATGCAGCTATAAAAATATCTTAAGGTGTAGTCTTCAAAGAAGAAATATCATTTCCACTTCCTAGTTTGCAATATCCCTTAATTAATTTTAAAATTTGCTGTTGCACATATTTTCAATAAAACTGAAGAAAATGTCAATCCGGAAATTCTGTCTTGGAAATGTTATCTCAGTAATTTCAGATTGTGAAATGCGCAATAGGTTTCTCTAGATCTTGGGCATAGGACACTTGTTCAGAAATTTCTTGTGTAAAATATTCTGCATAAGGGGAAAAAATGCATGATGCTGGTTAAAGAAGAAGAAAGTCTCTGATGAACCTAGAAAACCAAAGAAAAAGACCACAAATTACTCTAAACTGAAGTAGAGGTGTGTCTCATATTATTTTCATGTAAGACTTCAACACAGGATTCACTCTCCTACAAGAGCCCCTGGAACATATGACAAAATGCTACCAACTCCTTTCAGACTTTGCAGAGATAGGAGAGTTATGGGAATGATGAGTAGTGAGAGAGTGGAGAATAGGAGAATTGTTTTACATTGGTAACAGGATGCAGACACTCTCTAGGACTTGCCAGAGCTGAAGTAAAAATTGTATTTTTCAATTGAGATTAAGGGTACCTGGAGGCTTAGAGATAAGCTGATGCAGCTTTGGTATGCAAACAGCAAGACATTTTTAGCATGTATTTGGTTTCTCACAGAATTTTTCATGTAAAGAGGAAGGTTCAATTTTTTCACTCATTTACATTCAAGCACAGGGTTCATTTGCAGAACAAGTTTGTATGGGAATAAAATGTTTTTCTCATGTAGCAAAGGATGAGGTTGCTTTCTTTTGTGTCAGAATAGATGCACTGAGAGTAAGTAACTTATTGCTTCATGTTTAAACTCAGGGATTTGATCCTTTTTGTGCCCTTATAGAAGAAAAGCTATCACAAAACTGACACAGGGCTGCCTCCAGGCCAGGCCTTAGTTAAAGATGCTTCCAGACAATTTGTAAGGAGTGTTTGGGATAGGTGATGACAATATACTCAGGGAAGATGCAGGTGAGTCAGAGTTGTGTTGCTTCTATTGCAGTTGTGTCCCAGAGGTATGTCAGGAAAGTATGGAGCAGGAATTGACTGCAGCATAGATGCACTTATAACTTTTGTATCAGTACAGAACCTCTGAGATGTGTATGTGCACTCATGTCTGTTGATGACATTTTGCCCCTCAGTGCTGTCTGCCCAAAGTGTGCAGTGCCCCTGTGTTGTGTTGACTTTGGTCAGCAGAAATCTTTGGACACACAAGATTTGTGTGTTCTCAGATCCATCACTGAGGAAGGATTCTTTCTTTGCTGTAGAGTGACTTCATCCACCTGATATCTATGATGTCTACATTACCTTCTATTCCTCACTATGACATGGAAATAATTATAAAGATAAGCAGAAATCTTTCAGTATTAATTTTATATTCAAGCTGCTGTTTTGGAAGCAAGTGTTGATATGGGGCATACTTGAAACATCCTGAATACAGTAAATAAAAAGAACAGACTTTAAATGATGTGATTGGTGGTGACTTTCTGGTGCATAAGTGATTGAGCTGAAGTTTCAGGCCTAAATTTACACAGGGTGAGATGGGCAAAGGGTGTTGCTTTTGTGCACACCAACTGTGATTAAAGAGGGAAAGTGCTGCAAGAGGTGAAACATTTTTGAAGGGACTTTTGAAGACCAGCTGAGATAACAGAATGGGTTTAATGATAATGACAGCTGATTATGTATGTTTCCTCTGCTGGAAAAGGGTTTAAAGTCAACTATGTTTAATCTCATTGACCTTGTATTTAACTCCAGAACTTGTGGTGTTTTCTAGCATGCTGTATTTTGCAAATAGAATCCAGAATATCTTTTATGCTTGTGTCTTGCTTTTTGCTTAATCCATTACTATAAAATAGGGGGGAAGAAGTGAAAAAAATATGCAGTTTGTTCTGGGGAAATAAGCTGTTGCATCCCAGACTTTGGGTTTAGATCAGGGTTCTGATGTGTGTTAGCAGATTCTGTGCAGCACCGTGTATCTCCCGCTTTTTCCCCCGTGTATCCCCTGGGGTTTCCCCCCTGGGGTAGCTGGTTCCCAGGTTGCCTTACCATGCGGGCCCGGCTCCCACCCGGGGCCCCCGGTGCCGCCCCTGCTGCCTCCCCATTGGCTCCTGCCTTCCACACCACACCCCTGCGGCTCCGGGACTGCCCCGGGCCCCGGCGCCGTCCCCTACTGCGTCCCTATTGGCTTCCCCAGAACATGTGACACCCTCCGCTCCACCCTCCATAAAA